>NC_064408.1:2445000-3045000 GCF_023375975.1 Astyanax mexicanus
GTAACTAGACTGTACTAGATTATTCTTGTAGATATTACTTAAATACACTTAATTAAATTAACAAAGTCAAACAATCATTTTTTACAGTGTATAGAGTAGTGAAACAATCTGTAAATGACACAGTGATGAACTCATGACAGTTCTGGACTGTACAGAGTGAAAGTTCTGGATTTATGTGATGAACTAGTGAAGGTTTTGAACATGTAGTCATGTGCTAAAGTAATTTCCAGCCGTTTCCTTTATTTTTGCTTACATAAGCCATTGCAAATAGACCACACACACACACACACACACACACACACACACACACACACACACACACACACACACACACACACACACACACACACTAGAACTAGAGTGCCATTGGCTCTTGTCCCCTGCTCTTAATTCAGCTTTATATGAGTAATGATAAACACAGCTATCCTGTACGAGTGTTTAAGTGTGTGTGAGTGTGTGTGAGTGTGTGTGTGTGTGTGTGTGTGTATGTGTGTGTGTGTGTGTGTGTGTGTGTGAGTAGAAATGCTTGCTCGGCCCTGACCTCGTCACAATAAAGGCCACAGTGTTGAGAATAGGAGGAAGACGACGTCTCTCTCTCTCTCTCTCCCTCTCTGTCTCTGTCTCTCTCTCTCTCTTTAATCCTGCTGTTTTTCCTGACCTGGCACTGCAGTGGTACACTCTCACACTCACACTGATGATGTACAGTTTCCTGCTGTTCTGCGGGTTGGAGAGGAGAGTGAGAAACGCTCTGTAGATATATTATAATTACAGACTGTAGTTCTGTATCTGTTTATCTGTATATTTTATTATTATCCTTTTTATTATTATTTTCACCCTGTTCTTTAATACTCGTGGTTTAGGAGAACCGGTGGGAAATATTAGAAATAGGTGAGGAGACCACAGAAAAAGCAGAAATTGTTTTAAAATAAACGTTTATTTTAAAAGTGCGCCAAAATCTGCACCCCCGCCATGAAAAGCACCTTCTCTCAGGAGTGCATTTCTGATTAAAGTTAGTTAAAGCAATTATCTCCTCTTTTATCAAGAAAACGATGCGTATGCTCTGCCGAGAGAGGGTGCTTTTTATGGCGGGGGTGCAGGTTTAGGCACTACTATGGTGCCTATTATTATTAATATTTGGATAGTGTTGCCAAGATAGCGTTTAACATCTGACTGTTGACTGTTGTCAGAGTTTTAATCAGTCAGTGGAGCTCCTGTGTTTCTCTGTTACCAAGATAAACAAGCAAAACTCCAGAAATGTACCTGAACACACCTCTCTCTCATTAAAACTCATTAAAACTCATTATATTCTGTATATAATGAAGTTTTAGTGTATTATAGGTTCTGCTCACTATCAGACGACACAGTGGAACTAATGAGAGGAAGGTCAGGTTCAGGTACAGATCTGATGCAGGGAGTTATGGGTAATTCTATAGAGAATGATGTGAAAATGTGGAGCTAAACAATAAGAACTGATTAGAAGTGAGGAAATTTATGGAGGGATCAGATCCTCTCAGAGCGGCTGGACCTGAGCGTTTGACCCCGAGTATTATTCTCCTGGATAAGGGTTTATTTCTGGGCTGGGAAAAAGCCAAAAAGGTCAAAAATAAAAGAAACACAGCATTTCTTTAACAGTCTCATTGTTTTAATGTTTTGCAGGTTTTAATAGTCGAGGATAAATATTTGTACAGTAGAATAAAGCAGAATCCTGAGATCTGTTGAGCTCTGCTGTTAAACAAACATACAGTTTTTCTCAGTCAGTTTTATGAGGCACCTGGAATTCAGGCTTTCAGTTAACAGCTGTGCTGAACTTATCAAGAGTTAATTACTTGAATTTCTTGTGTCTTAATAAAGTGTTTGAGAGCATCAGTTAAAGTAAAGTAGTGAAGAGGTAGAGTTACAGGTATACAGTGAATAGTGAATATTTGAGTAATGTTCTAATCCAGGTTATTACAAAACCTTAAGAAATGAACAATTTCCAGAACCATTATAATGATGGAACTGGCACTCATCAGGACCGCCCAGATAAGGAAGAGCAAGAGTTCCTTTCGTGGTACAGAATAAGTTCATCAGAGTATTTTGGTTTGTTTAACACTTTTAAGTTACTACATGATTCCTTATGTTTTTCTTCGCTATTCATGTACTATATAAACTATATGTAAAAAAATATATAAAAAATGCTCACTTAAAAATGATGAGTTTCTTTGATTTTACCAAATTGAAAGCCTCTGGAATATAATCAAGAGGAAGATGGATGATCACAAACCATCAAACCACCAAACTGAACTGCTTGAATTTTTACACCAGGAGTAAAGCAGCATAAAGTTATCCAAAAGCAGTGTGTAAGACTGGTGGAGGAGAACATGATGCCAAGATGCATGAAAAAAAAATGTGATTAAAAACCAAGCAGGATTATTCCATCAAATATTGATTATTTCTGAACTCTTAAAACTTTATGAATATGAACTTGTTTTCTTTGCATTATTTGAGGTCTGAAAGCTCTGCATCTTTTTGTTATTTCAGTCATTTCTCATTTTCTGTAAATAAATGCTCTAAATGAGAATATTTTTATTTGGAATTTGGGAGAAATGTTGTCTGTAGTTTATAGAATAAAACAACAATGTTCATTTTACTCAAACATAAACCTATAAATAGCAAAATCAGAGAAACTGATTCAGAAACTAAATGGGTATCTTCATTTTTATAGATGATTAAATAAGTAAAAACAATATAATGCATCAAAAAATGTTTCATCTGTTTTTTTTATTAGTAGAAGATGTAAATACAGGACATATGTATGTATAAAGACAATACTGTATGTAATAGTAATAATATACAAAATACTGAATAACTGAATAATAAACTGTATTATCTGAAACACCATGGCGCCACCTGGTGGACAAAACAACCAAACTACTGCTATAATGTTTCTGAAGGGCTTATTTCTTATTTCAGTTTAAGACCAGTTTCTGCTGGTAACTGGATTCAGATCTAATTCAGGTCTAATCTGATGTTTGTTAGTAAATTCGATTTAAAATTCGATTTAAAATCTGTTGCCCAATACTTTAATGACTCTTTTCTACTCAGCTAAAAGTGTTTATTACTGTTATGCTCTAAGCTTTAGCTGCCCTCAGTTTACATTTATGATTTACATCAATATTTAGTACTTTTTTGTAAAGATATTTTGTTACCTTAATAAATATATCAAAGATTATGAATAAAAAAAGCTTTTATTATGTTATGCATTTTTTTTTCTTTTATATATTAATCTAAACAAAATGTGATTGCTGTGTTTTGTCACTTCTAAAATTATAATAATTTAACTCACTTTTCATCTATATTTTATGTATTATTTATACATTACCATATTTTTCGCACTATAAGGGGCACTTAAAATTCTTGAATTTTCCCAAAAATCATCAGAGCTCCTTATAATCCGGTGCTCCTTATGTATGAATTCTATCAGTCAGGTATTAAAGAGCAGTAAAGACACTCCACTGAAGTACAGAGTTATACAGGGTGAGTTTTTAGTGAAGTTTCTCCAGCACTAAGGCTGGAGCAGCAGAATTAGCATTAGCCGCTAACCACAGTGCTAAGTGCTAGCTCTTTTATCGTTCAGAGGTGAGTGTTATCGGACTGCAGTCTGCTGCTAACCCCAACTAGCACAGCTACAGCAGCATTAGAATTAGCCGCTAACCACAGCGCTAAGCGCTAGCTCTTTCATCGTTCAGAGGTGAGTATTATCTGCCTGTAGTCTGCTGCTAACCACGGCTAAGCGCTAGCTCTTTCATCATTTAGAGGTGTTTTATTGCTGTTAATCCCGGCTAGCACTGTTGGAGTAGCATTAGCATTAACCGCTAAGTGTGCTAAGCACTAGCTCTTTCATTGTTCAGAGGTGAGTATTATTGCTGCTAACCCCGGCTAGCACTGCTGCAGCAGCATTAGAATTAGCCTCTAACCACAGCACTAAGCGCTAGCTCTTTCATTGTTCAGAGGTGAGTGTTATTGCTGCTAACCCCGGCTAGCACTGCTGCAGCAGCATTAGAATTAGCCTCTAACCACAGCACTAAGCGCTAGCTCTTTCATTGTTCAGAGGTGAGTGTTATTGCTGCTAACCCCAGCTACCATGCTGGAGCAGCATTAGCATTATCCGCTAACTGAGATATGGCTAGCTCTTTCCCCGTTCAGAGGTGAGTATTATCTGCCTGTAGTCTGCTGCTAACCCTGGCTAGCACTGCTGGAGCAGCATTAGAAATAGCTTAACATTAGCCACTAACTGAGTTAAGCGTTATCGCTATCATTGTACAGATGTGAGTGTTATTGCTGCTAACCCCGGCTAGCACTGCCGGAGCAGCATTAGCAATAGCTTCTAACCGTTCGACTTAAAAAAAAAAAATATTTTTAAGAATTACAGTTGTGTTTACTTAGGTTAGCTTAGCTTTACCCAGTGGTGAGACCCCTGTTCCTTACTAGTGTTGCATAATATGTTTTATAATCCAGTGCGCCTTATAGTGCGAAAAAAAACAATCAGTGCTGAGTATAGAAAGACTCCGCCCACATAGGTAATGATAATTAACAGGATGTAGTAAAGTTGTATAGTGCGCTTAGTCATAAAAATTGCAGTGTGTAACCGAAACTAAACGTACAGAATACAATGTAACACACAGACGTAGCTTGATAAGAACTTATTCTTTGAAGTTTGGCCGGATGTAGAATGATTTTGTTACTTTTGAATGATTTATATGCAAAATGTATTCTAACATTTGTCTAAACTTCACGGGATTAGTCAGTTTTTTAGCCGAAAATCAAATAAACTTAGATACTGAAGATGCCCATGAAAGTGGCGTGAGACCAGAGGATGAGCTCAGCCGACTGTCGTGGTACAGATAACTCCAGCACTGATCCCGACTCCAGGTAATGAACACCTGAGAATCACACACACACACACAAACACACACACATACACACACACAAACATACACACACACACACACACACAAAAAATAGGGAAGTGATTCAATAATTTGAACATTATTTAACACAGACTGTAGTCCTGTATCTGTAGAGAGAGTACAGTAGGTCATGCTGTTTCTCCATCAGCAGCCGGAGTCTGAGAGAGAGAGAGAGAGAGAGAGAGAGAGAGAGTACAGTAGGTCATGCTGCTTCTCCATCAGCAGCCGGAGACTGAGAGAGAGAGAGAGTGAGAGAGAGTACAGTAGGTCATGCTGCTTCTCCATCAGCAGCCGGAGTCTGAGAGAGAGAGAGAGAGAGAGAGTACAGTAGGTCATGCTGCTTCTCCATCAGCAGCCGGAGTCTGAGAGAGAGAGAGAGAGAGAGAGTACAGTAGGTCATGCTGCTTCTCCATCAGCAGCCGGAGACTGAGAGAGAGAGAGAGTGAGAGAGAGTACAGTAGGTCATGCTGCTTCTCCATCAGCAGCCGGAGTCTGAGAGAGAGAGAGAGAGAGAGAGAGAGAGTACAGTAGGTCATGCTGCTTCTACATCAGCAGCCGGAGTCTGAGAGAGAGAGAGAGAGAGAGAGAGAGAGAGAGTACAGTAGGTCATGCTGCTTCTACATCAGCAGCCGGAGTCTGAGAGAGAGAGAGAGAGAGAGAGAGTACAGTATGCTGTTAAGTCTAGTCGGTTAGAAGTGTGAAGTGTTACCTGCTGTGTAGCATGTGTTGACGGGTTCGCTGAGGTTGCTGGGCATGCTCTTTAAACATTTCATTAATTTTGTCTCCGCCCCCTTCAGCCGCTTGGTGATCACATGACCCATCACCCAGGTGTTGTCTTTATACAGCACCTGCAGCAGGTAGAATTTAATTATTGTATATAACCTATTAATTGTGACACAATACCACTAGGTTTATCATGGTTACCTTTTTACCATTGTGATTGAGTTATATTGTAATGTAGTATCCATATGTTTTAGATTGAGTTACTGTTTTAATTGGGTTAGATTGTGCTACAGTACCAATTAACTGTAGTACAGGGTTGGCTTTATAATTTGAGTTAGATTGCGATACAATATCACTAGGTTTATCATGGTTCAATTTCTGCTATTTCATTGAGTTACATTGAAATGTAGTATTCCAATGTTTTAAATTGAGTTAGACCATGCAAAATTAGCCACAATGTTTTAATAGAGTTAGATGTGGTACAGTCCCAATTAACTATAGTGCAGGTTTGATTGAGTTAGATTGTGATACAATACCACTAGGTTTATCATGGTTAAATGTTTACCATTGTAATTGAGTTAGATTGGAATGTAGTATCCATATGTTTTAAATTGAGTTAGATTGTGTAACAGTAGCCATACTGTTTTAATTGAGTTAGATTGTTGTACAGTACCAATTAACAATAGTGCAGGTTTGGCTCTTTAAATTGAGTTAGATTGTGATGTAGTATACATATGTTTTAATTGAGTTAGATTGTGATGTAGTATACATATGTTTTAGTTGAGTTAGATTGTAGTATACATATGTTTTAATTGAGTTAGATTGTGATGTAGTATACATATGTTTTAATTGAGTTAGATTGTGATGTAGTATACATATGTTTTAAATTAGTTAGATTGTGATGTAGTATACATATGTTTTAGTTGAGTTAGATTGTAGTATACATATGTTTTAATTGAGTTAGATTGTGATGTAGTATACATATGTTTTAATTGAGTTAGATTGTGATGTAGTATACATATGTTTTAGTTGAGTTAGATTGTAGTATAAATATGTTTTAATTGAGTTAGATTGTGATGTAGTATACATATGTTTTAGCTAAGTTAGAGTGTTCATACAATACAATACACTTGGTATTATGGTTCATTTTCTGCTATTTTAATTGAGTTGCGATGTGTTTAGTGTCTTTATTGCAATAAAATAATAAATGGGTGTGTCCAACATTTTTCACTGTGACTATAGTGACTGTAGCTCCTCCCACATGGTTTATTCAGTCTTAAGCTCCTTTTGATTCAAAACTAAAGTAAAATAACTAAATAAAAGTACTATTGATCAGTAATCAGACACTGACCTGACTGTATATAAAGTAGGTTCCCTCCGTGACTACGCTGATAGTTTCCCCGGAAACCTGTAGCCCCGCCCCCTGGCTCCGCCCAAGTGCCCAGGTAAGAATCGTCAAATCACGCTCACCTGAAACAACAAAAAAATTATTATATTATAATTTATATTATAATTATTATATATTTCATTCTGATTATGTATATTTATTATAAGAGGTGTAGTTTTTACCGTACGAGTTTGTTGAGGCGGGAATCAGGTGCAGAATGGAGCGCTGCTCTGCTGAGGAAAACAACACACTCCTAACTGAGGATTAATTCAGTTTATCACGCATTAATACTGTGAGTCTGACCTTAATCACTACTATAATACTGTTCTTTAATTCAGTTCGGCTCTATTATTTGAGTTAGATTGTGCTACAGTACCCATACATTCACTTTATTTTAAGTTTTTTATCCCTTAATTGAGTTAGTTTGTAATGTAGTACACATACTGTTTTAATTGAGTTAGTTTGTAATGTAGTACACATACTGTTTTAATTGAGTTAGTTTGTAATGTAGTACACATACTGTTTTAATTGAGTTAGTTTGTAATGCAGTACACATACTGTTTTAATTAAGTTAGATTGTAATGCAGTACACATACTGTTTTAATTGAGTTAGATTGTAATGCAGTACACATACTGTTTTAATTGAGTTAGTTTGTAATGCAGTACACATACTGTTTTGAGTTAGTTTGTAATTTAGTACACATACTGTTTTAATTGAGTTAGTTTGTAATGTAGTACACATACTGTTTTGAGTTAGTTTGTAATTTAGTACACATACTGTTTTAATTGAGTTAGATTGTAATGCAGTACACATACTGTTTTAATTGAGTTAGATTGTAATGTAGTACACATACTGTTTTAATTGAGTTAGATTGTAATGTAGTACACATACTGTTTTAATTGAGTTAGATTGTAATGCAGTACACATACTGTTTTAATTGAGTTAGATTGTAATGCATTACACATACTGTTTTAATTGAGTTAGTTTGTAATGCAGTACACATACTGTTTTAATTGAGTTAGATTGTAATGTAGTACACATACTGTTTTAATTGAGTTAGTTTGTAATGTAGTACACATACTGTTTTAATTGAGTTAGATTGTAATGTAGTACACATACTGTTTTGAGTTAGTTTGTAATTTAGTACACATACTGTTTTAATTGAGTTAGTTTGTAATGTAGTACACATACTGTTTTGAGTTAGTTTGTAATTTAGTACACATACTGTTTTAATTGAGTTAGTTTGTAATGTAGTACACATACTGTTTTAATTGAGTTAGATTGTAATGCAGTACACATACTGTTTTAATTGAGTTAGATTGTAATGTAGTACACATACTGTTTTAATTGAGTTAGTTTGTAATGCAGTACACATACTGTTTTAATTGAGTTAGATTGTAATGTAGTACACATACTGTTTTAATTGAGTTAGATTGTAATGTAGTACACATACTGTTTTAATTGAGTTAGATTGTAATGCAGTACACATACTGTTTTAATTGAGTTAGATTGTAATGCATTACACATACTGTTTTAATTGAGTTAGTTTGTAATGCAGTACACATACTGTTTTAATTGAGTTAGATTGTAATGTAGTACACATACTGTTTTAATTGAGTTAGTTTGTAATGTAGTACACATACTGTTTTAATTGAGTTAGATTGTAATGTAGTACACATACTGTTTTGAGTTAGTTTGTAATTTAGTACACATACTGTTTTAATTGAGTTAGTTTGTAATGTAGTACACATACTGTTTTGAGTTAGTTTGTAATTTAGTACACATACTGTTTTAATTGAGTTAGTTTGTAATGTAGTACACATACTGTTTTAATTGAGTTAGTTTGCAATGTAGTACACATACTGTTTTGAGTTAGTTTGTAATTTAGTACACATACTGTTTTAATTGAGTTAGTTTGTAATGTAGTACACATACTGTTTTAATTGAGTTAGTTTGCAATGTAGTACACATACTGTTTTAATTGAGTTAGATTGTAATGCAGTACACATACTGTTTTAATTGAGTTAGATTGTAATGCATTACACATACTGTTTTAATTGAGTTAGTTTGTAATTTAGTACACATACTGTTTTAATTGAGTTAGTTTGTAATTTAGTACACATACTGTTTTAATTGAGTTAGACTGTAATGTAGTACACATACTGTTTTAATTGAGTTAGATTGTAATGTAGTACACATACTGTTTTAATTGAGTTAGACTGTAATGTAGTACACATACTGTTTTAATTGAGTTAGATTGTAATGCAGTACACATACTGTTTTAATTGAGTTAGTTTGCAATGTAGTACACATACTGTTTTAATTGAGTTAGATTGTAATGTAGTACACATACTGTTTTAATTGAGTTAGATTGTAATGCAGTACACATACTGTTTTAATTGAGTTAGTTTGTAATTTAGTACACATACTGTTTTAATTGAGTTAGTTTGTAATGCAGTACACATACTGTTTTAATTGAGTTAGTTTGTAATTTAGTACACATACTGTTTTAATTGAGTTAGTTTGTAATGTAGTACACATACTGTTTTGAGTTAGTTTGTAATTTAGTACACATACTGTTTTAATTGAGTTAGTTTGTAATGCAGTACACATACTGTTTTAATTGAGTTAGTTTGCAATGTAGTACACATACTGTTTTAATTGAGTTAGATTGTAATGTAGTACACATACTGTTTTAATTGAGTTAGTTTGTAATTTAGTACACATACTGTTTTAATTGAGTTAGATTGTAATGCAGTACACATACTGTTTTAATTGAGTTAGTTTGTAATTTAGTACACATACTGTTTTAATTGAGTTAGTTTGTAATGTAGTACACATACTGTTTTAATTGAGTTAGTTTGCAATGTAGTACACATACTGTTTTAATTGCGTTAGATTGTAATGCAGTACACATACTGTTTTAATTGAGTTAGATTGTAATGTAGTACACATACTGTTTTAATTGAGTTAGATTGTAATGCAGTACACATACTGTTTTAATTGAGTTAGATTGTAATGTAGTACACATACTGTTTTAATTGAGTTAGTTTGCAATGTAGTACACATACTGTTTTAATTGAGTTAGATTGTAATGCAGTACACATACTGTTTTAATTGAGTAAGATTGTAATGCAATACACATACTGTTTTAATTGAGTTAGTTTGTAATGTAGTACACATACTGTTTTAATTGAGTTAGATTGTAATGCAGTACACATACTGTTTTAATTGAGTTAGATTGTAATGTAGTACACATACTGTTTTAATTGAGTTAGAATGTAATGCAGTACACATACTGTTCTAATTGAGTTAGATTGTAATGCAGTACACATACTGTTCTAATTGAGTTAGAATGTAATGCAGTACACATACTGTTCTAATTGAGTTAGATTGTAATGCAGTACACATACTGTTTTAATTGAGTTAGTTTGTAATGTAGTACACATACTGTTTTAATTGAGTTAGATTGTAATGTAGTACACATACTGTTTTAATTGAGTTAGTTTGTAATGTAGTACACATACTGTTTTAATTGAGTTAGTTTGTAATGTAGTACACATACTGTTTTGAGTTAGTTTGTAATTTAGTACACATACTGTTTTAATTGAGTTAGATTGTAATGCAGTACACATACTGTTTTAATTGAGTTAGATTGTAATGTAGTACACATACTGTTTTAATTGAGTTAGATTGTAATGTAGTACACATACTGTTTTAATTGAGTTAGATTGTAATGCAGTACACATACTGTTTTAATTGAGTTAGATTGTAATGCATTACACATACTGTTTTAATTGAGTTAGTTTGTAATGCAGTACACATACTGTTTTAATTGAGTTAGATTGTAATGTAGTACACATACTGTTTTAATTGAGTTAGTTTGTAATGTAGTACACATACTGTTTTAATTGAGTTAGATTGTAATGTAGTACACATACTGTTTTGAGTTAGTTTGTAATTTAGTACACATACTGTTTTAATTGAGTTAGTTTGTAATGTAGTACACATACTGTTTTGAGTTAGTTTGTAATTTAGTACACATACTGTTTTAATTGAGTTAGTTTGTAATGTAGTACACATACTGTTTTAATTGAGTTAGATTGTAATGCAGTACACATACTGTTTTAATTGAGTTAGATTGTAATGTAGTACACATACTGTTTTAATTGAGTTAGTTTCTAATGCAGTACACATACTGTTTTAATTGAGTTAGATTGTAATGTAGTACACATACTGTTTTAATTGAGTTAGATTGTAATGTAGTACACATACTGTTTTAATTGAGTTAGATTGTAATGCAGTACACATACTGTTTTAATTGAGTTAGATTGTAATGCATTACACATACTGTTTTAATTGAGTTAGTTTGTAATGCAGTACACATACTGTTTTAATTGAGTTAGATTGTAATGTAGTACACATACTGTTTTAATTGAGTTAGTTTGTAATGTAGTACACATACTGTTTTAATTGAGTTAGATTGTAATGTAGTACACATACTGTTTTGAGTTAGTTTGTAATTTAGTACACATACTGTTTTAATTGAGTTAGTTTGTAATGTAGTACACATACTGTTTTGAGTTAGTTTGTAATTTAGTACACATACTGTTTTAATTGAGTTAGTTTGTAATGTAGTACACATACTGTTTTAATTGAGTTAGTTTGCAATGTAGTACACATACTGTTTTGAGTTAGTTTGTAATTTAGTACACATACTGTTTTAATTGAGTTAGTTTGTAATGTAGTACACATACTGTTTTAATTGAGTTAGTTTGCAATGTAGTACACATACTGTTTTAATTGAGTTAGATTGTAATGCAGTACACATACTGTTTTAATTGAGTTAGATTGTAATGCATTACACATACTGTTTTAATTGAGTTAGTTTGTAATTTAGTACACATACTGTTTTAATTGAGTTAGTTTGTAATTTAGTACACATACTGTTTTAATTGAGTTAGACTGTAATGTAGTACACATACTGTTTTAATTGAGTTAGATTGTAATGTAGTACACATACTGTTTTAATTGAGTTAGACTGTAATGTAGTACACATACTGTTTTAATTGAGTTAGATTGTAATGCAGTACACATACTGTTTTAATTGAGTTAGTTTGCAATGTAGTACACATACTGTTTTAATTGAGTTAGATTGTAATGTAGTACACATACTGTTTTAATTGAGTTAGATTGTAATGCAGTACACATACTGTTTTAATTGAGTTAGTTTGTAATTTAGTACACATACTGTTTTAATTGAGTTAGTTTGTAATGCAG
The DNA here is from genome assembly GCF_023375975.1 of Astyanax mexicanus. Taxonomy (NCBI): domain Eukaryota; kingdom Metazoa; phylum Chordata; class Actinopteri; order Characiformes; family Acestrorhamphidae; genus Astyanax; species Astyanax mexicanus. Next base: position 2,457,341 of record NC_064408.1, read on the forward strand.
TACACATACTGTTTTAATTGAGTTAGTTTGTAATTTAGTACACATACTGTTTTAATTGAGTTAGTTTGTAATGTAGTACACATACTGTTTTGAGTTAGTTTGTAATTTAGTACACATACTGTTTTAATTGAGTTAGTTTGTAATGCAGTACACATACTGTTTTAATTGAGTTAGTTTGCAATGTAGTACACATACTGTTTTAATTGAGTTAGATTGTAATGTAGTACACATACTGTTTTAATTGAGTTAGTTTGTAATTTAGTACACATACTGTTTTAATTGAGTTAGATTGTAATGCAGTACACATACTGTTTTAATTGAGTTAGTTTGTAATTTAGTACACATACTGTTTTAATTGAGTTAGTTTGTAATGTAGTACACATACTGTTTTAATTGAGTTAGTTTGCAATGTAGTACACATACTGTTTTAATTGCGTTAGATTGTAATGCAGTACACATACTGTTTTAATTGAGTTAGATTGTAATGTAGTACACATACTGTTTTAATTGAGTTAGATTGTAATGCAGTACACATACTGTTTTAATTGAGTTAGATTGTAATGTAGTACACATACTGTTTTAATTGAGTTAGTTTGCAATGTAGTACACATACTGTTTTAATTGAGTTAGATTGTAATGCAGTACACATACTGTTTTAATTGAGTAAGATTGTAATGCAATACACATACTGTTTTAATTGAGTTAGTTTGTAATGTAGTACACATACTGTTTTAATTGAGTTAGATTGTAATGCAGTACACATACTGTTTTAATTGAGTTAGATTGTAATGTAGTACACATACTGTTTTAATTGAGTTAGAATGTAATGCAGTACACATACTGTTCTAATTGAGTTAGATTGTAATGCAGTACACATACTGTTCTAATTGAGTTAGAATGTAATGCAGTACACATACTGTTCTAATTGAGTTAGATTGTAATGCAGTACACATACTGTTTTAATTGAGTTAGTTTGTAATTTAGTACACATACTGTTTTAATTGAGTTAGTTTGTAATGCAGTACACATACTGTTTTAATTGAGTTAGTTTGTAATGCAGTACACATACTGTTTTAATTGAGTTAGTTTGTAATGTAGTACACATACTGTTTTGATTGAGTTAGATTGTAATGCAGTACACATACTGTTTTAATTGAGTTAGATTGTAATGCAGTACACATACTGTTTTAATTGAGTTAGTTTGTAATGCAGTACACATACTGTTTTAATTGAGTTAGATTGTAATGCAGTACACATACTGTTTTAATTGAGTTAGATTGTAATGTAGTACACATACTGTTTTAATTGAGTTAGATTGTAATGCAGTACACATACTGTTTTAATTGAGTTAGATTGTAATGTAGTACACATACTGTTTTAATTGAGTTAGCCTGTAAATGAATGAAAGTATATTTGCAAAGATCAGTGTGTGAGGTAAAGTGACTCACTCTGTCGTTTCCGTCTAATTTTTGGAGTTGAAGCTTCCCTCTTCTTTCGACCAATCGGCATCGCCGGGGTCATCCATACCTACAGATACAGAGCAAAGGATATATGTCTGTAGGAGAGATATAGAGTTAACTGTAGTGTATAAGGGAAATATACAACTGTAGGAGAGATATAGAGTTAACTGTAGTGTATAAGGGAAATATACAACTGTAGGAGAGATATAGAGTTAACTGTAGTGTATAAGGGAAATATACAACTGTAGGAGAGATATAGAGTTAACTGTAGTGTATAAGGGAAATATACAACTGTAGGAGAGATATAGAGTTAACTGTAGTGTATAAGGGAAATATACGACTGTAGGAGAGATATAGAGTTTACTGTAGCATATATATAAGGGGAATATACGACTGTAGGAAGATATAGAGTTTACTGTAGCGTATATAAGGAGAATATATGACTGTAGGGGAGATATAGAGTTTACTGCAGTGTATATAAGGAGAATATACGACTGTAGGGGAGATACAGAGTTTACTGTAGCGCATATAAGGAGAATATACGACTGTAGTAGAGATATAGAGTTTACTGTAGCGTATATAAGGAGAATATATGACTGTATAAAGAGAATATACAACTGTAGGGGAGATATAGAGTTTACTGTAGTGTATATAAGGAGAATATATGACTATAGAGGAGATATAGAGTTTACTGTAGCATATATAAGGAGAATATACGACTGTACGAGAGATATAGAGTTTACTGCAGTGTATATAAGGAGAATATACGACTGTAGGGGAGATACAGAGTTTACTGTAGCGCATATAAGGAGAATATACGACTGTAGTAGAGATATAGAGTTTACTGTAGCATATATAAGGGGAATATTTGACTGTATAAAGAGAATATACAACTGTAGGGGAGATATAGAGTTTACTGTAGTGTATAAGGGAAATATACGACTGTAGGAGAGATATAGAGTTTACTGTAGTGTATAAGGGAAATATACGACTGAAGAGATATATAGAGTTTACTGTAGTGTATAAGGGGAATATACGACTGTAGGAAGATATAGAGTTTACTGTAGCGTATATAAGGAGAATATACGACTATATAAAAAGAATATACGACTGTTGGGGAGATATAGAGTTTACTGTAGTGTATATAAGGAGAATATATGACTGTAGGGGAGATATAGAGTTTACTGCAGTGTATATAAGGAGAATATACGACTGTAGGGGAGATACAGAGTTTACTGTAGCGCATATAAGGAGAATATACGACTGTAGTAGAGATATAGAGTTTACTGTAGCGTATATAAGGAGAATATATGACTCTATAAAGAGAATATACGACTGTACGAGAGATATAGAGTTTACTGCAGTGTATATAAGGAGAATATACGACTGTAGGGGAGATATAGAGTTTACTGTAGCGTATATAAGGAGAATATTTGACTGTAGGAGAGATATAGAGTTTACTGTAGCGTATATAAGGAGAATATTTGACTGTAGGAGAGATATAGAGTTTACTGTAGTGTATATAAGGAGAATACATGACTGTATAAAGAGAATATACGACTGTAGGGGAGATATAGAGTTTACTGTAGTGTATATAAGAAGAATATATGACTGTATAAGGAGAATATACGACTGTAGGGGAAATATAGAGTTTACTGTAGCGTATATATAGAGAATATATGACTGTATAAAGAGAATATACGACTGTAGGGGAGATATAGAGTTTACTGTAGTGTATATAAGGAGAATATATGACTGTAGGGGAGATATAGAGTTTACTGCAGTGTATATAAGGAGAATATACGACTGTAGGGGAGATACAGAGTTTACTGTAGCGCATATAAGGAGAATATACGACTGTAGTAGAGATATAGAGTTTACTGTAGCGTATATAAGGAGAATATATGACTGTATAAAGAGAATATACAACTGTAGGGGAGATATAGAGTTTACTGTAGTGTATATAAGGAGAATATATGACTATAGAGGAGATATAGAGTTTACTGTAGCATATATAAGGAGAATATACGACTGTACGAGAGATATAGAGTTTACTGCAGTGTATATAAGAAGAATATACGACTGTAGGGGAGATACAGAGTTTACTGTAGCGCATATAAGGAGAATATACAACTGTAGTAGAGATATAGAGTTTACTGTAGCATATATAAGGGGAATATATGACTGTATAAAGAGAATATACAACTGTAGGGGAGATATAGAGTTTACTGTAGTGTATAAGGGAAATATACGACTGTAGGAGAGATATAGAGTTTACTGTAGTGTATAAGGGAAATATACGACTGTAGGAGAGATATAGAGTTTACTGTAGTGTATAAGGGGAATATACGACTGTAGGAAGATATAGAGTTTACTGTAGTGTATAAGGGAAATATATGACTGTAGGAGAGATATAGAGTTTACTGTAATGTATATAAGAAGAATATATGACTGTATAAAGAGAATATACGACTGTAGGGGAAATATAGAGTTTACTGTAGCGTATATATAGAGAATATATGACTGTATAAAGAGAATATACGACTGTAGGGGAGATATACAGTTTACTGTAGTGTATATAAGGAGAATATATGACTGTAGGGGAGATATAGAGTTTACTGCAGTGTATATAAGGAGAATATACGACTGTAGGGGAGATACAGAGTTTACTGTAGCGCATATAAGGAGAATATACGACTGTAGTAGAGATATAGAGTTTACTGTAGCGTATATAAGGAGAATATATGACTGTATAAAGAGAATATACAACTGTAGGGGAGATATAGAGTTTACTGTAGTGTATATAAGGAGAATATATGACTATAGAGGAGATATAGAGTTTACTGTAGCATATATAAGGAGAATATACGACTGTACGAGAGATATAGAGTTTACTGCAGTGTATATAAGAAGAATATACGACTGTAGGGGAGATACAGAGTTTACTGTAGCGCATATAAGGAGAATATACAACTGTAGTAGAGATATAGAGTTTACTGTAGCATATATAAGGAGAATATATGACTGTATAAAGAGAATATACAACTGTAGGGGAGATATAGAGTTTACTGTAGTGTATAAGGGAAATATACGACTGTAGGAGAGATATAGAGTTTACTGTAGTGTATAAGGGAAATATACGACTGTAGGAGAGATATAGAGTTTACTGTAGTGTATAAGGGGAATATACGACTGTAGGAAGATATAGAGTTTACTGTAGTGTATAAGGGAAATATATGACTGTAGGAGAGATATAGAGTTTACTGTAGTGTATAAGGGGAATATACGACTGTAGGAAGATATAGAGTTTACTGTCGCGTATATAAGGAGAATATACAACTATATAAAAAGAATATACGACTGTTGGGGAGATATAGAGTTTACTGTAGTGTATATAAGGAGAATATACGACTGTAGGGGAGATACAGAGTTTACTGTAGCGCATATAAGGAGAATGTACGACTGTAGTAGAGATATAGAGTTTACTGTAGCATATATAAGGAGAATATATGACTGTATAAAGAGAATATACGACTGTACGAGAGATATAGAGTTTACTGCAGTGTATATAAGGAGAATATACAACTGTAGGGGAGATATAGAGTTTACTGTAGTGTATAAGGGAAATATACGACTGTAGGAGAGATATAGAGTTTACTGTAGTGTATAAGGGAAATATACGACTGTAGGAGAGATATAGAGTTTACTGTAATGTATATAAGAAGAATATATGACTGTATAAAGAGAATATACGACTGTAGGGGAAATATAGAGTTTACTGTAGTGTATAAGGGAAATATATGACTGTAGGAGAGATATAGAGTTTACTGTAATGTATATAAGAAGAATATATGACTGTATAAAGAGAATATACGACTGTAGGGGAAATATAGAGTTTACTGTAGCGTATATATAGAGAATATATGACTGTATAAAGAGAATATACGACTGTAGGGGAGATATAGAGTTTACTGTAGTGTATATAAGGAGAATATATGACTGTAGGGGAGATATAGAGTTTACTGCAGTGTATATAAGGAGAATATACGACTGTAGGGGAGATACAGAGTTTACTGTAGCGCATATAAGGAGAATATACGACTGTAGTAGAGATATAGAGTTTACTGTAGCGTATATAAGGAGAATATATGACTGTATAAAGAGAATATACAACTGTAGGGGAGATATAGAGATTACTGTAGTGTATATAAGGAGAATATATGACTATAGAGGAGATATAGAGTTTACTGTTGCATATATAAGGAGAATATACGACTGTACGAGAGATATAGAGTTTACTGCAGTGTATATAAGAAGAATATACGACTGTAGGGGAGATACAGAGTTTACTGTAGCATATATAAGGAGAATATGTGACTGTATAAAGAGAATATACAACTGTAGGGGAGATATAGAGTTTACTGTAGTGTATAAGGGAAATATACGACTGTAGGAGAGATATAGAGTTTACTGTAGTGTATAAGGGAAATATACGACTGTAGGAGAGATATAGAGTTTACTGTAGTGTATAAGGGGAATATACGACTGTAGGAAGATATAGAGTTTACTGTAGTGTATAAGGGAAATATATGACTGTAGGAGAGATATAGAGTTTACTGTAGTGTATAAGGGGAATATACGACTGTAGGAAGATATAGAGTTTACTGTCGCGTATATAAGGAGAATATACGACTATATAAAAAGAATATATGACTGTTGGGGAGATATAGAGTTTACTGTAGTGTATATAATGAGAATATACGACTGTAGGGGAGATACAGAGTTTACTGTAGCGCATATAAGGAGAATGTACGACTGTAGTAGAGATATAGAGTTTACTGTAGCGTATATAAGGAGAATATATGACTGTATAAAGAGAATATACGACTGTACGAGAGATATAGAGTTTACTGTAGTGTATATAAGGAGAATATACGACTGTAGGGGAGATACAGAGTTTACTGTAGCGCATATAAGGACCATATACGACTGTAGTAGAGATGTAGAGTTTACTGTAGCGTATGTAAGGAGAATATATGACTGTATAAAGAGAATATACAACTGTAGGGGAGATATAGAGTTTACTGTAGTGTATATGAGGAGAATATATGACTGTACGAGAGATATAGAGTTTACTGTAGTGTATATAAGGAGAATATACGACTGTAGGGGAGATATAGAGTTTACAGTAGTGTATATAAGGAGAATATTTTACAGTAGGAGAGATATAGAGTTTACTGTAGCGTATATATAGAGAATATATGACTGTATAAAGAGAATATACGACTGTAGGGGAGATATAGAGTTTACTGTAGTGTATATAAGGAGAATATACGACTGTATAAGGAGAATATACGACTGTAGGAGGGATATAGAGTTTACTGTAGTGTATATAAGTAGAATATACGACTGTAGGGGAGATGGTATAAATAGGAAGTTCTCTGCATGTTCCTCCTTTAAACTTCACTTATTTCACAACTCAGTTCAGTTTAGTTTATTTTAGTGACATGATCATCCTGACTGAAAGGAATTTTGGGAAATGATGTGCGTGTGTGTGTGAGTGTGTGAGTGTGTGAGTGTGTGAGTGTGTGAGTGTGTGTGTGTGTGTGAGTGTGTGTGTGTAAGCCTGTTAGCTGAATGCCTGAAATTGTTAAGCCGTTGTTCACGGGGGGGGGGGGGGGGGGGGTTTGGGGGCGACTGAAGGAATTCAAGCGTTACAGACACACAGTCAGCACACACAGCTTTATAAAACATCATAAAATTCACTTTATATTAAATATAGCACTTAAATACTGCATTTAATTCAGTTTTTCTGCAATAAATTTACTTCTATAGTGTGTTTAATTTAGTTTTACTGTGATAAATTCAGTCTTTCAGTAATAATTTCAGTCTAACAGTGATACATTTACTCCTATATTGTATTTAATTCAGTTTTTCAGCGATTAATTCAGTCTTAGAATGATAAATTTACTCCTATACTGTATTTAATTCAGTCTTAAAGTGATGATTTCACTCTTATACTGTATTTAATTTAGTATAAGAGCAAATAATTCAATCTTAGAGTGATAAATTCTCTCTTATACTGTATTTATTTAAGTCTAACAGTCATAAATTTACTCCTATACTGTATTAAACTCATACTTACAGCGATAAATTCACTCCACTGCTGTACTGAATTCAGTTTTACAATGTGACAATGTAACCCCGCCCCTTTGTTACCTTCCCCAGGTGTTCCCAGTATGCCTGTATATATAAAGCCCCTTTATTTTAGTGTTGATTGTTGGGTATTTTGTATGCTCAATACTGGGGGTTTATACCCCTCTAGTCTACAACTGGAATTAGGCCTGGAGACAAAATCTTTATGATCAACTGACTGAAAACAAGATGAGGTGGGAATCCCAGTTGGAAATTTCTACAGCCAGTTCAGACAGAAACATGGACCAGGTGAAAATTGTCATTCAATTTTATGTTTGAAACTAGTTTATTTACTGTATTTACTGTAGAAATCTTGTTTGTGTAAAGATACACAACGCCTCGGAACAAAAAGGCGTTTTTGGAAAACTTAGGCAACGTTCACATTTCAAGCCACACTGCTCAAAACCGACTTTCATGACGAAAACGTATCAGATTTAGGATCACATACGAAAGTGATTCATATCTGACTTGAAAAAAACGGATTTGGCAAGTTCACACAGCCATGAAAAAATCAGATCTGAGCCACATTGAGTAAAAAATCAGATTTGAGTCACTTCAGCCTGGTAATGTGAACGTAGCCTAAGGCTGTGATCGAAACGGCTCCCTACTCCCTCATTAGTGCTGCGCTATTTAGGGATACACTATGTAGTTCACTAAGTAGTGGTGAAACAGGAGTGAATTTGGACACTACCTCATCATTATCATGTGCCAGCACCGCTCGCATAAACCCCTGAACACCTGAAGAGCTGAACTGTGTTTAAAACTCCATAAACACACAAGCTGAGCTCTGAATTAAAGTTAGGGAAGCTCTGAGCTGATCATGAAGTAATTTATCTCTCTCCATGGGCGGATCTATCGGGGTGGCATAGGGTGGCAGCTGCCACCCTAAAGGAAAGCCTTGTGACCCCTGCTGCCACCCCAGAATTAAAAGAAAAGTTACTATGGACAATTTGACATTTACAAGAGCAAATCTCCGATGTCAGACTGCAGTGAATTATAATGAAATAAATTATAATGAAAGCTTGGTGCTAGTATAGTTGCAATGCATATATATATATATATATATGTGCCGTATGATGCCACCCCTCAAAAATTCCTGCAGCTCACAATGTTGCCAGATTGCGCGGTTTCATGCTAAATGTTGAGTTGAACCTGAAATTGTCTGGAGTAAACACTGTGCTTTGACGGGTGGACAAAACTACAAGTGTTAGGAGTTTGGAAATTGAACTCATCCGTGTTGTAGTTAGATATCTAACCCTGCAGAGACAGAGCTTTTAGTCCTGCTGATGGAAAGGGTACTCAATAGTGCCCTAAATAGGGAGTCATTTCTGTCACAGCCTAACTTTAATACCCTTATACTTGTTAGAACCTACTAATCCCAGATGGCCAAATAATGCAGGTAATTTTGGCCAAGTATCTTTTTTCTTATTATTGAATTATTAACTCTGATCTTAACTGAGGCGAGTGAGATCCTGCAGTTCTTTAAATGTTGTTCTGGCTTCTTTTGGGACCTCCTGGATGAGTTCTTCATACCCTTTTGGGGGCTGGAGCACCTGCCCCTTCGGCTTTTACTGCCCAAAGTGCCCGTCTTCACGTATTAGCATTTTCCCGTAAATATCCCGAATTATATTAAATAAAAAACAGTATTATCAGAAGACAGGCTGATGTGTGCTTAATAAACTGCAGCTTCTGTCTAATCAGTTAGCTTAAATTTGGAATTAGATAGATAGTTAGTCAAGGTTTGAGAAAAAACATATATAAATGTAATGTTCAACTTGCTCTGATGTGCCTGATCAGCCAATAACTATTTCATTTTCAAACTGTGTTTATTAATTTAGGATTGCAGGACTATACTGTGAGCTATAATGAATGAAAATCCATTTATCTAACTAGTTATCTAGACACTGGGTTATGTTGTTAGTTTAAAGCAGTTTCTTAACCCTGGTCTCTGCCCTAAAATTGTGTATTTTCCACCTGATCCAACTGATCAGCTAATTAACAATCCTTTATTGAGTTACCTGTTAAAATCCCTGAGCCATCTATGGATCATAAATCAATCATTTTGTATATCAGCAGTGTATTAGACACAGCATACCACCAGAGAAATCTCTAGAATATGCAGTAAAATATGCAGGAACTGGGTTGAGAAACACTAAGCTAAAGTGACTTCTGTTCATTTGTAGTTTACAGTAACACCACAGTAACACCACAGTAACACCACAAATCAACCGGTATATTGTAAAGTATATTTCTGTACAGTGTTTTAAATTTGTGCTCTATGTGCCCCCTTTTAACTTTGAGCACCTGCCCCTCAGTAGGTCTCTGCATGGCCCTGATAAAACAGACAGAAAGACAGACAGACAGACAGATGAATATTCAGGTGTGCACTCACCTACCCCGCAGCAGGTACCGGAGAGGCAGCGGGCGCCCTCCTGCCCCGTCCGCAGGGCACTGACCGTGTGCTCCAGGTCCATCAGCTGGAGCCTCAGCAGACGGATGTGACGCCACTGAACGAACAGGAGGGTCAGGACCAGACAGGTGCAGGACAGAGTCACCAGGACCACGTAGCGCTTCTCCATAACGATGCTGACGGCGGGAAAACGATGAGGTCTGTAGCTCTGAAGCTCTGATCCAGAGCTGCACTGGGATCTCAGGGTTTCTAAGAAATGCCCGGTTCCCCTGCTCTGCTTTCACTTTTGTAGCATAATGGAGAAGGCAGGCACGGGGGCGGAATAATTACTCACTTAGTCACAGTGAAATCCAGAAACAGAAACACTTCCAGCCCAGAACAGACTTCCCGCAAGACCAGGGGCAGAGGAAACGCTCAAAGCATGAAATCTCATCATATTCATTGATAGTGGAGCGATATACGGATAACATCTCCCCAAAGCCAAGCAAAAGCAAAAGCACCAGATTTCCCACTGTAAGAAGCTGTTAGTTGGAATGTAATGATGATAAATTACAATTTATTGGAAGAAACTGTAGTGTAATTGAGAGGAGGTTCTAGTTTCTAGACCAGGGGTGTCCAAACTAAGGTATTTTAGAAATATAATGAAAGTTGGCCCGCTGTTAAGCAGGTTTTTATAATGTGAGATTCAAAGTTTAAACACTAGGTGTTGTTGAGAATTAAAAGGTTAAAACATTGTCTTATAATCATGGAAACTATCAATTAAGGGTTAAAACATTGTTGTCCTATAATCATACAAAATACTTAATGAAAACCCAATCAGTATAATCCATTAGTGATTTTAACAAGGTTTAGTCAATATGTTAATCAATCAATATGTTACCTGTATTCAAAAGGGAATTATTCATGTTGGTGATCATATGTTAACAGACACAGTGCTCTTTAGAATCATATAACAAATGTAGTTTAATTGAGTTTGTACAGGAATGTTTCACAACACATGTGTAGCCATCTGTGGTTAGTTAGACCTTGAAAGTGAGGGAGGTTGACCCGTCCCCTTAGACCAAAGATAAGGAGGGAACTTCTACTGAATTTATGTTGCCAGAGCCAGGCGGGAGGACAATAGATTTATTATACCGAAGACGTAGGTGGCAGGCAGGTACGGGGTCATATCACGATAGGATACAGTTTATGGGACCAAAGGGGGCTGGTCAACCTTCTTCACTCACACCATAGTGGGATGATCTATATAATCTTGTGTATGTCTTTTTGTGTTAGAACATTCTCCTTGACTCTCTGAGCGGAGCATTGTTCCCGGAAGATCTTCTGAAATAAACTGTTTAATTTGCTGCAAACTTGGTATCCTGACTCCTCTTGACTTCTCTACTCATCTCAACCATTCAAAAGAACTCCGAGGGAAACGCACTGGAAACAGAGCTGTAAGGGGTAGTGCGGCCTTTCCTCAACATTTGGAGGCACCGCTGGGATGGTGAGATTTGGGCCAGAGAGGTTGATTCGGACCGCGGAGAAAACTGACTGAACCACAAGTCCTGGACGTCCTTCAATAAAAGGTAAGCAGAGCCTGTTAAAATCAAATTCTGCTGATTGGCGTACTCTAAATTGTGGACAAACTGGTTCATTTTGGTCAACTCCAATCCAAATTTTTGAGGAGGATACTATAGATTATTTAGATCGATTTGATAACAAATTGGATTACTGTATCAAATTGAGCTATTTCATATAGACACTATTTGGATCGAATTGGCAACAATTGGACTATTGAATCAAATTGAGTTATTGTCTTGGATGTTTTCTGTTGGACGTTAGATATAATTGTGTCGGAGTGAGTTGTTGTATGTGATAGTTACTGCTATACATTGGGGATAATTGACAATAGATTGGGTTACTATATTGGGTGTTTCATGTTGTATGTTGCGTGCTTTAAGAGGCGTGAATGGGACCATGTGGAAAAGCCTTCATTAGCGTGTGAGTGTTAGTTTAAAATAAATGAGTAGCTTAAAAGTGTGAACCTAAGGGGGTCCTTAGGTGTAATCGAAGGCGGACCGGGAGCGGTATCTCCCGGGTGGGCGGCGTCCCCACACATCACGGGTGTGGTAACCCCTCCTGGGCCGGACGCGGTCCCAGTTTAACTCGGTTTGGCGATTCCGCAGGAATTGGTGGTACCTGGAATATCGAACTACTATAACAGGGATTATAGTGGGACTTTGTGTGTGGCGCTTTGTCAGAGACAAGTAATTGGCGTGAATGGGTCTAGTTTCTTAATTGGGTGAATGGGACGAGCCGAGAAGGCTCAAGTGTGACTGGGTTAGCAATTACAGGTACTTGCCTCCGTCAGGGACGGCTAATTCTAGAAGTAGGCACGGCTCGGCCGGCTGGTTTTCTTTTACACCAGGAGTACCTAGCGTTGTGTTAAAGGAATACACACAAGAACTTTTTCAGTGCGCCTGAGGGAGTCTTGACACACACACACAGTGTTGCTGTACATTTGAGCAAAGAGAAACTGCGGATAGGGATAGGGACCGGGAGCGGTATCTCCCGGGTGGGCGGCGACCCACTGCTTGTGTGCACTGCTTATTTGTGTCTTGTCTGGGGTAAAACAAACAAATAAAAAGGGGGTATGTGTAGCAGTATAAACTATAAGTCTATGTGAAGTGAGTCTGTGGCCAATAAGTGTGAGAGAGTATGCGTGTGTATGTATGCATCTTCCAGGGATTAAGAATGTATTTAGCCTTGTGATTGTGTATATGTGACTGATAAACTAACAAAAAGGGGGTACACGAGCATCTGTTACAGTGGTTAAAGGTGTGCCTGTGAGGGTGAAAGTGTGCTGTAAAGTTTTCCAGAGAGAGAGAGAGAGAAAACGTGAATTTTTTGTTGGATCTGGGGGGCTTGGAAACGTGTGTGTGTCTGTGTGATCGAAAAAGAGTGTGTGTGGCAGAGAGAAAGAGTGTGTGCGGTAGTCAACGAGAGTTTATGTGTACGTGACAGAGTGTGTGGGACAGGAGCCGTGAGCGAGTGCATGCGTATGGGTGTGTGTGTGATTGGGTGAGTGTACGAAGTCGTGTGTGAGAAGAAAATAGGAACGGACGAGTCCCACTGCAGGGGAGGAGTCCAAGGTGGAGTAGGTGGGTGCAGTTGGTCCAGCCCATTGATTTGGGTTTAGACTGGGAGGTTTGTTTTATTTGTAAATTAACGCTCGTGAGACATCATAGAAAATAGGGGATCAGTTCAGTAGGGAAATAGAGTAATACACAGTGAAAATGGGGAACAGAGGTGAACAGGGGGAAAAGGTTTTTATACAGGTGTCTTTGAGTAAGCAGATAGAGAATTTAATAAAGGGATTATGGGGTGGTTAGCAAAATTGGGGACAAGAATTAGCTTAATTTTGGGGGAGCAAGGTATTGGACTATATCTTGTGGGCCCCAATCAAACTGTAAGGGGTCGGCCAGTGCTGCCAGCGGCCAGCAGGGGGCGAGCACAAAAACCCCAGAATGCCAGAAGGTAATCAGTGCAAACGAGACACACCTGCTGGCACTGGTATATAAGACCAAGGAAAGCAGCACCCTCTTGCCACACCTTTGTAGAGGGGTGACCGGTAACATAGGGTACTGAAGAAAATAAAAGGAAAATAAAAGGAAAAGAAAAGATCTCATAAAAAAGAGAGGAAAATAAGAGATCTGAAGAGAAAGCAAAAACTTACAAAAGAAACAAAGAAACAAAGAAATAAAGAAAGAAAAAGAAAAGAGCTCCAAAGAAATAGACTTCTTTTAGCAAGTCTGTCCTAAGTTTCCTTTTTAGTTTGTTTGCCTTTCCTTTGTTTGAGCAATGCCATGTGGCATCTCCTTTGTTTAGTTTTCCCGCCTTTTTCCCTCCTCAGTTAAGAGGGTGTTATTCCAACAGCTGCCTGTCCTTGCCAGTGGCGCAGGAGTAGAGTGTTGGCCCAGCACTGTCAAGGTTGGGAGTTCGAGCCCAGCATAAAGCAGTCCCTCTCACACCACTTCACATCCATAAATCCTTACATAATCCTTACACAAATATTACTTACCTCTTTGCACTTGGGTCCAGTCCTTAATAGTCCCGTGACACAAACAGTGACATATGTCTCTATATTCTATAAGCAAATCTAATAATGAAAAAAATAATAATAATAATAATAATAATAAAAAACAAAAAAAAAATAATAAAATGACTGTGTGTGGCTCTTTCAGAATCTTTCCCTATTGCAGAAATACTAAGCCATTTGTTTAGGCCATTTTTTTGCAATGCTTTGTCAAAACTCAGCAGTACATTTTTTCCTTATATAGTTCACTATTAATTGTATTATATTATAATAATAATGTACAGAAGATGTATGCTAGAAATCCCAAAATATGCTATGCAATGCAGTGCTGTTGTGTCAGAGCAGGACAAATAATCATGGTTTATTGTTTGATTGTTCCATAATCAGTTCAATAAATAGAAAATGCTACATAGTGATTAGTGAATAAGTTAATGAGTGAGCCATTCCAAACACAGCTTTTGTTTCTCTTCCTTCTCTCTTTCTATTTATGTCTTATTTAGACTGACCTGAGTTCAGTCTCAGCTGAATGAGATCTATATAAGATACATGTAATATCTCATTTCTCTATGTTCTCATGTATCTCAGTCTATGCTGATATTTTGATTGTCTTAAAAGCGATAGACAGAAACCAGTGAGGAAAGACCTTATTTTTTACTTTTTATGAAAAGGAAACTCAGTGTTGCATCTATTTCAAGCTACAGGGAATTGGGTCTCTTTCTGATAAGGGGACATGATCAAATGTATTAAAAAAAATGAGCTTTCTATTTTGCTTTCAATATGCTTTACTTTCTGCAATGAAGAACTTGCTTTACTTTCTTTCTTTATAGTATTAAATTAGACTAGAAAGAGATCTGGAAAACAGCATAAATTTAGTTGTCATGCTTATACAATGCCACCTATAAAGCAAATGCTTTCTGAAATTTTCTGGCTGCAGCATGAACAAACTCAGCTAAGCAATATAAAATTGTTTCATCTGCATAATGGTAAAGTTTGCAATCTGAGAAGCAGAGCCAGCACTATAATTTATGTATATATTAAATAAAACTGGACCAAAACTTAACCTTGTGGTACACCTTTAAGGTACAGATGCAAAATCTGAATAATTATTCATTGACATGCACTGTTTTTGAGGGAGTTTTGGGTCCATTCCAGAGCAGTGTCATCAAAGCCAATAATTTAAGTTAAATTCAGTGGGAGAGAAAAGGTGATAATGATGGTAGTAAATAAAATCTGTATACAATAATAACAAATAATAAACCATGGGTACTTGGTGCCTTGCACGGGCTTTTACGGTCAACACCAGAGTGTGAGTTTATGACAGTACGACATACCTGGGTTTGTGCTCCCCAACTGTACCCTGCGGGAACACTACAGCACTGAATGTTGATAAAATAGTGCTGCTACGCTGTGTGTGGTTCAGTGTGATAGGCTGGTTAGCCAAAGACGGGTAAGATCCCAACGTACTACAAAGGGACAACCTAAGACAGGCACAGTCTCGATCTGACCACCACATGCAACTCAACAGACCACGGAGAAAACATCTCTGAAGCGTTAGAGGAGGGGAAGCGCAGCCCAGGGGTAGAGTGAGTGGATGAATGAAGTGATGGGGTGTGTATCGGTGGAGGCTTGGGCAGGGTAGACCAGCCCAATGGACAGGGGACAGACAGAGGGTGGAGCAATTTTGTGTTAAGTTTTCTGAAACAGAAATTCTGTTTCAGAAAAAGGGGGAGATGTAAATTGATCACCATTATTACCACCATTATTCGCCCAGCCATTATTTTTAACTTTTTTTCTTGACTTTTTAAACCTATTATTAACTTTGTTTTTTTTTCTTACACCAATATTACCACCATTTTTTGACCAATCATTATTTTATAGATATAGAGCATTTTTTACCTTTTAACTTGTTTATTTTATTTTATTTTATTTTTTTTGACGTTTGGTTTTAAAACAACCTCTATGCAGATGAGCAATTACTTTCAGCAAAAAAAAAACAACAACAAAAAGGAAAAGTCTTCACTTCTAAGACACACTCATTCCTAATTTGAAAATAAGAAATGTAGACACTTTAGAATGAGTGAGGCTTGATAAATTGTTTAAGGAAGTAGATGTATAGTTGATAATTGTGAAAAGCAGTCTGCTGTGCATTGCATATGCATAAATACATATTAAACATATTGATCAGTAAATGAAAAGCATTGTCGGATTTTATTTGCTATAATAACAAGAACAAAGCAAAGCATAAAATTTATTGATAGTGCCAATATTATTGTCTGTAATGGAACGATTGATACAGAGAAATTTAATCACGTTCCACTTCTCCCAGGTTTTTAAAGCACTTAATAAAATCAACTAAATCTAGAAATCAAGTCTTTATAAAATCTTGGGAACTGAATAAAGTCAGAAATATAATTACTTAATAAATAGCACACCGCGGAAAATAATGTAGCCACAAGCGGTGATTCTAAAGTCCAAGCAAAAGTAACCCAAGAAAGCCCAGTACATCAATATGGAACCATTCCTGAGACAGAAGCCACATTATGTGTTGTTTGTGCAGAATTAAAAACTTTGGGCCCTGATATTCTATCAATCAGTGTGGAGATGGAGGGGAGAATAGAGCAGCTGATCATTAAAACTTTGCATGGAGCTATATAAAAAAACATGATTTAGATGTATTTCCAAGTGTTTGTTTCTTATCTATTATCTATATAGTGTTACCAATACAATATGAGAAGCTTTCAGTGGGAGGTTTAACAGCAGGTGTGTTTAAAGCAGCAGCACTGTGCTGTGAAGCAGTAAAATATGGTCTGTACAATGATGGAACTCCAGAGCTGGGTTGTTTTAGTGTCTGTTGCTGACCTTTAACTTTGGTAGTGTTTGTGAGAGTGGAAGTAGACGTGTTTGAGTTTGTATATGTGTACTTGTGTGGGTGAACTTGTGTGTGTTTGTGTGTGTGCATGAGACATAGTGTGTGTCTAGTGGTAAACTAGGTGGTGAAAATTGGAAGTGTTTGTAAAAGCTAATTTGGCTATTTGCTAGTATTGACCCACGCCCTTGACTGGGCAGAGAAGAAGAAAGAGGGGGAGCGAACTCAGAGTATTTGGGATGGAGTTCGGGGCAGCTTCGCTGTAAAGCGTGAAGCCGAAGCCCCAAACATTAAATCAGAACTTTCGACCACTGCTCGGATTTAAGAAGCAACTGAGTGTTGGAAGTCCGACCTTGTAGTCTTTGAGAAAGCCAGAGGATGAACCGATGCATGGGGAAGGCAGTGTGGAAGTCAAAGGAAAGAAAGGTAGGGAATAATTAAGTAAGGTATTTGAAGGTGCTGCCAGCCTATTCGAGTATAGGAATGTATGAGGTCCTTGGTGGCAGAAATTGGTTGAAGTGGAAAGGTAGTGTTGAGCGACTTAATGGAATGATGCACGTGTTGTACATGTAGTTTAAAGGCCCCAAAAGCAGCCACCGACCCGCATGCGCAGCAGGAGCGACCTGGTAAGGTAGAAGGGGTGCTCCTGATGGTCCAACAGAAGCGAGGGGGGGGGGGGGGGCGATGGAGTGGGAAGACGGTGTGGGAAGACGGGGCGATGGAGTGGGAACACGGAGTGGGAAGATGAGGCGATGGAGTGGAAGACGGGGCAATGTAGTGGGAAGATGGAGTGGGAAGACGGAGTGGGAAGACGGGGCGATGGAGTGGGAAGAAGGAGAGGGAAGACGGGGCGATGGTGTGGGAAGAAGGAGAGGGAAGACGGGGCGATGGAGTGGAAGACGGGGCGATGTAGTGGGAGATGGAGTGGGAAGACAGAGTGGGAAGACGGGGCGATGGAGTGGGAAGACGGAGAGGGAAGACGGGGCGATGGCGTGGGAAGACGGAGTGGGAAGACCGAGGCGATGGAATGGGAAGAAGGAGTGGGAAGATGGCAGCAACGGGAGATGGAAAAGAGTAGGGAGGACAGACAGAATGAGGACAGTTGCAATGGCGGTGGGAAGATGGAGGATGGGAAGGGAAAAGATGAAATGGCATTGGGATGATGGAGGATGGGCAGGGAGGACAGACAGACTGGTGTAGCGAAGATGGGTAAGGAGGCGAAGACGAGGGTGGCGGTGACAAAGGTTAGTATGGTGAGGGTGATTGTTACAACGGCAATGAAAGATTGGAATGAAGAGGGCGAGATTATGTCCCAGATGGTGGCGATTATGCGGGTGGTGAAGGTGCAAGCTATGAAGTTGCGGCGATGATGGCGATGACATAGGCAGAGATGGTGGCAATGATGCCGATGGTGGTGAAGATGGCCAAAGTGAGGGCAAGATGATGCCCAAGACGGTGGCGGCGAAGGCAAAGAAGATGAAGACGAAGGCGGGAAGATTGCAGCGAAGATGGCGATGACAGACAGAGATGGAGACAATGAGGATGGCCATGAAAACTGTGGCAGAGGTGATGAAGGTGATGCAGGCAGAGATGGTGCAGAACCATCGTGTACCAGGTAAGGAGCGGTCGGCAACACCACATGCGAGGTTTGTTCAATGAGTAGGTAGAGAGGAAGTGACGGTTTAAATAGGGATGGAAGTGGGAGGAGTGAGGGCGTGGATCACTCCCAAAACTTAGTTATGACACATAACTCCACTAAGAGATTAGTTATAGCCATGGGGAAGCAGTTACACTAAAAGGGAAAGGAATGTGAACAAAAGGAAGCTAAAAGCCAGTAATTAATGGTGCTGACAATTAAATGTATTAATTTAAAATTGAAAATGAATAAATGTTAGGGATTTAAAGCACTTTTGACACTAAAGATCATGATTGAGTATAACTGAAAATCAGGACAACTGAAGAAGGTAAGACAACAAAATTGGGCTGAAATCTGTGCACAGACAAAATTTAAATATGAAATAGTTAACTTCCAAGGGGAAATTAGAGCTCCAGTTAAGTGTGATAAATGTATTTTAACCATGTATTTTAACTTGCAGGAAGGAGACACGGCGGACCCATTAAAAGACTTCCAAAATGAATAGAGAACCTTAAACATGATTTTAACGAATATAAAAGTCTCGTTTCAGATCTGTTTACACAGGGGGAGAAGGAGGACGTGGTGCACAGGTGGACCAGTCCAGACACAGAGTGAGGGCTCATCCGCAATTACGCACGAAAGGGGAACGAGCATGGCTGGATTGAGCCTTTCCAGGTGACTGAGAGAACAACGTACGCAGATCAACTGAAAGGCGAGGGTTCGACATGGTACAACTGGAGCCAGTGTGCAGCCACACAGCCCTGAGATCGCCAACTGAAAGCAGGAGGAGACGAGACGGCAGCAGCTGAAAAGTCTGACCCTGCAGCAGCAGCAGCAGGCCCGCAGCAGCAGGCCCGCAGCAGGAAGGAGGGGCAGCAGCAGCTGAGAAGTCTGACCCCGCAGCAGCAGCAGCAGGAAGGAGGGGCAGCAGAGCCCCCGCAGCACGGGCCTGGCCTGGCCACAGCAGAGAAAAGAGTTTCTCAGAGCGCAGCAGCAGCAGCAGCACACAGCCTGGCTGTGACTGAGGAGCGGAAGTGAGGGAGTAACTCACTCAGTAGCAATTCGATTGCGTCAAAGTACACTACATACAGAGACTCTTAAACACATCTCATTAAAGAACACACATACACACATACACACACACCAACTCATACTTTTCATTCACTGATATTGCAGAAACCAAGAGCCAGAATAAAGCTCTTCGTGCGAATAGGGCTGAGGTAGTCTACCTACAGAACCCTGAAGCAAGAAGAAAGAAGAAAAAAGCAGACGAAAATATCGGATGGACACTTGTATTGTTTAATTTTTCATTGATTGGTGATTTTTGTGTTTCTTTTTCTAGGAGGGTTGATTTATTCTATTTTAGCGGAAAATCTATGCCTTAAATAAAGTGATAAAATCAGCAGGGGTCGAAAGGGGGTTCCACTTGACCTAGTGTGTCAGGCTGCGGGTGCAGGGTAGACGAGGAGGCGGACGCAATATGCAAACAAAAGGGATTTATTCAAGAAAACAAAATACAAAACACACCGGGAATAAACTAAAAACAGGACTGAGGAACTGGGGAACACATGGAACACTGACAGACGATAAACGTACAAGGATCGACACCGGGGAAATGGAAGACGGACCTTAAATAGAGGTGCACACACACAGGAAACATGAAACACCTGGGACGAAGGGGCGGAGCTACAAATGAACACCGGTACATGGAAAATAACTGAGGAACAGAGGAGCACGGGTCATGTGGGAGACACAGACACGAGGAACAGGTAAATAAACATGACACTAGACAGGGCAACAGGGCAAGGACCTTACATAGTGACAAATAAATCAAACATAGAGAGGGTTTAGCTTATTATTTAGGGGGTTTGGCTTATTATTTAAAGTGTGTATTGTATTATTCAATCAATGCAGAAAGAGTGTGTTGACTAGAGGGAATAAAACAGTAGGAGCTGGGAGAGGTTATACTTAGCCTTAGCTGAGAAAAGGGACACACAGGAGGGATTTAGTTGATTATTCATGTTTACGTATTAAAGGCATTTTATATTTTTCTAACTTACATACAGCAATAAACTTAGTGGCACATTTGGGTATTAGAAACATTCCTTCCACAGGTTAGTCTTCGCTGGATTTGGTGAGTATCAACCATAGGGGCAATAATTCTTTTCTAGCGTGGGGTAAATGGTCAACCTTACTTATTTTGGGAGTAATCACAGTAATTGTTGTAGGGGTTAAATTCACAATATGATCACTAGATAGCTAAGTAGTAATCCATTGGCCAAGCCTGCTCAGCCTGACAAATTGGGTACAAACGCATTTGTAGATTGGGGACCACATGGGAAAAATCAAATGACTAGTAGAGACAGTACTATGGGGCAATAGAGTTAAAGCTATATTAAGGGTAGTACAACCATTTTTCAAGTAGATATGTGTGATATAATCAATCACAGGAGCAAAATCAGGGCAAAGAGGGTATGATGTCTACCTGCGCACTGTCCAAAAGTTAAAGCAAATCTGTGGTGTACAAAGAGGGGATGGTATGGTCAGGGTTCATGCAGGAGTAGGTGTGACATCCGTGCATGTACGGGGGTAAGTTGGAACCTAGATCCAAGTTATACTGACCAGTGGAAAAATAAGAGGGATAATGTTTGGATTAAGAGGGGTCATTGACCTAGGGGAGGGGGCAACGGGGTTCTAAAGGCGATCTAAAAGCACATGCGCCATGGTCAGACTAGCTGCACCATTAATTCTAATTAAGCAAATTCAATCTAACTACACTTCCAACATTTAATCTGAGCTAAATATAAATTGGCTGATCAAATTGCTGTAGCATTTGAAAACATTCACATTATCTCTGCAATATTTCCAGTTACTCCAAACAAAAATATGGATAGAATTATTTTTGTGCTTTACAATGTGTTTTGATTAACTAACATCACTATACTGTAAAAATAAGTCACTAAAACTTAAAATCATTAAGCAACTAATTTCCTGGCTTTTTAGGTTAGCAAAAGTTTAAGCTCATTTGTTATCTGAAATTACAAATTTAAGTTAGCCCAACAAGTCTTGAATTATTGAATCACCTCAACAGAGAGTTTATTATTCTTTTATCACTATCCAATATTTTAAGTTGGAACTTAATATATTCAGTAGAGGTCATTTAAATATATGCTAGACTTGCAAACTAAAATGTGTTAAAATTAGTTGCTAAAACATTTTATTTAGATTAACAAACTAATAAGTGTTTGTTAGATAGGGCAAAAGAAATACACTAATGAATTGAATTGTTTTAATTAAAAAACTGCTTAAATAAAGACTGATCAATATAAACATTTATTAACAATAAAATCAATTTTATGAATTTTACAAGAATGCAGTTCCCACGGGGCGACTGCATACAAAACTAAAAAGCAGGTGCTTGGACCAAAAGCAATATAAACATGAAATTTGTATTTTTCAATATAACACACAACCTCACAAGATTAGCAAGTGACTTAAAATGATAGTGACCTCGGTTTATCAACAGCTACTAATCAAAGCATAAATGTTATATTTTACCCAACACACACAAGCAAAATACATTGGGAGTTGGGGATAATTATTGTACTTTCATTCCAAACAACACTAACCCAGATGGGTCAGTCAGTAAAGCATTTGAGGGTCTGAGAACCCTATCAAACCCTAGGAAATAAATAAATCTATTAGAAGAATGGATGGTGAACATGCTTGGCCAGTGGAAAACTCTGATCATGTCATTGTTGATGTCTCTTGCGGTGCTTGTGGGAATTTTGTAACATGTGGATGTTGTTGTGTACCATGTATTAAGACGTTGATGGTCAGGCTGATCACTAACATGATTGAAGAGAAGCAAGACAGACCGCCTTCATATGTTCTACCTTTGCTAGACTATGCAGATGGTGGGGCAGAGTATCAGATGGAAAACCTTGAATTTTAGGTGGGATTATCCCACCTAAACAAGGGGATTGTTGAGAATTTAAAGGTTAAAACAGTGTCTTATAATCATGGAAACTATCAATTAAGGGTTAAAACATTGTTGCCCTATAATCATACAAAATACTTAATGAAAAACCAATCAGTATAATCCATTAGTGATTTTAATAAGGTTTACTCAATATGTTAATCAATCAATATGTTACCTGTATTCAAAAGGGAATTATTCATGTTGGTGATCATATGTTAACAGACACAGTGCTCTTTAGAATCATATAACAAATGTAGTTTAATTGAGTTTGTACAGGAATGTTTCACAACATGTGTAGCCATCTGTGGTTAGTTAGACCTTGAAAGTGAGGGAGGTTGACCCGTCCCCTGAGACCAAAGATAAGGAGGGAACTTCTACTGAATTTATGTTGCCAGAACCAGGCGGGAGGACAATAGATTTATTATACCGAAGACGTAGGTGGCAGGCAGGTCATATCACGATAGGATACAGTTTATGGGACCAAAGGGGGCTGTTCAACCTTCTTCACTCACACCATGGTGGGATGATCTATATAATCTTGTGTATGTCTTTTTGTGTTAGAACATTCTCCTTGACTCTCTGAGCGGAGCATTGTTCCCGGAAGATCTTCTGAAATAAACTGTTTAATTTGCTGCAAACTTGGTATCCTGACTCCTCTTGACTTCTCTACTCATCTCAACCATTCAAAAGAACTCAGAGGGAAACGCACTGGAAACAGAGCTGTAAGGGGTAGTGCGGCCTTTCCTCAACAGTGTCAGAAACGGGTCAAAGAGTCTAAAGTGGAGAGGGTGTGCATTTCTAGCGCAGAAAAACGGGCCAAAGAGTCTAAAAGCGGAGAGGGTGTGCATTTCTAGCGCAGAAAAACGGGCCAAAGAGTCTAAAAGTGGAGAGAGTGCGCATTTCTAGCGCAGAAAAACGGGCCAAAGAGTCTAAAAGCGGAGAGTCTAAAGTGGAGAGGGTGTGCATTTCTAGCGCAGAAAAACGGGCCAAAGAGTCTAAAAGCGGAGAGTCTAAAGTGGAGAGGGTGTGCATTTCTAGCGCAGAAAAACAAGCCAAAGAGTCTAAAAGCGGAGAGGGTGCGCAGTTCTTGCGCAGAAAAACGGGCCAACAGATGGCGGGGGCTGCAGCATTTAAGGCAGAACAGAAAAATAATAATAAAAATATAGCCACAAGCGGCGATTTACGGGGTTCGAGCGTTACAGGCAAAGAGGCCCCTGAAGGCCAGTTAGGCTTAAAACATGTTGCTGGTTGACCGTCATCACCAAACTGGATAACCAAGCTAGGTGACCAGCGTGACCATACGACAGTAATGACAATGCTAGATGAGTGGTGTGAGTAAACTAGTTGAAATGCATTGATAAGTTGAGCTGTAGTGTTCATCAGGTTTTATGTGGTCTCTTGCTGCACTCTAGTGGACATTTGGTGAAACAACTTCAGTTCTTAAATTGAAAAACACAAGCCACATTTATCCAGCTGAGAGCCTAGCAGTGAGGCATAAAAGGGCATATATCAGTAACCAATAATCTCAATAATAGTGCAAAAGTTTTGACCTGATTAACATTCAGCCTGTCAAAAGCTTGCTGGAATGTGATTGGCTAATAGTGACCACAAAAGTGTCCATATCAAATTTTCATTTGGTGTACCATTAGTGCATGGGCCATAGATGATAATTGGCAAGGATGACCTTAATAGCTTGTATGGTTCTAGAGAAACAGCTATCGAGCATTGGCTCCGCCCCCTGGGGGAGTATGTCTACTTAAACTGACAAGGTATCTGAGAATCATGTAATGATCAAAGGACTGAAGTGGTATTAATGTCAGGTTAAGCATTCAAAAGTTATAAGTGTTAAAGACATTTTACTGCACCATGGTAGAACTCAGTTGCATATGGCGGCCATATTGTTTATAAATGTAAAGATATTTTTTTAATAATTATTGAGGAGTAAGCTCTGCTGAACTGTTTGACACCAAACATGTCATGATTGGTCAAGGATCCAAGGACAAGATCTCAAAAGTAGGTTTTGCATATTATGCAAATTTTAAAAAAATGAAGTGGGTGGAGCATAAACAAGAATGACCCAGATGGCTGACCAGCATGACCAAGAAGGATAAATATGTTCAATTAAGCAAGACAAGCAAGATTGAATAAGTTCAGCAGAGCTTTAATTTAGAATAATTCAAATGTAACTGTTTCACCAAATGACCACCAGAGCGCAGCAAGAGACCACATATAACCTGCTGGAAATCTATTTGTCTATAAGAAAGAGAGATGTTCCTATCCGAGCATATCTATTTATTACAGAGAGAAGAAAAGTCCGATTGGGCTCCAAATTGGTATTCATGATCAAGTGGTCTGTATATATATGTATGTAAATTTGTGTGTTGATAGGGTCAAAGGTTCCTGACTTCTGACCATTTAGGTTTGAAAAAAGCGATAATACAGGCTTGAGGCCTGCAAAATCTCTGTTGCTATTTCGCCATGTCAGTGGCAAATTATATCCGATTTGGCTCAAAATTTGCAAACAAGATCACAATATCAGTCTATATATGTATGTAAATTTCTGTGTCGATAGGGTCAAAGGTTCCTGTCTTCTGTCCATTTAGGTTTGAAAAAAGCGATAATACAGGCTTGAGGCCTACAAAATCGCTGTCGTTTTCCAGCCGTTGTAGAGGGAAAACAAGTCCGATTTGGCTGAAAATTTGCAATCAAGATCTGATTATCAGTCTATATATGTGTACAAATTTGTGTGTTGATAGGGTGAAAGGTTCCTGTCTTCTGTCCATTTAGGTTGGAAAATAGCGATAAATAGAATAAATTGAAAATAGTTATTTTTTCACTGTAGAGCCTACTGAAGACTTATTTGGCTCATACTTGGCACATGTGCTTGAAATGTCATTGTTAATTAGTAGCTTCAACAGTTTTGGCATGTTTTAAACTTTGACAGAGTTTTGGCCAAATAACTCTGAAAAGGCTTTCACGTACATGTTTGATCAAGGTTTATGGGCCTCAAATAGTTAAAATGTCAAGATTTTTTTGATAATTATTTACCTACAGGGTCTCAAGATTGCATCAAGAACAAATTTGTTTTGACTGATTAAGGACTTAAAGACAAGTTCGAAAAGAGCCATTTTTACGCTTTTGGCCATTGATGAAAATCTTTGCATTTTTGGTAAACACATGTAATTACAAAGTTGTAAAGGCTACAGCAAAGTATACAACTAAAAAAGAATAACAAGCCTAGGCCACTTGTACCTTTAGATATAACTGATTTTCTGCTATAGCGCCCCCTTGAGGCCAATCAACGCCATATTTTAATGGATGATAGAAGGCCCTGAGATACATGTAGGGTATAAGTATTGTCCTGATTGGTCATTGTTTAGCCTGTCAAAAGCTTGCTGGAATCTGATTGGCTAATAGCGATCGCAAAAATTTGCATATCAAATTTTCCTTCACTGAAACATTAGGCCATAGGCCATAGATGATACATGCCAAAGGAGAGCTTCATAGCTTGTACGGTTCCTGAGAAACAGATTTTTAGCTTTGGCTCCGCCCCCTGGGGGCGTATGTCTACACAGATTGACAGGCAACCTCAGAATCATGTTGGCATCATAGGTCTAAAGTGGCATTAGTGTCGGTTTTTTCTATGGCAGAAAAAGAATAAGAATAATAATAATAATCGGAACAATTACAATAGGGTTTCTAGCACTACGTGCTTGAACCCCTAATAATAATAAAAAGCTACTGAAAGCTAATTTCAGCTTCCAATCACAGATGAATTAAGAAAAAGACAATAATAATTAATTTCTGCTCCATTTCCCCCCTTTTTCTGAAGACATATGATAAAATACGTCCTAAAGTTTACCAGTTAACCAGCAGCAGCAGCAGCAGCTCGTTGCTGAACTTTAGCGCTCCTGATGACGTATCGGGTGTTCGAAGGGTTTCCAAAATTTCAGGGTGAGGATTTCACCCCTTACCCCTCATACTCTGTTCCAAGAGCAAGGGGTACACTCAAAAAGAGAAGGACCAAGGGGTAAAATGGGACTGGGCCAAAATGCTTGTGTGAGAAAATGTAAGAAATACACAGAAAATCTTTATAGAAAAAATATATATAAATAACTAAAATATTTAATAGTTTTTTTTATTTCCATTGCATTGTAAGCCTGTGTGAAATATTTTATATTTCATACTGACTATCCTTAAACATTAAAAACATGCATAAAAAGCGTCTAAATCACATTAAATTAGTAAAAATTAGCTGTTACTTTGTTTTTCCAGTGTTTTTGCAGTTGAAAAGGACACGCATCTGTTTTATGTTTTCATAAGCTTGTTCATTGGCTGATTCATGGTCTGTTTTAATTCACAACAGCTCTCAATTTTTTTTTATTATCATTAAAAAAAAGAGAAAATACAAGATGATCACTGTAATGGATGCAGGGTCTGAAAGTGGTTATGTATAAAGGCATTGAGCTTTTTTTAAAGTGCAAGAGCTAAATATTATGTTAAAACATATTTTTTTATATTTTGTACAAACTTTTGCTGTAACCAAGCTTAAGAAATGCTATTTTAAAATTTATCAACTTTTACCACTAAATACACTAAACTAAAACACTACAACACTTTATATCTCATGTATTTAATTTTCTGCGGAACTAAATATAAAAAAATGAATAAAAACACAATTTTTAGATACATTTTCTAGTCAGAATAGTTTACATTGTTGTTTAACTCAAGAAGGGGAAGATTATGGATCTAAAATATGTCCTAAAAATCACATATCGTTAAAGTGGTGGAGGGATACATACACAGTGTTCAGGGCGTAATGTAGCAAAAAGTAGTTTCCAGTAAAAATATGAAGTAACTTAAAAGGTAAGAGTCACAAAAAAATTTTAACAGAACAGTAACATAGTAACATACAGTAGATAAACATCTATAGTGTAAAGCAGTAGGAGAATTATTTAAAGTAACAATAACTCATTTTACCCCTTTTTATTTTCTACCTTGTAGGAACTTACAATTTCATTAAAACAAGTTTTATCTTTTCCACAAAACTTTTGTAACTTTTGTAACAGATCTTAAGAAATGCTTTTTTTTCAAAGTAATCAGATACGCAATTTTGCTCAAACTACCAACTTTTACCACTAAATACACTAAACTAAAACACTAAAACACTTTATATCTCATGTATCTCATATATCTTGAAGTGGAAATCCACCAGATTTTTTTTTTTATTCTCTGCATAACAAAAACAATTAAAAGTAGTTCTAATTTTTTTTAGTTTGGGTGTAAAAACACCTTTTTAGATCAACTTCTTAGTCAGAATAGTTTACAATGGTGTTAAATGGAAGCAGGGGAAGATTATGGATCTAAAATGTGTTGTAAAAATCACATATTGTTAAAGTGGTGGAGGGATACATATACAGTGTGTAGGGCGTAGTGCGGCAAAAAGTAGTTCCCAATGAAAATGTGTTTAATTCTTCAGATTTTCTTTAATATCCACTGTTTTCCCATCTTCACCATTTTAAATAAAACTGTAATTACTGAACAGTAATTAGAATAATGTCTATACATGTTTTGTGTTATAGAAGTGTATAATTATGGCGACCGATGTCTGGTTGCATTCACAACCACTTTAAAGACATGTTTGATGGTTATTATTTCTATAATAATCAATAAATTCACAACAAACCCAGCTTTGAAACAATTTATCTCAAACACTGAATTATGCAGCGAATTTTGAAAAATGGTTGAAATTCCCCTTTAATATGAAATCAATGTTAATATTGCTAATTTATGGCTAATATTACAATATTAATGATGATATTAAACCATATATTGATATTGTATTAAAGAATACATAAATAGATTTATATTAATTCATATATTAATATTAAAACACCACTGGAACAGACAGCTATACCCGGCCACTTTATCAGAAACACCTCTCTCATAGCTCTAATTCGCTGGTATTTAATTATAAACTGGATTAAATCCATACACTGGAGCCAAAAGGGTGGTGATTCCGATAAAGTGTCCACCAGGATGTAGTATTATTACTTATTGTTCAGTACTGCATTGGATTCCCCAGAAGTCACTGTGGGACTCATCGGGCCGCTCCCATTTCCTCTGGATTTCTCTGTAAGCCGTTCCGCCCGTGACAAACGACATCATGGGGTTTCCTCCAGGAGCCACGTCCAGAATCTGCTCACCATATTCACCATACTCACGCTGCACCAGATATTAAACATCAAATATTAAATATTACCAAACCAGAACAAAATACTGCTATAAAACTCTATAAGACCATATATACACTTCTGAGATATCACAGCAACCACCTGCAACAACACCTTAGCAACGTCCCTAAAAGCAACTAGACATCCAATTATCTGTAATCTTTCAACAAAGCCCTGGCAACCATCTGGGATACCACAGCAACCACATAAAAAACACTAGAACCACAATGACATGGTAACAATTGTAGCGATTCCCATACTATACTTAGTAACCGGGGTGTTGGCACATGTGGTTCGGGCCTAACACTTTGGTACCCAGCTGGAACACCACAGCAACCACTTTAAAAACACTAAGCGACGCTCTGGTACCCGCCAACAACAATGACTTGGTTATTGGTAATAATTGTGCCTATTCACATACTATACTCAGTAATCAGGGTGTTGGTACAAGCCCGATTCCTATACAATACTTAGCAACTGGGTGTTGACAGAAGCAGCTTGGGCCTATTCCCAAATTATACTTGGTAACCAGGGTGTTGATCGAGCCTAACACTCTGGTACCCAGCTGGAACACCACAGCAACAGCACTGTAACAACTGTAGTGATTTCCATACTATGTTTTGCAACCAGAGTTTTGGCACAAGCGGTTTAGCCCGATTCCTATACTATACTTAGCAACCGGGTGTTGACACAAGCAGCTTGGGCCTATTCCCAAATTATACTTGGTAACCAGGGTGTTGCTACATGTGTCTCGAGCCTAACACTCTGGTACCCAGCTGGAACACCACAGCAACGACACTGTAACAATTGTGGCAATTCCCATACTATACTCAGCAACTGGAGTGTTGGTACAAGCATTTTGGGCCGATTCCCGCAGTATACTCAGCAACCGGAGTTGTGGCACAAGCGGTTCAGCCCGATTCACATACTATACTCAGCACCCGGAGTGTTGTTGAGTATAGTATGCTCAACCATTGTAGTGGAGAACTTGTTTACTGCTTCAGCCCCGTAACCCCAACTGACCTCCTGGCAGAAAGGGTGATCAGGGAGGTGTGGGTGTGTCTCTCCTTCAGACTCCGCCTGCTCTCCGTCAGGCCCCGCCCACTCTGGCTCTGCCCTCCATACAGAGCTGCTCCACCACTTTTCCCCTTTCAAACTGTAACATTACATCATTTTTATCATTTTACCATGGTTTAGTGTCTATCTATCTATCTATCTATCTACCTGTATTATAAATATCTAACAATCTGTCTGTCTGTTCATCTATCCATCTATCAACCAAACAATATGTAGGCAAAACTATATGTAACCAAACTATGTCTTTCTATCTGTCCGTCTGCATCTCTCTCTGTCCCTCTCTTTATCTCTCCCCAGTCCCTCTCTCTCCCTCTGTTTCTCTCTCTCTCTCTCTCTCTCTCTCTCTCTCTCTCTCTCTCTCCCTATCTCTCTCTCTCCCTGTCTCTCTCTCTGGCCTGTCTCTCTTTGTCCCTGTCCCTGTCTCTCTCTCTCTCTCTCTGTCTCTCTCTCTTTGTCTCTCCCCCTGTCTCTCTCTCTCTCCCCTTGTCCCTATCGCTCTCTCTCCCTACTTCTCTCTCTCTCTCTCTCTCTCCCTGTCTCTCTCTCTCCCTGTCTCTCTCTGTCTCTCTCTTTTCCTGTCTCTCTCTCTGTCTATCTCTCTCTCTCCCCTGTCCTTATCAGTCTCTCTCCCTACTTCTCTCTCTCCCTGTCTCTCTCTCTGTCTCTCTCTGTCTCTCTCTCTCCCCCTGTCCTTATTGCTCTCTCTCACTACTTCTCTCTCTCTCTCTCTCTCTCTCTCTCTCCCTGTCTCTCTCTCTTTCTCCCTCTCTCCCTGTTTCTCTCTTCCTCCCATCTCTCTCTCTCTCCCTGTCTCTCTCTCTCTCTGACCTGTCTCTCTCTCTCTCTCTCTCTCCCGGTCTCTCTCTCTCGCTCCCTGTCTCTCTCTATTTCTCCCCCTGTCTCTCTCTCTCTCTCTGACCTGTCGATGTAGCTCTGTTTTCTCCTGAGCTGGATGATGTGCTGGGTGACGGCGGAGGACTGTCTGTCTGCAGAGTCTCTCCTCTCTCCTCCTCCTCTCTTCTTCCTCTTCTTTCCCATCAGGTGAGCAGGAGAGGGGAGGGTCTCCAGACAGCTGCTCCCCACGTGACCGCACACCTGTGCAGGTAAACAGCACACTGATTACCTGCAGAATCCCTCTGATCCCTGGAGAACTTCAGCAGCTACAGCAGGTTTAAATAAAGCAGAGTGAGTACAGTTACCAGCTCAACAGGTGTAGTGGAGAACATGTTCACTGCTTCAGCCTCGTAACCCAGCGACTCGTCACTGATAAACAAACAAACAAACAAACAAACAATTAATTACACCTGTGATCTGATTAGATACTGGGTTTTGCTACGAGAGGGCGTAAAGTAGGTAGTGTACCTCCTGGTGAGAGATTACTCTGCTATTATTTTATTATTATTATATCCCTGTCTTTCAATTTTAACAATTATTTTTCGGTCTATTTCACAAATTATAGGAATTAAGAACAAATATAGTTATTTAAACAGGTATAGTACAAAGTGTTTCTTTAATCACGTATTAGTTCTGCTGTATGGACACTACTGGTCAACCTACCCCTGTTTTTTCCCTTTATTTTTTGCCATTTTATCTCTTCAGGTCCGGTCAATAACAGGTACAAAATAAAATGGTACAAAATTTAGCAGTAAACTTCCAGGCATAAATTACACACACTAAAACATTTTACATTAGTATACTCAAAATACTTTATATATCATGTACATAAGTGTGCATTCCTAAAATTATAATACAGAATTAAATACAAATAAAAACCATATTTCAGGGCTGTTTGCTCTCTAATGAACTACAAAACCTGGCAGGCTAAGGCAGTGCCACACTGACTCATGGGATTTGTAGTTTAATTAGAATGTAATCTCCACAGCTAGATTGTTCATTTAAATAAACATTAAAAATGAAATACAGCTCAAAGGTAAGTCATTAACATTTGATATAGTTCTGTGTTTAAGGACATAAGTACCGGTATATATTTTAATATAAAACTGATCAGATATTTATAAACTCTGATTTTACTCAGTTGTTTTTATATGAACCCGTTCATGTTGGACTCACTTTAAGTGCGTATTCTCCTCTATAGAGATTCTCTGGTTTGGCATTGCTAGTTCTCCTGTGTTTATTTCTGGTGAGTTCTCGTGATAAATGTGTTTCTAGAGAACTGTGAGGTGAGTCGGTGATTTCCCATGAACAATAAATTGAGTAATGCCAGGTTCACACTACACAACTTTTTGTGTCTTCAGCCATTGTGCTGTTCACACTACACGACTGGTTGTGCTGTAATCCTGAATTCTTCAGTTGTTGAGATTTTCACACTAAACGACTGATCGGCGACACGGGGTCACAAATTACACCATTTCTCACTGTGGAAAATTACAGACTCACCTCACAGCTCTCCAGAAACACATTTATCACGAGAACTTACCAGAACTAAAGACACGAGAACTAGTGATCCCATGCAGAGAATCTCTATAGAGGAGAATACGCACTTAAAGTGAGTCCAACATGAATTTATAAATGTCAGTTTTATACTGAAATATATACTTGTGTCCTTAAACACAGAACTATATAAAAACATAATGTTTTATCATTTTGAACTCCAGTTATAAACCTTTTAAACATGCTCTACCTGTATCTCCAGGATCAGCTCACTTACCAACCAATCAGCTCACAGTAGCAGTAATGCACTATAGAGCTTTACAGTGTAAAACCTGTTTTCTTTAGATAAACTGAAATATATAGGCAAACTTTCTTAGTTTTTTTAGTAAAATAGAGTAAATAAATTATTCTACTTTCTAAAATTAAAGAAATATTCTGAACTAGAAGTTTTTAGCTTTTAGCTCTATTCACCCCTAATCATACAGGACTCACTCACGGCTCCCTTTAGAGTCATTTCATGATATAACAGGGGGAATGGTAGGGTGGTCAGACTCTCCATAAACAGCTCTGATATGTTTTGGACCTGTGGTTCTCTTTCTGTGATCTCATTGGCTGTATGTAGCCGCTGCTGCTGACTCCTAGTCACCGACTGAGTCAGATATTAAACATATTGAATACTTCCTGCGACTCGTCTGCGATCAGTGACGGATCTGCGAGCGTCTTTCAGTAAGTTCTTCTGTAGTGTGAACCCGGCATTAGGACTTTCATTGGTGTAGCACAGCTTTCATCCACCCAGACAGGGAATTGAACCCTAGTCTCCCACATGGTAGCTCACTGCCAAGCAGTGGTGTTATCCACTGCACCACACCAACCACAGCTTAACATGATTGAACTAAGTCTCAGTTTCAGCAGTGAATAGAATTAGAATTAGAGTTAGTCTGACAGGTGAAGAACTGCAGTAATAAAGATATTCATAAAATAAAGTTAAATAAAAAAAAACGTGTACCCTGTAGAGAAAACTCCCATAATACATTTTCTACAAATACTAGAAATTAAAAATACTCAAAAAAAAAAAAACTTACTCTATAGTTATCAGAGTAAACCTCATAATTATGAGACTCACCTGGGAGTTTGTAAGATTTTGTCCCAGAATGCATCATTATCATCTAACAGGCTGAGCGCTGGATCCGGACACTCGCGCTCAAACTGCCGGTGCACTTCCACCGACCGCCTGCAGGAGGAGACAAAACCTCATTAATACATAGTGGATAGATAACAGTCCCTAATAGCCTTAAAATCTACATTAAACTCTTTAAAGCTTAATGTTTTCAAATTAATTTTATCATATATCAGCTACATAAGTGTGCATTTTTTACATATATACTTAATTTTAGGCAAACATCCATATTTAGGGCCGTTTACAAAGAAACGGACTACAAAATCTGGCACGCTGAGCACTCCCCTCTCATACACCACTACGAGACTGCGCCGCACGGACTCATGGGATTTGTAGTTGGTGTAGTACATTGTAATCTCTACAGCTTGATTGTTCATCTAAATATACATTAAAAAGTGCATACAATTCAAATGTAAGTCACTACTGTTTGAAAATTTGTTTAATAAAAACAATGTAGAGTTTCTACAATGTTAAACAGTTAAAAAAAGAAAGAATAACATATGTAAAAACAATATTTGTTGCAGGCTTAAATTATCAAGTAAAGTGAAATAGGACTTAATTTATATTAAGTATATATACCACATTTCCATGATAATTTATTCTGCAATAGGGATTCAGATTACCTGTTCACAAGATATCACAGTCCGAAACCCCCTTTTCATCTATTTTAGCTTTGTGCGGACACTTAAGACTCAATGCCAACAACATTAATTTTTTTTATCTACTATAATTTTTTAAAAGTTTTAGTCTGTTTTACAAATGATGGGAATTTATAAAATATGCATCTTTAAACTAATCTAATTATTGTCTAGACAAAAAGTTTAATTGTCTATGCAGAAATGTAACATACTACATGTTCTTCTCTTTATATTTGTAATCAGTGTGTACATTTTCCATTTTATAATAATTATAATAAAGGAATATATAAATTAACTAATGGCTGTACTATTATTACAGAATAGCTTGATTTATTTTATTTTATATTGTATTTGTGTTTTCAGAGCTTGTAAAGTCTTAAATAATTGTTAAACAACAGATTTAAATGAATTTGTTCCATATTCTAATGTTTCCAAACTCTAATTGGAAAATTAAGTTAATTTATTAAATTCAATTATTCAAGTATCTTATAAATAAAACAACTTATATTGCAAAAATAAATACATTAATTAATTAATTAAGCAGAACTAAAGTTTACCTTGCTGTAACGAGTTAGCTAGGTATCCGATAAACTGTTAGCTCCCTGTCAAAAATAAAATATTGAATATCTAAAATGACAAAGTTGAAAAGTTAACCTACTTAACAAAGCCTGACAAAATCTGCTCATGGTTATTAGGCTAAATAAGATACTAAAACATACCAGCTAGCTAACACTAATGTATTAAATTTACTAAATTAAACCGTAAGCTAGTTAGCATACCAACTATTAGCACCCCGTATAAATTAACTAGTTAGCAAAATGATAGATAGCTACCCAAGCTAACAGGGAACGTTGTAAGAACGTTTTCTGACGTTTTAAAAAGGCTGCAATAAGGTTAGCCTGTAACGATAAAGAAATAAGGTTCCAGGAACGTTCTGAAACCATGTGACATAATAATGATTTGCATCACAATGTTATTAGAACGTTTCTCAAATAACGTTCCCAGCTAGAAAAATATGAACATGATGATTTTTTTTTAAAAATAGGTTAAAATCCCCAAAAATAAAAAATGAAAACACTGACATGTTACCAGAACGTTTAAAAAACGAAGAATACATACATTTAAAGAACACCCAGAAAACTTTTAACAGATTGAATGTTTCTAAAACATTAACTGTAACATTCAGAAAACGTTCTACTAACCAATTACACTCTTCTGGTGCAACATTAAAGCAAAAATAAACACAATAAAGCAGAATAAAACTATTCGCTTAGCCTGCTGTAGCTAGCGAGCTAGCTAGTTATCCTAGCAACAGTTAGCGCAACTGAGGCTAATTAGCTAACCTAGCTAAGTGTTAAGCAGGTAGCAAGACGGTTCTAGCTAACCCAGCTAAAAAAGTAAACATTGTAAGAACGTTTACTGACGTTTTGAACAGGTTTCAGGAAGGTTAGTCTGTAATGTTACAGAAATAAGGAACATTTTAAAAATGTGTGACATAATTTTACAACTTTTCTCACATAACGTTCCCAGCTAGATGAATACTAACATTATGTAAACGTTAAAAATAGGGTAAATTCCCCAAAAAGCTAAAAATTAAAACACTGATATGTTACCAGAATGTTTAAAAACGGTAAATAAATGTGTTTTAAGAACATCCAGACAAATTCAACAGATTAAATGTTCTAAAAACGTTAACTGTAACGTTCAGAAAACGTTCTAAGACTGTATAAAATGTATTAAATTAAGTAACTTACTTTGCAAAAAGGGGAAATGGGCCATATTCCAAAGTTTCAGGTGATTCATTTTGTACATTTACACTCTTCTGGTGCCACATTAAAGCAAAATAAATTAAATAAAACACAATAAAACTGTTAGCTTAGCTTAGCCTGTTGTAGCTAGTGAGTTAGCTAAGGCTAGGTATCCTAGCAACGGTTAGCACCCCTAAGGCTTATTAGCTATTTAGCTCAGCTAGGTTAGCTAGGAGTTAGCTAGCAACCAGTTCTCTCAGGAAGAATTAAGTAACCTCACAATAAACTATTAAATATCTATAATTACTGTTCTTATTCAATTTTGGGTAAATTTCAGACAAATAACCAAGTCTAACACGAGCTGGTCGTAATAATTAAGCTAAATTATGTTAAATTAAGGTAAAATTAGCATAACTTAATGAATTCAGTTCCTCACAGCATGTAAAAAAAATAAATAAATACAAAATAAAAGTCCTTGCAGTTAGACTGTAAAATCTTACACTAATTATAAACCTGTATAAACCTTTTATTTTATTATTTGTTTACTCAGATTTTAAAATAACATTATCACATGAAGGCAAATAATGCATTCATGTTAAATTATTTTTCTTTTATAACATATTTATTTCTCCTTTATGTTTGTTTCTTTTTTCCATACTGACTAAAAATACTAATAATAAGAATAAATATATTTATAATTTTATTTATAAGTTATTTTTAAAAAGGTACCAGTAGTATAAAACACACATTGTAATGTTTAATATGTTGGTGTTTTTTCCCTCCATAATTTATTTATTTTTTCCATATTGACTAAAAAAAGAAAAAAAAAGGTTTTAAATACTAAATGGCTAAAATTATATAACTTATTTTAATAAGTTATTATTAAAAAGTTATTGTAAAACACACATTTTAATGTTTAATTTTTAGGTGTTTTTTCCCCCCAGTTATGATTGTCTTTTTTCCCATATTGAGTAGAAAAAAAGGTTTGTATTCAATCTGCATAAATTCTAAAAAGTCAAAAGGATCATATGATAAGTTATTTTTTAACAACACATTGTTATTTTTCAAATTAGTTTTAGTGGACTTGTATTATCTTATTGTAGCTAAGAACTTTCAAAAGCTGGGTTGGGGATAATAATAATAATAATAATAATAATAATAATAATAATAATAATAATAATAATAATAATAATAATAATAATAATAATAATAATAATATGCAATGCAATAAATAAAATAAGTACATTATTATTTATATATTATATTATATATAAATATAAATTATTATCATGGTGATGATGATGATACTAATTATCATGATAGTAACTGATAAATGGTGATGATAATGAATATCATCATGATCGTAATTGATGATGATGATGATGATGATGATGATGATGATGATGATGATGATGATGATGATGGTGTTTATGGTGATGATGACCCCACCCCAACCCCTCTGAGTGACCCCAGTGTAGTTCTTTTTTTAGACGGAAGTGATGTATGTTGGTGTGAAGCGCTGATCTATTAAAAGACCCGCCGCGGTCACTTTAACCAAACCCCGCCCCTTACACCCCCCCCCCCCCCCTCCTCCTCCTCACAGACTCAGGCCACTGCCGGATACCAGCGGACTCAGCCTCGGTTTATTTCCCGCCCGTTTTCAGGCAAACGCCGCCCTCGCGATACTATTGGAT
Source organism: Astyanax mexicanus (assembly GCF_023375975.1). Lineage (NCBI taxonomy): Eukaryota > Metazoa > Chordata > Actinopteri > Characiformes > Acestrorhamphidae > Astyanax > Astyanax mexicanus. Next base: position 2,494,926 of record NC_064408.1, read on the forward strand.
AAAAGTTTTCTCTTTTAGTTCTTTTAAAGATTTTTCTTTTAAATAATTATTTTTACAACAGAAAATAAAACAAATAACGTAATAAATAATGTATTTAAGCAAAACATGTAAAAGACATTTAATACAGAAAGTACAATACAAACAAAAAAGTGAAACGTGTATATCTAAACTAAACAGGGTTGTGTATTAGATTTGCATTTATTCAAAATGAATGACTTAAAAATAAAGAAGCAGAGAGCAGACTAATGTCAAAAAAGTTGAGACAAAAATAAAAATATGCTATTTATAAAAAAGAGAAGCAGAAAATCGATTTAAGCATGCTAAACCTTTTTTTTCGAGGTATTGGGACATATTATATTATATATATATATTATTTTTATTATTATTTAATTAAATTGTGTTATACATTGTGTGTAAAAAATACATTCAAAACATTTAAAGCTGTCACGACTATATATTGTATATTGTACTCTCCGAATTATTTGAACACATGTAACACAGAAACATTAAATAAAACATAATAACATTATATACGTGTATATTTATTCATTTATTTTATTACCATAACTTTTACTAATACAGCAATTTAGTAACTGGCAAAATGTTTTGGCTAAATATTTATAAAGATAAAATTCAAAACAATATATAAAAATTCTCCCTCTTTATTGTCATTTGTAGCTTAAATAGAAAATATAATAATTCCAGTCTTAGTCCGGTTGACAACCAAAAGAAAACGTAATAAGTAATAATAATAAAACGATTGATTTTTATTGAAAAAAATTGTACTGAAAACTGAATTTAGATTTTTTTATTTTGCACAATCAAAAAATATATAAAAATAAAGAAACAACAGTGCAGGTAGAGGCAAAAACATAACATGGGCTCATACAAGGCCTCTAACTTCTATCTGTATGACCAAAGTAACTTCAACAAAAGAATATTAAATTCCAACTGTATAACACTAAATAAAACAAAAACTAAAACAGTGAATGTATGTACATACAAAAAAATAATTACAATATATTTTTAATGATATTTTAAACGTCTTTTATACTGTTTTAAAGAGGAACATTTGTTCAATATATAAATAAATAGAAATAAATAATTAGCATGCTAAACAACGCTCTACAGCTGCGGAATGCGGGTGACGATGAACTTTCAGCCAATCAGAGCGCGGCAGGGGGCGGGGCTTGCCGCAGTACGGGTGCGGTGAGAAAGAGCGTGTCAGCGGAGGGACCTACCGGGGAGAGCAGGCAGGCCCGGACACCGGCGGCGCGCGCGCCCGCTCCCGCTGTTTTTACTCCGCTTTTACCGATTCGGATTAGTTAAAGTCCCGTTCACACCGCCGGGGGCTGATCCGGTGTTATAGGGGTAAGTGGGCAGTGTGGGATTGGGAGTGGTCCCGCGGGCAGAGGGTAGGGAGCGGGGCAGTGATTTGGGACAGGGCAGCCCGGTTAGACCGCACCGTTCCCCGGGCTGAGAGCGGGACAGGGCGCGGGGCACGGGGGATCAGCGGGCCGGTCCGGTGTCCGGTGTTCTGGTTCGGGTTTTGATCCTGGTTCGGGTTCGGGTGTGTGTGAACGGAAAGCGGAGGAACCGGATCAAAGAGAAAAACTTCCACCCAACTTTCCACCCCCCCCCTCCCCCTGGTTCCGTCGCCATGTGGACCGAGCCGAACCGGACAGGTGGTTCTGAGCAGGTCCTGGATCAGGTCTGAACACAGACTTCTGTCTTAAACGGTTCTGATTCGGTTCTAATCCGGTTTCTAAACCCGTTTACTGGAGTTACAGCGCTGGAATTATAAAAAGAGGTGAGTGTGTGACGCCTCTCCAACACTGACCAAACACTGAGTCTGACGTAGAGTTATGAGATATTACGTCATTAAGTCGAAAATTATGTTTAAATGTGCTGTTTTAAGAAGATTAGTCATTTTATTGTTTTTTTTTTTAGTTTTTTTTTTTTTTAAGTTCGGATGTTGAACTATACTAAATATTCTGCACTTTTAGTAGCTATTTCAGCTATTCATTTTAAAAATATATATTTTTTTTATTTTACTTATGCTATTATATTATCTGCAATTTACATTAATATAAAACTAACTATATTATTTGTATATTAATGTGAAATAAGTAAAAGAAAATATATAGAAGAGGTATTGGATTGAAAATTTGTATTTATTATTATGATTATTATGACTACTACTTGAGTAATCTTTTTTTATTTAGCTATTTTTGTACTATTTTTGTACGCTATACTACTATACTGTATTATACAATATTCTATTATATCTTCATACTAACTATATAACTTTTTATAGCTATTTAATAGTATTATTTTGTCATTTTTTATTATTTATTAAAAAATAGAATAGGTAGAGTTCTAATCCATATTATAAGAAGCAAGTACTTCTCAACTAAGTGAAGAAAAAAAATACTGAAGGTTATTTAATCCAAAAAGAAGAATTTCAAGAAGTTTGAAAGTATTCTCAAGTGCAGTCACCGCAAAGACGATGATGATGAAACTGGCACTCATCAGGACCACCTCAGGAAAGGAAGAGCAACAGTTTCCTCTGTTTATTAATGAATTAAATACGTTTCCCTGTTTTGTCATGTCACCATGAATATCGCTATCACAAAAATGCACTGATATATTTTAATATTATTTTAGGTCCATATCACCAATTTTATTATGGACTACTGAGTATAACTGTACATAAGTGCAGAATGTAGAATTGATTGGACTATTGACCACAGGGTTGTGGGTTCAATACCCACTTTCAGTTCTTGGAGCATGGCTGTTTATCCTTTCTGTGGAAGGATAAGTGTAGCAAGGATTGATCAAATCTGCACCCTGGCCCTAATTTTGTTTTTGGAGGTGGTGCTTAAATCATTGTGTTGTTGGGATCACAGGGTTGTGGGTTCAATACCCACTGCTCAGCCACTGAATGAGTCCCTTCTGTGTAAATGAGGTGTAGCAAGGATTGATTAACCCTGCTTGCTGATCTCAATTTAGTTTTTGTTGAAAGTAGCTAGAGCATTGGGTTATCAATCACATGGTTGTGGGTTTAATACCCACTTTCAGTTTTTGGAGCAAGGCTGCTTATCCTTTTAGTGCAAAGCGCTGTTTATTAAAATATTTTAAAGAGATAAAGAGGAGGAGAAAATAGGATCTAATTGGTTATAAAAACTCCGACAGTTAAAATAGTTCCATTGCTGCTCTGTTTGTAGCGGCTGCATCGTTGCTAGGTTACCTGTATGTGGGCGGAGTAATACATGGAGAGCTTCGATTACAGTGCATTACCGGCTGATAACACCGGCCAATCACATTGCAGGGTTGGAACTAACTGTGGTATAATTAAAATTATAGAGACAAAAATTAAATAGAGACTTAAATAAGATTCACTTTGTCATTTTACTAGAAATTCTGGTTGTGAGAGGCAGAAATTAAAAACTAGAAAAATAGAAACGTAAGCCCAATCCGAATGGGATTAGTTTTTCAGGAGAACGTCTGTGAAAAAGATTTAATTGTTGGACCGGACTGCAATTGAAAAACAGGAGGATCAGTGAGGTTTTTTTAGCTTTCTCGGTCACATGACATCAGTAGCGTTCAGTAGCTCCTCCATTTCCACTCGCTAATGTGTTTACTTACGCAGATCTCCATGGAAATGTGCGCCCAAACTGTAATTACGGTGCGTGGCAGTGGACAAATATCTATTTTATTAAAGGCGAGGACACGAAACTCAGAGATGTGCGTCCGGACGGGACTAAAATTACCGCAGGAGCACGGAGTTCAAAGAAAAACAGTAGATAATTCAGCCTGTAATTTTCACAGAGGACGTCAGAGAAAATTAAACACATGCATGATCGTTCTGGACGGGAATAAAATCACAAAGGATAAAAAACCACATAAAAGATTAAAACAATTATCCCAGAACCCCCTGAGAAACTAATCCCATCCGGATAGGGCTTCACTTTTCTACAACAGAAAAATAATAAATAACTAGAAAGTGAAAGTTTAATAACAAACTTTAAGTTGGCTTGGAAAAGCGTGCTAATAACGTTGAAAAGATTAAGTGGTTGCTCAGCTGTTTCTGTCTGAAAACCGTGAAGAGTGGTTGCTATGCAGTTAACTTCTGGGTAAAAGCTAAATTCCAGAAACTTTTTTTGTAAAAGCTAAAATCTTTTAACTAAAAGCTGAACTAAAATTTTTTTTGACTAAAAGATAGTCCAACCACGTTTGGCTAAAATCTAAAGTCTAAAAACCTTTGGTTAAAAGCTAAAGTCCAAATAATTTTGACTACAGGATTAAGTTGGTTGCTTTTCCAAGCCAACTTAATGAAATTTATGCCCAGTTTTCTGTTTTAGATTCAGACTCTGAATTTTGTGATTTCTTATCTGCTGGTATTAAGAGCCAATTAATAAATTAATGGATTCGTATTAAACTGCAGAAAGCAGAATCCGGACCAGGCTAAAAGCTATCAGCTAAACTCTCTCAGCTGACTGGAAGCAGCCGGACGGGTTTGTGGAGTAAATAAACCGGCTGAGTGATGAAGAGTTCAGCATGTTCAGACTCTCAGCTGATTAGAAATCCAATAATCTCCTGCTGGAGAATCACCAGACCTGTAAACTCATCTTTACAGAGCAACAGGGTGGAGAAACCGGAGTAACAGCGCTTTAACTCGCAAACACACCTCATTTTAATTCAGTTTGCATTTATTTAAATCGTAGAATAGGGGGTCTCACTGTTGTAAACTCTTATATATGTTTGCTATAGGTCTGTAGAATAAGTTAAATTACATCATATATATGTAAATAAGTAACATCCTCATTGGACATCATTGGACTATTGACCACAGGGTTGTGGGTTCAATACCCACTTTCAGTCCTTGGAGCATAGCTGTTTATCCTTTCTGTGTAAGGATAAGTGTAGCAAGGATTGATTAAATCTGCACCCTGGCCTTAATTTTGTTTTTGGAGTCAGTGTTTAGAGCATTGTATTATTAAGATCACAGGGTTGTGGGTTCAAAACCCACTGTTGAACCATTGAGTGAGGCCCTTCTGTGTAAGAGAGGTGTAGCAAGGATTGATTAACCCTGCTTGTTGATCCCATTATTATTATTATTTTAGACACTGTAGCTAGAGCATTTGGGTTATTGATCACTTGGTTATGAGTTCAATTCCCACTTTCGGTCTCTGGAACACGGCTGTTTATACTTTCAGTGCAAGGGAAGTGTAGCAAGGATTGGTTAAAATTGCACTCTGACCCCAATTTTTTTTGGTGTAGTATCTAGAGCATTGGGTTATTGATGATCACAGGGTTGTGGGTTCAATACCTACTGTAGCCATTGAGTGAGACCCTTCTTTGTGTACAGGAGGTGCAGCAAGGATTGGTTAAAATTGCACTATTACCCCATTGTGACAGTAGCTAGAGCATTGGGGTATCTATCACATAATTGTTGGTTCAGTACCCACAGCAGTGCCAATATTACTCAGTATATAGCACGAACATCGAGTGTATTATACACTGTAGGTCTGTAGAATTAGTTGAATTACATCATGTATATGCAAATAAGTAACATCCTCTACTATAAAGACAATTCTGTACCATTTAAAATTCTATAATGACTGTTATTTACTGAATTTACTATACTAGAAACACTGAGAATGGCATGTGCACTAATAATTGTACAAAAAACATGCCATGTTTTCACAAATTTCACATTATGGTTGTGTGCTTTCGGCCCCTGGAGCAAGGCTCTTAATCCTTGCTTTTTTTCTTTGTTAGTTTAGGAAAGCCTTGGTTAAAATTGGCCTTTGACCCCAATTTGGTTTTTGGTGCAGTATGTATAGCATTGGGTTATTAATGATCACAGGGTTATGGGTTCAATACCTTAATACCTATACTGTTTAAAAAATGCCCTAAAATCTCTATGCTTCAGGCATGGTGTAGTGTTGAGTTGACACAGAATAATAAGTATAAATCAGCCTTAATGATACCATGGTTGTGAGTTCAATGCTCAATGTGCTTAACGTGCTACAGTGCTACGTTGTGTGTTCACTGGTGTGTGTATGTGTGTGTGTGTGTGTGTTCCCTACAGTGATGGTTAAAGGCAGAGGCTACATTCCATCTGTATGGTAAATATGTATGGTTGTCTAGTGCTTTTTTCAATTCAGTTTTGTTTTTGGAGGAAATAAGGGGTCAGTGGATTAGATAATTGGTTTATTATTAGGGCTGGACCCGAATATTCGGGTATTCGGATATTCGTTCGTTGAGTAGGTATTCGGTTTTTAATTTTGGTATTTGGATATTCGTTTTTTTCTCCTTTCCAGAGTTCCACCTCACTCTAACCACTTCTGTTCTCGCGGGTCCCGTCAGAATATCTTGCGCGCGGGACAGAACTGAACTGTTATTGGCTGGAGCGGGAGTTTAATCCAGACGATGCGGGAGCAAATTAATAAATAGTTAAGAAAACTGTAATAATTGTAAAAAAAAAAACCTAAAGAAAACTCTCAACGCGCAGGATGGACCGACACACACACGCACACACCGATGGTGTTTGGACTGGGGTAAGGAAAGGGACCACACTATTCAGCGCTGCTGTTTTAATAAATATATAAGTAAATTTGAAGCATTAAATGTAGTTTATTTAATTTATATTAGGAACGTGGGGCGGGAGCGGCAGAAATGTGTATGTGGCGGGCGGGCGCGGGATTAAAAGAAGCTATTTTTTTGCGGCGCGGTAACGAGACAGAAACGCGGGAGCGTGGAATAGTGGGTTTAAAAATCAGTCTCGCACAGACCTCTATTATACATGATAAAAAAATGCAGGCTCTTCGAAACTGATTTATATAATAAAACGTAAGGGATAATGCGGCAACAGTAGGGGCTAAATCGGTTACAAAAGCCTGGCCTACAAAAATGATGTCTGAACGAATTTCCTCTTATCTAATATAATTTAAAATGGTTTAAAAATATAAAATAATTTCTAAGCAAACGAAATATTTAATATTGAGCTTGTAGCCCAAGTGCAAAAATACAAAATCAGTAATACGGCTATGCCCTGCACAATGCTTAAACCGAAATAGACCAAGTACAATAACGTCATTAACAATGACTTTCCTCTACTCTAATATAATTTAACATGGTTTAAAAATATAAAATAATTTCTAAACAAACGAAATATTTAATATTGAGCTTATAGCCCAAGTGCAAAAATACAAAATCAGTAATATGCCCTGCACAATCCTTTAACCGAAATAGACCAAGTACAGTTTACAATGACTGTCCTCTAATATAATCAACAATGTTTAAGAATATAAAATACTTCCTGAACAAACGTTTTTTTTGTTTGTTTTTTTAAGCAAATAACCTAAGTGTGAAAACACAAACAGCAATTTACTGGGCTGGCTTGCGCAGCGGAGAAACCGTGCAGCAGCCTCCTAGCCTGCTTACGCAGCGGATAAGCCGCGGTGTAGGGCAGCAGAAACTCCGGGATGAAAACACAAAGGAATCTGGGCTAAAAACACAGAAAAAATATGGGGTGAAAACACAAAAATCCGGGATAAAAACACCAACAATCCGGGGTGAATATGTCTCGTCGGTCAGAGCAAATTGAACATTTTTCAGTGGATTAAAGGGGCCGTGATTTGCTTTTTTTTTTTTTTTTTTTACCTCTTTTTTAAAAAAACGAATATTCGAATATTCGCTTCGAATCAGTGCCGAATATCCGGAGCTCAAAATACGCTATTCGGGCCAGCCCTATTTATTATGAATCACAGGGTTGTGGGTTCGATTTATGGGTTCGTTAAGCTGCTACTATTGAGCCCTTGAGCAAGACTGACCATGAACTTGAACACTGGCTTTGAATTATTTTAAAAAGGAAAGTGGTGGATTAGAACAAGTGGCTAGAACACTTGTTTTTTGATCACATGGTTGTGGGTTCAATACTCTCTTTTAATACTCTACCTTATGCCTCTTTCTTCAGGGGTGCTGTAGCATTGCTGATATTGTGTTTTGACACTGTCTTTGGGGAATGTTTATAGGGAAATGATGGCTTAATGTCAAATACTTTAAATTAGTGATCACAGGGTTGTTTTGTCCATACCCATTTTAGGCTCAAAAGCAAGGCTCTTAACATGCCATGCTTTAGGGTCTCATTAGTATGGCTGACATTGTGCTTTGAACTTGACTTTGATTTCAGAGGCAGTGGTGGCTCAGTTGTTAGTATGCTGGGAAATAGATATTGATCACAAGGTTGTAGGTTTGATACCCACTGTTGGCATGACTAATTATGGTATATGCCTTATACCCCGGTGTTGTTTTTGGAGAGACTAGACTTTTACTCTTATAGAGTCTTATAGAGTCCTATAGATTATAAATAGGTCATAGGGTTTTTTTGATCATAAGGTTGTGGGTTCGATACCTAGATCCCCTAGGCTGCCACTGTTGGGCCCTTGAGCCCTTAATTCACTTCAGCATGGCTAGCCTTTTTCTCGATCCCTCAGGCTAAGTGTCTATTCTATTGATCACAGGGTTGTGGGCTTGATACCCACTGTTGGTTTGGCCAATCATACCATCATACTCCAGTGTTGTTTTTAAAGAGATTGGACTTTTACTCGTATAGAGTCTTATAGAGTCCTATAGATTATAGACAGGTAACAGAGTTTTTGATCATAAGGTTGTGGGTTCGATACCTAGATCCAATAGGCTGCCACTTTTGGTCTCTTATGCCCTTAATTCATATCAGCATGGCTACCTTTTATCTCTGTCCGTCAGGCTCAGTGTTTAGTCTATTGATCACAGGGTTGTGAGGTTGATGCCCACTTTGGTTTCTTAAGCAAGGCTCTAAACCCTCTTTGCTCCAGGGGTGTCAGAGCAAGGCAAAAAAAATTGACCAGATTAACCCCAGCTTTGTATTTGGGGGTAATGGTGGTTCAGGGTCGCAGGGTTGTGGGTTCAGTATTTACCTTCATTGCTTCACAGGATGCTGTAGCATAGCTGACCTTTTTGTGACAGTGATCATTAAGGAGGTTGTGGACCAGTGGTAAGGTTGTGGGTTTGATACCCACATGTTGGGTGCTTCAGCAAAGGCTTTATAAACAAGTGTGCAAATATAAAGACAATAAAGATACTTATATTTAAGATATTTAAGGATGATTTCACACCTGGTATGTTTGGTTTAGCCCAATAACCGTATTTTACGGACTATAAGGTGCACTTAAAATCCTTTTAAGCTTGATTTAGGCTACACTCACGTTACCATGCTAAAGTGACTCGAATCTATTTTTTTTTACTCAATGTGATCAATCTGATTTTTTTTATGGCTGTGTGAACGTGCCAAATTAGATTTTCATCAATTCAGATTTGAGTCACTTTTATATGTGGTCCTAAATCAGATACGTATCCTGTCCATGGACTTGCAACCTGAATGTGAATGGTTAAATCTGAATTCATGCGTCTTTGTGCTTTTACGCATTAGCATTAGCATTAGTGCTACGTGCTTCTCTTTTCTCGTACCCACACTGCATCTCTTGTTGCATCTGTGCAGCTATTGCTGCAAAAAAAAACAGCAAAAGCAAACCGCCTGATCTGTTTTCTTTACCTCCTGGACCTGAGCATGAACTTCAGAGCAGCTGTTTCCTGTTTCTACACTCCAGCAAAAGATGCTCCACATGTGAGCTGCTAACTCATTTATAACCCTTTATAAAGCTACGAGTCTCTCCTCTCTCTAATATGAGGAGTTTTGTTGTTGGTGAAGAAGGAGGCGTTTATACAGGTATCAATGTGCAGCATGTGAGACGATTCAGGAACAGATTCTGTGTTCACATTACACACAGATACAGATGACTTACATTTACAGTGAATGTGAACAGACAAGATAAACAAATCTGATCTGAGTAAAAAATCTGATTTGAGCAACGTGGATTGTAGTGTGAACATAGATTTAGATTTATTTTCAGGTGTGAAAATAGACCAAGAGAATGAAAAGAAAGAGAAGAAATAAGTGAGAGAGAGAGGGAGGGAATGTGTGTGTGAGTCTCTGGAATGTCTCTCTGTGATTATAGTCTCCAGTCTTCCCTGTAATAAAGGCCTGCAGACGGCGGCGCACTCTCTCTCTCTCTCTCTCTCTCACACACACACACACACACACACACACACACACACACACACACTCATACACACACACTCTCATACACACACGTCTAAATCTGACAAACACACAGAACCGCAGAACCTCAGCGGTGAGGAATCAGGTTGGAACGTTCATACTGCTGTGCGTCACACACATGCCCTGTGTGTATAGTGTGTGTGTGTGTGTGTATAGTGTGTGTGTGTGTGTGTGCGTGTGTGTGTGTACTGACGGAACTGATAAGCAATGTTTACCTGTCCTCGACTGACCAGGATCAGAAACTACAGTCTAACAAATCCACAAATCCAGATTTTAAGGATTTATAAAATATATATATAATACAAATATAATATAAATATAACAGCATCATAAATTCTAATGTTATAAACATCTTTTTCTAAACTACACATAACTCTCCACCTGTGGAACGTGATTCTCATCAGGTCACGTTGTTCCTGGTTAGAGCAGGAATGCAGTAAATGCCAGACGGTTAGCTCTGTAGCTCTGTAGGATCAGAGTCTGCAACACTGAATTCTGTACGTTTAGTTTCAGTTTCACTCTGTAGTTTAGTATCTGAGCGCAATAAACTACTTTACTACATCCTGTTAATCATTATTAACCTAAGTGGGTGGAGTTTTTATATACTTTACACTAGGGACGGGGGCGATATGACTCTAAAATAGTATCATAATACTCTTGGCGATATTAGAACACTGAATAAGATGATATGGCCCTGTCACCCCTAACTGAGATATTAAAAAAATACAAGAGCTTTATAGCATAAGATTTGTAACAGAAGTAAATGATCCAGAACGTCATGATACTAATAATAATGCACTTTAAATATCTCCATATATCCAGGTTTAAAGTAAAATAAATGATTCTTATTTGTGAACAGTCACGTTACGGGGGTCACGTTTCGGTTAGTGTAAACGCACGCAGAAACGCAGATGATTCAAACTGTCCACAACCGTCGCTGTGCTTCCATAGGAAATGAATGGTCGCCTTACTCTTTCCAGTGTGAACGCAGGGTTAGGCACTCGTACTGTCTCTCGCGCTCTCTCTCTCTCTCTCTCTCTAGCGCTCGCACCGTCTGTTTGTCTGTCTCTCTCTTTCGCTCACGCCGTCTGTCTATCTAACTCTCTCTTGCACTCGCTCTGTCTGTCTATCTCTCTCTTGTGCTCGTGCCGCCTGTCTGTCTCTCTCTCTTTCGCTCACAAAGTCTGTCTGTCTCTTTTTGAAAACCTCTGGAATATAATCAAGAGGAAGATGGATGATCACAAGCCATCAAACCACCAAACTGAACTGCTTGAATTTTTACACCAGGAGTAAAGCAGCATAAAGTTATCCAAAAGCAGTGTGTAAGACTGGTGGAGGAGAACATGATGCCAAGATGCATAAAAAAAAAAACTGTGATTAAAACCAGGATTATTCCACCAAATATTGATTATTTCTGAACTCTTAAAACTTTATGAATATGAACTTGTTTTCTTTGCATTATTTGAGGTCTGAAAGCTCTGCATCTTTTTTTTGTTATTTCAGCCATTTCTCATTTTCTGCAGATAAATGCTCTAAATGAGAATATTTTTATTTGGAATTTTGGAGAAATGTTTGTCTAATGCATCTAATGCTGTTTATGATAAGATTTCAGAATCCGAAGTTTATGACCTTATTTATGAACTGAGGGAACTGTAAATATGGTAATATTAGCACAGAGTAAAGTAACTGCTGGGTATGTTGGACACTGGAGATGAAAAGACAATGGGGTGGGCGGGGCTACATGTCATACTGCAACCAGCCAGCAGAGGCGCTAGAGCTGCAGGGGCTGGTTATACTGAGGGAAATCTCTGCTGTGATTGGTCTGTAGGTTTGGGTATAAAGTCTATTTTAAACCACTCTCTCAGGACGTTGGGTAATTGTGTAAGTTTCGTTTTGATTTTAAACTTGTTTATTGTTGCAACACTCACACACACACACACACACACACTCACTCACACACACACTCACACACACACACTCACACACACATTCCTCGCTAATCTCATTACTTCATAGAGTTTAAAGGTCCTGTAGCATCTTGTTAGCGGTGAAGTCATCTGATCACTATCACACAGTTCAGGATACAGACAACAATATTCACTCTTTCTTCTGTTAATAAGAGTATTAAAAGAGTTTATTCTGCTTTTGTTGGAGTAACTGTCTCTACTGTCCAGAGCAAACTTTATACTAAACTCTGGACTCACACTGCTGTGAGGATTTGATTGCATTCAGACAGAAGAGCAAGAGATGAAGTTGTTTTATTTCTACACAGTGTATTACAAAATGTAATAACTAATTTAATTCATGAATAATTAGTTAATTAATCAGTAAAAAAAAACAAGTGCTCTGAGGGCGTGGCCACGATGGTGTCTTCCAGGGTAGGATTCTCTGGTTCATCCTCCAGAGAGGAGGAGAGAAAGGAGGATAGTTGTTGAAGGAGAGCAATAGAGAGAAGGGTGGAGGAGGAGAGAAAGATAGAGGTACGGTAGAGGAAAGAAAGAGTGATGGAGAAACGGAGAAAGATAGAGGGGTGGGGTTAGTAAGAGAGAATGGAGTGATAGAGGAATGTGTTTAGGAGGAGAAAGAGGGGGATGGGTGGAGGAGTGAGGAAGTGATAAAGAGGTGGTGGAGGAGAGAGGAAGAGGGATGGGAGGATGAGAAAGATAAGGATGGGTTGAGGAGAGAGAGATAGAAATAGAGAGAGAGGGATGGGTTTAGGAGGAGAAAGATGAAGATGGGTGGAGGAGGAAAGATAGAGGTGGGGTTAGAGGAGGAGAGAGGGAGTGATAGAGAGAACGAGGAGGATGGGTGGAGGATTAGAGGGATGGGTTTAGGAAAAGAAAGATGAAGATGGGTGGAGGAGGAGAAATAGAGGGATGGTTGGAGGAGGAGAGAGGGAGTGATAGAAGAGAAAGAGGGAGTGATAGCTGTAGTAGACGAGTGCGGCGGGTCACCTGCTGCGGTTGCATAAGCCGGAGTGTGTTTCGAAATTGGCAGCAAGATCTCTGTAATGCCAACTATGTTTGTTATGCAGCCTGTGTCACTGAGAGGTGTGTGAGTGTGTGTGTGTGAGACTGTGTGAGACTGTGTGAGACTGTGTGAGTGTGTGTGTGGAGGGTGTAGTCCTTCTTCATGCCTTTATATTCTGTTTTGTGTGTTGTGTAGTTCTAACAATATAACCACTGTTTAATGAATACATTATGACGGTAAAATATAATATGTAATATTAGGCCTGGACAATAATTCGATATCGGTATTTATCGCGATAAGAAATGTTTCAATAACGGTGATATCACTTTTGTGGTATATCGATATGTATTATGTACAGAATCTGTCACGGACAGGCGTTTTTTACTGGCGTCAGCTCGCCGCAGAGCCAAACACATTCAGCCCCCATAGCTGTGCTACCTCAGTGCGTGATGACGCAATCACACAGGCACGTAGCCAGATAGGCTAGGCTAGGCTAGGTTAAAATGGCTAGGCTAGGTTAGGTTCAGGTCCGCTCCGCTACGCATCTAAAATGTCTCGAAACGGAGCCGGGACGAGCGGATCCAAGGCTAGGGTAGACTCGGTTCGGTCAGCCGCTGTTTCGCTCGCCCATTCGCGCGTCCGCTCGCTCATCCGCGGCTCCGCTCGCTCGTCCGCTCGCTCATCCGCGGCTCCGCTGGCCCAGCCGCGGGTCCGCTCGCTCATCCGCGCCTCCGCTCGCTCATCCGCGGCTCCGCTCGCCCGCCCAGCCGCGGGTCCGCTCGCCCGCCCAGCCGCGGGTCCGCTCGCCCGCCCAGCCGCGGGTCCGCTCGCCCGCCCAGCCGCGGGTCCGCTCGCCCGCCCAGCCGCGGGTCCGCTCGCCCGCCCAGCCGCGGGTCCGCTCGCCCGCCCAGCCGCGGGTCCGCTCGCCCATTCGCGCGTCCGCTCGCTCATCCGCGGCTCCGCTCGCTCGTCCGCTCGCTCATCCGCGCCTCCGCTCGCTCATCCGCGGCTCCGCTCGCCCGCCCAGCCGCGGCTCCGCTCGCCCAGCCGCGGCTCCGCTCGCCCAGCCGCGGGTCCGCTCGCTTGCTGCTTTGCTGCAAATTGTGCCGGTGAGTGGAGCCGACAAGCAGCGTAACGTTAATACATCTAATCTGTTCCACCACCATCAAGCATCTTCACTACATACAATATTTTCCTTATACTGACTGAAGCACTTTAATAGATTATGTTGAAACTAAGTTATTTAAAGTTTATGAATCCTTTAGGTTTGTTTATTTGCCGTTGATATCATGTTGAATACCTCTTGTATTCTGGCTGAAGCACTTTAATAGATTATGTTGTCACTAAGTTATTTATAGTTGAAAAATCCTATAGGTTTGTTTATTTGACGGGAAAATCTTGTTGCTTTTATGTATATAAAGGCTTCTTGTATTAAAACACTTTTGTTTTAATATGTTAAATTTGTTTACAATGAATAAGAAGCTCTGCCTCTGTTGTAATTTAAAGTTATTTTTATTTGTAATAGTTATATAGGCTTATGTTTGACAGGGATGTCATGTTATTATTTTGCTATATGCAAATAAAATTGAGCATTGATTTATTTTGACTACTTTTATTTCTAAAGTATTAAAGTTTTTGTGAAAGGAGGTTTCAAAGGCTTTAATTAAATTTTCAGACAGTAGTAGGTACAGATTTCCATTAGATAGATTGATACAAAAAGTGCAAATACACAGTTAAATAATAATTTAAATTTAAATTAAATAAGTGCAAGCTGCAGAGATTGCAGGGATTCTTTTTCTGAGGCCTTCAAAGTATTTATCGATATCGAAATTATATCGTATCGACCGAAATTTAAGGAATATATCGTGATATAAATTTTGGCCATATCGTCCAGCACTATGTAATATGTAATATTAATATAGAGTTTTTATGTATGGTTGCTATATAGGATTGGTATATGTGAGTAATATATGAAATTGCTTTATGTAATTATTCATATGTACAGTAGCTATATAGGTTGCTTTCTGTATAGGATTTCTATATGTAATTTTTATATACGTGGCTGAGTAAGGTTGCTGTATGTCATTTTTATACACGGTTGCTATATAGGATTGCTATATGTAATTTTTATATATGGTTGCTGTATAGGATTACTATATGGGATTGCTATATATAATTTTATACAGGATTGCTATATGTAATTTTATATAGGATTGCTGTATGTAAAGTTGCTATATAGAATTGCTATATGTATTTTGTACATAGTGTTGCTATATAGGATTGGTATATAGGATTCTTATATGTAATTGTTATATAGGGTTGCTAAATTGGGTTGCTACTCTGTAGTGAACTTTTTAATGTATTAATTTAAATTAATCAGGAAGTGAAGATTATAATGTTATAATATACAATAACATTTTAAGCGATATTAATAGAGGAAAATTAATGAAACTAGTATTATTATTCAAAACTGATCCAGTTCAGTGTTTATCTAGCAACATATACCTCCAATTCAAGAAACACACA
Organism: Astyanax mexicanus; assembly: GCF_023375975.1. NCBI lineage: Eukaryota > Metazoa > Chordata > Actinopteri > Characiformes > Acestrorhamphidae > Astyanax > Astyanax mexicanus. The sequence goes on from NC_064408.1 coordinate 2,510,590, forward strand.
CACACACACACACACACACACACAAATACACACTCAGACAATCCCTTAAGGCTCATTCCAGACTAGCCCATACTGTCCCTTCATTCCTCACTGGTCGAGCCTCACTACAGAAATACGCCGGTATGTGTTACAGACAAACAGCACTACAGTACCAGACCCCACATAATAACCTGTATATCAAATATATATTTATTACTCATATTTCTTTAAACTAATACTGAAATATTACAAAACATAACATTGCTGTTCCCGTAAATGAGCTGCTGGAGCTCCTTCACAGCGTCAACCAGCAGCTCAGTTTCCTCTGCTGAGAAGAATTTGTTGAACACGTCCAGGTAGCTGCACCGTTACAATAGCAATCCACCAAAGTCAGAGCTCACCTGGTTCTACTCTTAAAGAGAATGATGAGCAAGAGACACTCTGATTGGTTTAATATTTCACGTTATGCCCAAAATTAACCACAACCCATCATTAATTAAGAGAATTAGTACATGACTTTTGCTTTGCGTTTCGAGACGTGCAAAGTGTACTTTTCCCGTCGTTACTATAGCAAAGACACACTGACACACAGCCCTAACGGTGCACAGCATAATTTTGTTGGACTGGGTATTTTAGAATTAAGTTTGAATTCTAAAATAATTTGGAGTAAAACTGTAAAAATCTGGTTAAACGCTAATAATTGACTCTCAGCCAGGTCACATGACCAAGGCCTGTTTTGACTAAACACATCACTTCCTCCTGTGCTCATTAGTCTAGGGTGGGAATGTTATTGTGTGTGTGTGTGTGTGTGTGTGTGTGTGTGTGTGTGTGTATTGTAATTATGGGTTTGTTGAGACTCTGCTGTGTTGAAGTGTGACCTGGCTGCCTGCCAGACTGTTATCCTGATGACGGAAACACCTGTTTCTCTCACACACACACACACCTACACACACACACACACACACACACACACACACCTACACACACACACCTACACACACACAGACAGGTACACCCCTGTGTGTGTGTGTGGTAAGTGATCTGGTCGAGGTGTGTGTGGGAACAGAGTGAATGGAGAGGTTCAGGTATAAAAGCTGAGTTAGCGCCTGCGGCTCTGAGTTAGCGCTTAGCGCTTAGCGTTTCTCCCGTTAACAAAAGCTCTGTAACTCTGTAAACCTGACACACCGCTTCCCACTGTCTACAGCGGAAAACCCAGAATGATAAAACTGTTGTTTTCACTCCGGCACACTCTGGTTTGGCTGGTTTCACTGCAGGTTTTTTAAGCTATCTGCTCCCTGTGCTGCTTGTGCGGTCATGTGAATGGTAGAGCGGTGTATTGTTTTTTTTTTTTTTTTTTTTTTTTTGCACTATAGGGCTTATAATGTGCATTATATTATGCAGCACTAGTAAGGAACAGGGGTGTCGCCATGTTTTCCTTCTAGTTGCGTGGCGAGACTTGTAAAGCTAAGCTAAGCTAAGTAAACAAAATACTTAAATGAAGCGAGTGCTGGACGTTAATCTACACAGACTTCTCTCCTGAAAATATTTCATGTTTATTTATGTGAGTAAAGTGCTTACGTTTATTTACAGTAAGCTTAGATTTCCAGATTTTCACTAAGGCTGGGTGCAGCAGCATCATTAGCATTAGTGGCTAATCTCTAGCGCTAGCCACATTTTTAACACAGTAAACACACAGACTACAGTTCGATATACTCACCTCTGGACGGCAAAAGAGCTAGCATTTAGCTAGTGCGGTTAGAGGCTAATGCTAATACTGCTCCAGCAGTGCTAGCCAGGGTTAGCAGCAGGCTACCATCCAATAATACTCACCTCATACTCATTAACGCTGATCTTAACTGAGGTGAGTGAGATCCTGCAGTTCTTTAAATGTTGTTCTGGGTTCTTTTGGGAGCTCCTGGATGAGTTCTTCATGCCCTTTTGGAGTAATTTCTGTCGGCCGGCCGGTCACTCCTGGGACGGTTCACCACCAGTGTTCCATGTTTTTTCTCCATTAGTGAATAATAATAGTGAATCACTGTGGTTCTCTTTAGTCTCAAAGCTTTAGAAATAAATTACTTTATAACCTTTTCCAGACTGATAGATGATCAATAACTTTGTTTTTTATTTGTGTTAATTGCTTAAAAATGAAAAAGTAATACAGTGCTGTGCTCTGTTCTTCCTCCTCCAGGTGCTGAGAGCTGATTGGTCAGTTGGTCGTCATGGCGTCGTCAGTGAAGGTGGCGGTGCGCGTTCGGCCTTTTAACGCCCGCGAAACAAACCGCAATGCCAAGTGTGTGATACAGATGCAGGACAAATCTACCTGTAAGTTTACAACACATACACACACTGAAACGCCAAAAGTCATGGGACTGCAGTATGGGTACAACAGATTACAGTGCTGGTGATTCTGTATCTACTGTAACTGTAGATTAATTACAGAGCAGTACGGGTACAACGGATTACAGTGCTGGTGATTCTGTATCTACTGTAACTGTAGATTAATTACAGAGCAGTACGGGTACAACAGATTACAGTGCTGGTGATTCTGTATCTACTGTAACTGTAGATTAATTACAGAGCAGTATGGGTACAACAGATTACAGTGCTGGTGATTCTGTATCTACTGTAACTGTAGATTAATTACAGAGCAGTATGGGTACAACAGATTACAGTGCTGGTGATTCTGTATCTACTGTAACTGTAGATTAATTACAGAGCAGTATGGGTACAACAGATTACAGTGCTGGTGATTCTGTATCTACTGTAACTGTAGATTAATTACAGAGCAGTATGGGTACAACAGATTACGGTGCTGGTGATTCTGTATCTACTGTAACTGTAGATTAATTACAGAGCAGTACGGGTACAACAGATTACAGTGCTGGTGATTCTGTATCTACTGTAACTGTAGATTAATTACAGAGCAGTATGGGTACAACAGATTACAGTGCTGGTGATTCTCTTTCTACAGAATACACAAATGTAAAGTTTGTATTAGCGTGTTAGCATGTTAGCATTAGCGTTAGCCACTGGACTGTGTTGTAATGGAAATGCTACGGTAGCTGGTTTGTGTTAGCGTTGGCTGCGTTCTCCTGACCACACGTTCTCCTACATTCTCCTCTTACACACCATTTCCACCGTTCCAGCGTTCTCCACCCGACTCTCTCTCTCTCTCTCTCCATCTCTCTCTCTCTCTTTCTCTCTCTCTCTCTCTCTCTCTTTCTCTCTCTCTCTCTCTCTCTCTCTCTATGTAAAGAATGTGTGGGGCTGGCAGTGTGTGTTTGGTTTGACCTCCCTCCAGTACAAGCACAGACGTGTGTGTGTGTGTGTGTGTGTGTGAGTGTATAGTGTGTGTGTGTGTGTGTGTGTGTGTGTGCTTTATGACCCAGTGCAGTTTTGTTCTTTAAACCCCCCCCCCTTCCACCCAGACTTCCCTTTAAACACTTCACCATTCACACTCACCCAGGACCAGCTGTTCCCATCACCCCCCTCCATCTCCACCTCCACCCCATCCAACCATCCAAAACACCCAAAAACCCACCCACCCATACCCTGCTGCACCAAAACACACCCCAACAACTACTACAAACAATTCAGTGTTCATACCATTCAATCAAAACTAGATCAAAACGATTCAGTTTTAAAATGATTTGGTCTCGAGAATTTCAATCTTGCAAAGAGTCTCAAAACAGTTCAGTTTCAGCATCAAATGGGGCTGCAACGATTGGTTGATATAAAAGACGATGTCGAATATAAAAAAATTCATTACTCCCAATACACAAAGCACTGAGCACAGAAACACAATGGTAGAAGGGTACTGGGCACAGTTTACACAGTTTACACTCAACTCAGTCCGCGTCTCCATAAATGTGCAGATTAACAGATTAAATTGTTTATTCTAAAAAAAAACCCAGCACTTTTCACTTTTAAAAGACAAAGACAATTGTCTGGACATAAAACAGCATTGTTTCTATTGTTTTGATGCAATAGAAAACTAGAAACAGGTACCCACAAAAAATCCAGAGATGGAGGACATAGCAGAAATAACCACTGATTAAACAACTAATCGTAAAAAGAATCGTCAGGTTAGTCGACTACAAATATAATTATTATTTGCAGCCCTAGTCTCAAAAAGAGTCAGTCTTGAAAAGAGTCAGTCTCAAAACAGTTCAGTTTCATTCTCCATTTGATTCAGTCTCAAAACAATTTGATTCAGTCTCAAAACAATATGATTCAGTCTCAAAACAGTTCAGTTTTCTCCATTTGATTCAGTTTTAAAACAGTTCAGGTTTGTTCTCAATTTGATTCATACTCAAAACAGTTCAGTTTCAGACTTAATTTGATTCAGTCTTGAAAAGAGTCAGCCTCAAAACAATATGATTCATTCTCAAAACTGTTCAGTTTTGTTCTCTATTTGATTCAGCCTCAAAACAGTTCAGTTTTAGTCTCCAAAAGAATTAATCTCAAAACAGTTCAGTTTCATTCTCCATTTGATTCAGTCTCAAAACAGTTCCGTTTCAGTCTCAATAGGATTCAGTCTCAAAATGATTCAATTTCAAAACAGTTCCGTTTCAGTCCCAACATGATTCGGTCTCAAAAAAAGTCAGTATTCAGTCTCAAAACGAATCAATCTTAACACAGCTCTGTTTCAATCTTAATATGATTCAGTCTCAAAAAGAGTCAGTCTCAAAACAGTTCAGTTTCAGTCTCAATTTGATTCAGTCTCAAAACAGTTCAGTTTCAGTCTCAATTTGATTCAGTCTCAAAACAGTTCAGTTTCATTCTCAATAAAATTCAGTCTCAAAACAGTTCAGTTTCAGTCTCAAAATGATTCAATTTCAAAACAGTTCAGTTTCAGTCTCAATATGATTCGGTCTAAAAAAAAAGTCAGTATTCAGTCTCAAAACAAATTAATCTTAACACAGCTCTGTTTCAATCTTAATATGATTCAGTCTCAAAAAGAGTCAATATTAAAACAGTTCAGTTCCAGTCTCAATATGATTCAGTCTCTAAAAGAGTCTACTTCAAAAGGAGTCAGTCTCAAAACAGTTCAGTTTCTGTCTCAAAATGATTTAGTGTTAAAAAGAGTTAGTCCTGAATAAGTTCGGTTTCAGTCTGGAAATGAATCAGTCTTAAAATGAGTCAGTCTCAGAACAGTTCAGTTTCAGTGTTAATATGATTTAGTCTCAAAGAGTCAGTCTCAGTATGATTCAATCTCAAAAAGAGTCAGTCTCTAAACAGTTCAGTTTCAGTCTCAAAAAGAACCAATCATTTTTGCTTTTTGAAAATATTCAACCTCAGTCTCAGTATAGATTTAGTGATTAATTGTGAGAATAATCACATGTCACACAGAACACATTCAACTTATCAGTCTCTGAACCACTTTTCACAGAATAATTCAATCTTGGAATGATCACATCTGAGGACGATTCAGTTTCAGAATGATTCAGTCTCAGAAAAGCCTTATCTTTAGAAGGATTCAGTCTCAGAATGATTCAGTTTAAATTCAGTGTGTAAAAGGTTGAGTTTATTGAGTGTAATAAATGATTCATATCTCAGATTCACCATTACTTGTAGCCAAACATGAGATCATACACCAACTAATTACCATTACAGTACACACAACACTTTACACAGAGAGAGAGAGAGAGAGAGAGAGAGAGACAGTATAGAGAGAGACAGAGAGAGAGACAGACGGTATATAGAGTGAGAGAGGGGCCCAGTCTGAGCTATTTTCTATAGGCAGTGAAAAGAATCACTATGGAGAGGAAACCTTGCTCTGCTGGAGTGTGTGCAGTTTTAACCATTTGTGTGTGTGTGTGTGTGTGTGTGTTGACTGTGTAAACACTGTGTTCTGTGTTAGAGTGTTGAGCTGATGACTGAGAGCAGATTAAAAAGTGAAATGTGTGGATAAGAGAGTAACAGTGACTGTGTCTGACTTCTGCACAAACAGAACTTTAATCACTTTAATCTCTGCTAATTAAACCATTTTCAGACTAAAACTCTGCTGTATTTGGTTAAAACAAGTGATTTTTCTGACAAAATATATTTTTTATTGCAATTATTAGAGTACTACTTATTATAATTAGAATTTAAGAACGGTTCAGTTGCATTATACTCGCATCTTAGAATCATTCAGCTTCAGAATGATTCGTTCAAGCGCTTTACTATTACGTTTTGTAATGATTCAGTCTTGGAATGATCACATTTTGTTATGATTCACTCGTAGAATCATCACATCATTAAGTCTCAGAAAGATTCAGTCTCAGAAAGATTCAGTCTCAGAAAGATTCAGTCTTAGAATGATTCAGTCTCAGAATGATTCAGTCTTAGAATGATTCAGTCTCAGAATGATTCAGTCTCGGAATGATTCAGTCTCGGAATGATTCAGTCTTGGAATGATTCAGTCTCAGAACGATCACATCTTGAAACGATTCAGTCTAAGAACGATCACATATCAAAACGATTTAGTCTCAGAATGATCACATGTCATTGTGGAACAATTAAATCTGAGAAGGACTCAGTCTCAGAACGATTCAGTCTCAAAACAATCAAATATTGGAATGATTCAGTCTCAGAAAGATTCAGTCTCAGAAAGATTCAGTCTCGGAATGATTCAGTCTCGGAATGATTCAGTCTCGGAATGATTCAGTCTCGGAATGATTCAGTCTTGGAAAGATTTAGTCTCAGAACGATCACATCTTGAAACGATTCAGTCTAAGAACGATCACATATCAAAAAGATTTAGTCTCAGAATGATCACATGTCATTGTGGAACAATTAAATCTCAGAAGGACTCAGTCTCAGAACGATTCAGTCTCAGAACAATCAAATATTGGAATGATTCAGTTTCAGAACAATCAAATATTGGAATGATTCAGTTTCAGAACGATCACATCTCGGAACAGTTCTGTCTTGAGTTGATCACATCTTTGGACGACTCAGTCTCAGAATGATCACATTGTTGAACATTTAAATCTTAGAATAATCACATTCCAGGAACGATTCAATCTCAGCACAATCATCAATATGATTCATTCTCAAAACTGTTCAGTTTTGTTCTCTATTTGATTCAGCCTCAAAACAGTTCAGTTTTAGTCTCCAAAAGAATTAATCTCAAAACAGTTCAGTTTCATTCTCCATTTGATTCAGTCTCAAAACAGTTCCGTTTCAGTCTCAATAGGATTCAGTCTCAAAATGATTCAATTTCAAAACAGTTCCGTTTCAGTCCCAACATGATTCGGTCTCAAAAAAAGTCAGTATTCAGTCTCAAAACGAATCAATCTTAACACAGCTCTGTTTCAATCTTAATATGATTCAGTCTCAAAAAGAGTCAGTCTCAAAACAGTTCAGTTTCAGTCTCAATTTGATTCAGTCTCAAAACAGTTCAGTTTCAGTCTCAATTTGATTCAGTCTCAAAACAGTTCAGTTTCATTCTCAATAAAATTCAGTCTCAAAACAGTTCAGTTTCAGTCTCAAAATGATTCAATTTCAAAACAGTTCAGTTTCAGTCTCAATATGATTCGGTCTAAAAAAAAAGTCAGTATTCAGTCTCAAAACAAATTAATCTTAACACAGCTCTGTTTCAATCTTAATATGATTCAGTCTCAAAAAGAGTCAATATTAAAACAGTTCAGTTCCAGTCTCAATATGATTCAGTCTCTAAAAGAGTCTACTTCAAAAGGAGTCAGTCTCAAAACAGTTCAGTTTCTGTCTCAAAATGATTTAGTGTTAAAAAGAGTTAGTCCTGAATAAGTTCGGTTTCAGTCTGGAAATGAATCAGTCTTAAAATGAGTCAGTCTCAGAACAGTTCAGTTTCAGTGTTAATATGATTTAGTCTCAAAGAGTCAGTCTCAGTATGATTCAATCTCAAAAAGAGTCAGTCTCTAAACAGTTCAGTTTCAGTCTCAAAAAGAACCAATCATTTTTGCTTTTTGAAAATATTCAACCTCAGTCTCAGTATAGATTTAGTGATTAATTGTGAGAATAATCACATGTCACACAGAACACATTCAACTTATCAGTCTCTGAACCACTTTTCACAGAATAATTCAATCTTGGAATGATCACATCTGAGGACGATTCAGTTTCAGAATGATTCAGTCTCAGAAAAGCCTTATCTTTAGAAGGATTCAGTCTCAGAATGATTCAGTTTAAATTCAGTGTGTAAAAGGTTGAGTTTATTGAGTGTAATAAATGATTCATATCTCAGATTCACCATTACTTGTAGCCAAACATGAGATCATACACCAACTAATTACCATTACAGTACACACAACACTTTACACAGAGAGAGAGAGAGAGAGAGAGAGAGAGACAGTATAGAGAGAGACAGAGAGAGAGACAGACGGTATATAGAGTGAGAGAGGGGCCCAGTCTGAGCTATTTTCTATAGGCAGTGAAAAGAATCACTATGGAGAGGAAACCTTGCTCTGCTGGAGTGTGTGCAGTTTTAACCATTTGTGTGTGTGTGTGTGTGTGTGTGTTGACTGTGTAAACACTGTGTTCTGTGTTAGAGTGTTGAGCTGATGACTGAGAGCAGATTAAAAAGTGAAATGTGTGGATAAGAGAGTAACAGTGACTGTGTCTGACTTCTGCACAAACAGAACTTTAATCACTTTAATCTCTGCTAATTAAACCATTTTCAGACTAAAACTCTGCTGTATTTGGTTAAAACAAGTGATTTTTCTGACAAAATATATTTTTTATTGCAATTATTAGAGTACTACTTATTATAATTAGAATTTAAGAACGGTTCAGTTGCATTATACTCGCATCTTAGAATCATTCAGCTTCAGAATGATTCGTTCAAGCGCTTTACTATTACGTTTTGTAATGATTCAGTCTTGGAATGATCACATTTTGTTATGATTCACTCGTAGAATCATCACATCATTAAGTCTCAGAAAGATTCAGTCTCAGAAAGATTCAGTCTCAGAAAGATTCAGTCTTAGAATGATTCAGTCTCAGAATGATTCAGTCTTAGAATGATTCAGTCTCAGAATGATTCAGTCTCGGAATGATTCAGTCTCGGAATGATTCAGTCTTGGAATGATTCAGTCTCAGAACGATCACATCTTGAAACGATTCAGTCTAAGAACGATCACATATCAAAACGATTTAGTCTCAGAATGATCACATGTCATTGTGGAACAATTAAATCTGAGAAGGACTCAGTCTCAGAACGATTCAGTCTCAAAACAATCAAATATTGGAATGATTCAGTCTCAGAAAGATTCAGTCTCAGAAAGATTCAGTCTCGGAATGATTCAGTCTCGGAATGATTCAGTCTCGGAATGATTCAGTCTCGGAATGATTCAGTCTTGGAAAGATTTAGTCTCAGAACGATCACATCTTGAAACGATTCAGTCTAAGAACGATCACATATCAAAAAGATTTAGTCTCAGAATGATCACATGTCATTGTGGAACAATTAAATCTCAGAAGGACTCAGTCTCAGAACGATTCAGTCTCAGAACAATCAAATATTGGAATGATTCAGTTTCAGAACAATCAAATATTGGAATGATTCAGTTTCAGAACGATCACATCTCGGAACAGTTCTGTCTTGAGTTGATCACATCTTTGGACGACTCAGTCTCAGAATGATCACATTGTTGAACATTTAAATCTTAGAATAATCACATTCCAGGAACGATTCAATCTCAGCACAATCATATTTCAGAATGATTCAGTCTCAGAACAATTCAGTTTCGGAACAATCACATCTCAAAACTATTCAGTTTCAGAATGAATCAGTCTCAGAATGAATCAGTTTCAGAATGATTTAGTATCAGAATGATTCAGACTCAGAATGATTCAGACTCAGAATGATTCAGTCTCAGAATGATTCAGTCTCAGAATGATTCAGTCTCAGAATGAATCAGACTCAGAATGATTCAGTCTTAGAATGATTCAGTCTCAGAATGATTCAGACTCAGAATGATCACAATCTCGAAACAATTCAGTCTCAGAATGATTCAGTCTCACAATGATTCAGTCTCAGAATGATTCAGTCTCAGAATGATTCAGACTCAGAATGATCACAATCTCGAAACAATTCAGTCTCAGAAAGATTCAGTCTCAGAAAGATTCAGACTCAGAATGATCACAATCTCGAAACAATTCAGTCTCAGAAAGATTCAGTCTCAGAAAGATTCAGTCTCAGAAAGATTCAGTCTTAGAATGATTCAGTCTCAGAATGATTCAGTCTTAGAATGATTCAGTCTCAGAATGATTCAGTCTTAGAATGATTCAGTCTTAGAATGATTCAGTCTCAGAATGATTCAGTCTCAGAATGATTCAGTCTCAGAATGATTCAGACTCAGAATGATCACAATCTCGAAACAATTCAGTCTCAGAAAGATTCAGTCTCAGAAAGATTCAGTCTCAGAAAGATTCAGTCTCAGAAAGATTCAGTCTCAGAATGATTCAGTCTCAGAATGATTCAGTCTTAGAATGATTCAGTCTCAGAATGATTCAGTCTTAGAATGATTCAGTCTTAGAATGATTCAGTCTTAGAATGATTCAGTCTCAGAATGATTCAGACTCAGAATGATTCAGTCTCAGAATGATTCAGTCTCAGAATGATTCAGTCTCAGAATGATTCAGTCTCAGAATGATTCAGTCTTAGAATGATTCAGTTTCAGAACGATCACATCTCAAAACGATTCAGACTCAGAATGATCACAATCTCGAAACAATTCAGTCTCAGAAAGATTCAGTCTCAGAAAGATTCAGACTCAGAATGATCACAATCTCGAAACAATTCAGTCTCAGAAAGATTCAGTCTCAGAAAGATTCAGTCTCAGAAAGATTCAGTCTCAGAAAGATTCAGTCTTAGAATGATTCAGTCTCAGAATGATTCAGTCTCAGAATGATTCAGTCTTAGAATGATTCAGTCTTAGAATGATTCAGTCTCAGAATGATTCAGTCTCAGAATGATTCAGACTCAGAATGATCACAATCTCGAAACAATTCAGTCTCAGAAAGATTCAGTCTCAGAAAGATTCAGTCTCAGAAAGATTCAGTCTCAGAAAGATTCAGTCTCAGAATGATTCAGTCTCAGAATGATTCAGTCTTAGAATGATTCAGTCTCAGAATGATTCAGTCTCAGAATGATTCAGTCTTAGAATGATTCAGTCTTAGAATGATTCAGTCTCAGAATGATTCAGTCTCAGAAAGATTCAGTCTCAGAATGATTCAGTCTCAGAATGATTCAGTCTTAGAATGATTCAGTCTCAGAATGATTCAGTCTCAGAATGATTCAGTCTTAGAATGATTCAGTCTTAGAATGATTCAGTCTCAGAATGATTCAGTCTTAGAATGATTCAGTCTTAGAATGATTCAGTCTTAGAATGATTCAGTCTCAGAATGATTCAGTCTTAGAATGATTCAGTCTCAGAATGATTCAGTCTCATAATGATTCAGTCTCAGAATGATTCAGACTCAGAATGATCACAATCTCGAAACAATTCAGTCTCAGAAAGATTCAGTCTCAGAAAGATTCAGTCTCAGAAAGATTCAGTCTCAGAATGATTCAGTCTTAGAATGATTCAGTCTTAGAATGATTCAGTCTCAGAATGATTCAGTCTTAGAATGATTCAGTCTCGGAATGATTCAGTCTCGGAATGATTCAGTCTCGGAATGATTCAGTCTCGGAATGATTCAGTCTCGGAATGATTCAGTCTCGGAAAGATTTAGTCTCAGAACGATCACATCTTGAAACGATTCAGTCTAAGAACGATCACATATCAAAACAATTTAGTCTCAGAATGATCACGTCATTGTGGAACAATTAAATCTCAGAAGAACAATCAAATATTGGAATGATTCAGTTTCAGAACAATCAAATATTGGAATGATTCAGTTTCAGAACAATCACATCTCGGTCTTCTGAGTTCTGTCTTGAGTTGATCACATCTTTGGACGACTCAGTCTCAGAATGATCACATTGTTGAACATTTAAATCTTAGAATAATCACATTCCAGGAACGATTCAATCTCAGCACAATCATATTTCAGTCTCAGAATGATTCAGTCTTAGAATGATTCAGTCTCAGAATGATTCAGACTCAGAATGATTCAGTCTTAGAATGATTCAGTTTCAGAACGATCACATCTCAAAACGATTCAGTCTCAGAATAATTCAGTCTCAGAATAATTCAGTCTCAGAATAATTCAGTCTCAGAAAGATTCAGTCTCAGAATGATTCAGTCTTAGAATGATTCAGTTTCAGAACGATCACATCTCAAAACGATTCAGTCTCAGAATGATCACATCTCCGAACAATTAAATCTCAGGATGATCTGGTCTGAGAGCTGTTTAGTTTCTGAATGATTAATTCTGAAATATTTAACAGTTAGATGTTTGTTAATAATTTATTGTTGTTTTGTTTGTGTTTCAGGCATCACCAATCCCAAACAGCCCAAAGATGCTCCTAAAAACTTCACCTTCGACTATTCCTATTGGTCACACAGCACGGTGAGTTCTAGTCTTCTCTAACTCAGATTAATCACCATCTGAGAATTATTTAATCTCAGAATAATCACGATATATAATCAGTACTGCGCGTTCTGTTCAATGAGGGGAATAAGATCAAACAGCTACGAATGGGCTGTGTTGGGTTTATTAGTGAACAAAAGGTCTAACAGATGTTATAATCTGTAATAAGCTGTTTTTCTTCTCCCGTCTCTGTGTTCAGGCTGAGGACCCGGCGTTCGCGTCTCAGAGGCAGGTTTATTTAGATATCGGAGAGGAGATGCTGCTCCACGCGTTTGAGGGATATAACGTCTGTATCTTCGCTTACGGACAAACCGGAGCGGGAAAGTCCTACACCATGATGGGGAAACAGGAGCCGGGCCAGCAGGGCATCATCCCACAGGTAACACAGCCGACGCACCTGAGCGTTCTTTCAGTCCTCCATCATTAACTAGAGCTGAAACTAATGGCTGTTTCAGTAATCAACAGTAATCTTAATAATTACAGTTTTACATTTACGGGCTGTTCGCACACCTGAATGTAAGCCACACCCACTTATTTTAATAAAAAAATTATAATAATTTTACATATACAGGATGCACCTGACTATAAAACAACCATAAAGTTGTCCACGTTATTACATATATTTACACAAAAACGTTAATTGTGTATTTACTTATATGACTTTATTCTCATAATATTACAACTTTAATATCAAAATATGACGACTTTATTCTTGTAATATTACGACTCTAAGCTCGTCATATTACAACTTTATTCTTGTAATATTAAGACAATTTTTTCGTAATATTGCAACTTCAGTCTTGTAATATTACGACTTTAATCTCGTAATGTTTCGGTTTTAATCTTGTAATGTTAAGACTTCATTCTCACAATATTACGAGTTTAACCCCCAATATTACAACTTTAATCTTGTAATATTACAACTTTAATCTTGTAATATTACAACTTTAATCTCACAATATTACAAGTTTAATCTCGCAATATTACAAGTTTAATCTCACAATATTACAAGTTTAATCTCGCAATATTACAAGTTTAATCTCGCAATATTACAACTTTAATCTCACAATATTACGAGTTTAATCTTGCAATATTACAACATTAATCTGGTAATATTACCATTTTTGTCTTGTTAAAGATTAAAGTTGTAGGGAATGTTTATGAATTTTTATCAGGACTCTTTTTCTTACTTTAAAAGAACACATTTCAGCTATTAATTAAAAATATATGGTTTAGAGTTTAGTGGCTCTTTGCTATTTTTGTGTATTAAGTGTGACAAACTGATTTATCCGTAATCAAATCTGTTATAGTTAATAAGACAGACAGACAGACAGACAGACAGACAGACAGAACACAAGAACAACAAACATCAAACAGAGACTTAACCTTCCTGTATTAACGTTAAATCAGTGGAATTCAGTCTCAAATTTACATGAATTAAATCTTTTAAAATTAGACCCAGTTTTAGACTCACTTTCCAGAAACAGATTAAACCATTAAACCTGCAGATTTACTAAACTCCTGACTTTAACTCAGAGAAACGCTGCTTCACAGAGCCAGAGTATTTACAGAGTATTTACAGAGTATTTACAGAGTATTTACAGAGTATTTACAGAGTATTTACAGAGTATAAAGTAGACTCTCCATTTATACAGCTTCAGTGGTAACAATGAAGCTAAAACTAAGATTTCCTTTTTTCTGTTTTCAGAAATAGCTTCAGGAATATACTGCAATAAAATAAATCTAAATAAGTTTAAATAAATTAATACATTAATATATATATATATATATATATATATATATATATATATATATATATATATATATATATATTAATGTATTAATTTATATATATATATATATATATATATATATATATATATATATATATATATATATTAATGTATATTAATATTTCAGTAGTATTCCATAGTTTAATAATGATCTATTATTTGTTTATGTAAAAAAAAAATATATATATATATACTGAATATATGTACTAGAAACTAGCCTGAATTATTATTTTAGGTTATTTTTAGGTTATTATTATAGGTTATTTTAGTGTGTGTCTCTCATAAATTCAGCTAACATTTAAACAAGTCCAAATTTACCGCTAATAATAAATATTAGCCTCCATTTGTTTTTATTAGAGGTTCAGTTAAAGGTTAGTTAGCATGTTCTGCTGATTAATAACTAGCCTAAATTTACTGCTAGTTAGAAATGCTAGTGAGAACAATGCTAACTAGTTTGTAATACATTTTATTAAAAATAATCGTCAGCTTCCTAAAATACTTGTAAAATTTTTTTTATAAAAGTCTTTTTTAGGAAACAGGAGGAAAAAGTAAAACCCTCTGTTAGCCGTTAGCGTAGCAGGTTTATACTCTGTTGTATAACACTGTGTGTGTGTGTGTTTTCTCGTAGCTGTGTGAAGACCTGTTCAAACGCACCTCAGAAAATACCGACCCCGACCTCTCCTACTCCGTGGAGGTAAGAGTGTGTGTTTGTGTGTGAGTGTGTGTGAGTGTGTGTGTGTGTGTGTGAAAGCCTATTACCACCACCCTAACAAAAAACTTTTTTTTTATTATTAAGTAAACTGCTATCTCATTATTTTGAAACAGTAAATCATTTTTTTAACATATTAAGTGAATATTTTGAGATACTAGTTCATTATTTTAAGATACTACCTCATTATCTTGAGATAGTAAGTCATTATTTTAAGGTAGTAAGTCATTACTTTGAGATACTAATTAATTATTTTGAGATACTTATTAATTATTTCTGAGATACTTCCGCATTATTTTGAGATACAAAATGGTCATTATTTTTAAGATGCTAATTCATTTTTTTGAGATACTAAGTAATTATTTCTAGATACTCCCTCATTGTTTTGAGATACAAATTCGTTATTTCTGAGATACTTCCTCGTTATTTTTGAAATACCATCTCATTATTTTGAGATGCTAATTCATTATTTTTGAGATACTCCTTCATTTTGAGATAGTAAAAAAGTATTTGTGAGGTACTATCTTTTTTGAGATACTCCCTCATTATTTTGAGATAGTAAGTCAGTATTTGTGAGGTACTATCTTATTATTTTGAGATAGTAAGTCAGTATTTGTGAGGTACTATCTTATTATTTTGAGATAGTAAGTCAGTATTTGTGA
The DNA here is from genome assembly GCF_023375975.1 of Astyanax mexicanus. NCBI lineage: Eukaryota > Metazoa > Chordata > Actinopteri > Characiformes > Acestrorhamphidae > Astyanax > Astyanax mexicanus. The sequence goes on from NC_064408.1 coordinate 2,526,237, forward strand.
GGTACTATCTTATTATTTTGAGATAGTAAGTCAGTATTTGTGAGGTACTATCTTATTATTTTGAGATAGTAAGTCATCATTTTGTAATATTTGTTTTATTTTATTAAAATTTACCTCAGTTTTATTATTCTGAGTTCAGCTTGTGGTTTGTGTGACAGTGCTTTTCGCTCGGTGCTGATTGGCTTTTGCTCAGATAAATTTTGTTAGCTACCTGTTTCTTTGAATCCTTTACTATTATTATTATTATTATTATTATTATTATTGTTATTATTATTATTATTATTATTATCTTCTCCTCTTTTCACCCTGTTAATAATAATAATAATAATAATGAAGGATTGTGTGGTGTGTTCAGGTTTCCTACATGGAGATCTACTGTGAGCGGGTGAGGGATTTACTGAACCCCAAGTGTAAGGGCCCACTGAGGGTCCGAGAGCACCCCATCCTCGGCCCCTACGTAGAAGACCTCTCCAAGATGGCCGTCACCAGCTACACTGACATCGCCGACCTGATGGACTGTGGCAACAAGGCCAGGTAAATACAGTAGATACAGATACAACCAAAAAATGAATTAGAATATTATTAAAAAGTTACTTTATTTCAGTAATTTAGTTGAAAATATGAAACTCATATATTAAATAGATGTATTAAACACAGAGGGAACTATTTTAAGCGTTTATTTCTTTTATTATTGATTATTACGGCTAAGCGCGGTTAAGAGGTAATGCTAATGATGCTCCAGCAGTGCTAGCCAAGGTTAGCGATTAGCGCTGACTGGTAACATTTAAACATAAGGATTATAAAGCGCACTAATGATTTTTGAGGAAAATGAAAGGATTTTCATTGCATCTTATAGGGTGAAAAAAAAGCTCTGGAAAAAAAACCCATTTAAAATTAAAGAGTTTTTATTGATTTTACCAAATTGAAAACCTCTGGAATATAATCAAGAAGAAGATGGATGATCACAAACCATCAAACCACCAAACTGAACTGCTTGAATTTTTACACCAGGAGTAAAGCAGCATAAAGTTATCCAAAAGCAGTGTGTAAGACTGGTGGAGGAGAACATGATGACAAGATGCATGGAAAAAACAGTGATTAAAAACCAGGGTTATTCCACCAAATATTGATTATTTCTGAACTCTTAAAACTTTATAAATATGAACTTGTTTTCTCTGCATTATTTGAGGTCTGAAAGCTCTGCATCTTTTTTTGTTATAATTGCAAATACATGCTCTAAGTGTTGCTATTTGTTGTTTAAATAGGCATTAATTTTCATTATTAAGTAAGTTTCCATGCTTACGATCCCAGACACTTATTAACACATGTATACTGAAACCACCCATACTTCCTTATTTACTAAGTGTGTGTGTGTGTGTGTGTGTGTGTGTGTGTGTGTGTGTGTGTGAGAGACATGCCGGACATGTACTCAGATCCTTATTTAATCTGCCTGTTCAGTTTTAAAGAGACAGTTCAGTTAAAAATCCATATATTACTGTTGATTACTTGCTAGATGATTAGCTCACCGTAGCATAGCTTCCCATCCAACAAATTAGTGCCCATTCCATCAGAGTCGAAATCTTATCCATTATAACATCCAGCTTTCGATTGCAGATTTTAATCCCAAATTTTAATCCCTTGTGTTTCAGAGGATGGGTGTTTTTCAGGATGCTCTACTTTGTTAGATAGGTTATCTTCTTAATAGTTAGCTTAGCGTAGCTTAGCATAGCTTAGCATAGCTTAGCTACCCAGCTAGGACTAACACAACCTGTGCACAGTTCTGAATAGAAAGCTTAGCTCGGTCAACATGAATCTCTTCTGGATGATTAGCTTACCGTAGCATAGATTCCCATCCAACAAATTAGTGCCCATTCCATCAGAGTCGAAATCTTATCTATTATAACATCCAGCTTTCGATTTCAGATTTTAATCCCAAATTTTAATCCCTTGTGTTTCAGAGGATGGGTGTTTTTCAGGATGTTTTACTTTGTTAGATAGGTTATCTTCTTAACAGTTAGCTTAGCATAGCTTAGCCTTGCTTAGCTACCCAGCTAGGACTAACACAAACTGTGCACAGTTTGGAATGGAAAGCTTAGCTTAGTTGACATTAATCCCTTCTAAATAATTAGTTCACTGTAGCGTAGAGTTCCAGCCAACAAATTAGTGCCCATTCCATCAGAATAGAAAGCTTGCTTGCAGCTTTTAATCTCGAGTTTTAATCCCTTGTGTTTAAGGGGATGGGTGGTTCGCAGGGTAGTCTACTTTTCATTTGGGAAGAATACCTTCTTAGAAAGTTAGCTTAGCATAGCTTAGCTATCTAGCATATATATGAGCATAATGTATAAAAATGTTAAAAATGTACATATTAAATGATATTCTCTCTTTTTCTGTAGAACTGTAGCTGCTACTAATATGAATGAGACCAGCAGTCGATCTCATGCAGTTTTCACCATCCTGTTCACCCAGCGCCGCCACGACCAGATGACAAACCTGGATACTGAGAAAGTACGTCTTTCTCATTCACACACACACACACACACACACACACACACACACACACTGCTTCTCCATCAGCAGACGGAGTCCGAGAGAGAGAGAGAGAGAGAGTACAGTAGATCATGCTGTTTCTGCATCAGCAGCCGGAGTCTGAGAGAGAGAGAGAGAGAGAGAGAGTACAGTAGGTCATGCTGTTTCTCCATCAGCAGCCGGAGTCTGAGAGAGAGAGAGAGAGAGAGAGAGAGAGAGAGAGTACAGTAGGTCATGCTGTTTCTCCATCAGCAGCCGGAGTCTGAGAGAGAGAGAGAGAGTACAGTAGATCATGCTGTTTCTGCATCAGCAGCCGGAGTCTGAGAGAGAGAGAGAGAGAGAGAGAGAGAGAGAGTACAGTAGGTCATGCTGTTTCTCCATCAGCAGCCGGAGTCTGAGAGAGAGAGAGAGAGAGTACAGTAGGTCATGCTGTTTCTCCATCAGCAGCCGGAGTCTGAGAGAGAGAGAGAGAGAGAGAGAGAGAGTACAGTAGATCATGCTGTTTCTCCATCAGCAGCCGGAGTCTGAGAGAGAGAGAGAGAGAGAGAGAGAGAGAGAGAGTACAGTAGATCATGCTGTTTCTCCATCAGCAGCCGGAGTCTGAGAGAGAGAGAGAGAGAGAGAGAGAGAGAGAGAGAGAGATTACAGTAGGTCATGCTGTTTCTCCATCAGCAGCCGGAGTCTGAGAGAGAGAGAGAGAGAGAGAGAGAGAGAGAGAGTACAGTAGGTCATGCTGTTTCTCCATCAGCAGCCAGAGTCTGAGAGAGAGAGAGAGAGAGAGAGAGAGAGAGTACAGTAGGTCATGCTGTTTCTCCATCAGCAGCCGGAGTCTGAGAGAGAGAGAGAGAGAGAGAGAGAGAGTACAGTAGATCATGCTGTTTCTCCATCAGCAGCCGGAGTCTGAGAGAGAGAGAGAGAGAGAGAGAGAGTACAGTAGGTCATGCTGTTTCTCCATCAGCAGCCGGAGTCTGAGAGAGAGAGAGAGAGAGAGAGAGAGAGTACAGTAGATCATGCTGTTTCTGCATCAGCAGCCGGAGTCTGAGCGAGAGAGAGAGAGAGAGAGAGTACAGTAGGTCATGCTGTTTCTCCATCAGCAGCCGGAGTCTGAGAGAGAGAGAGAGAGAGAGAGAGAGAGAGAGAGTACAGTAGGTCATGCTGTTTCTGCATCAGCAGCCGGAGTCTGAGAGAGAGAGAGAGAGAGAGAGAGAGAGAGAGAGAGAGAGAGAGAGAGAGAGAGAGAGAGAGAGAGAGAGTACAGTAGATCATGCTGTTTCTCCATCAGCAGCCGGAGTCTGAGAGCGAGAGAGAGAGAGAGAGAGAGAGAGAGAGTACAGAAGGTCATGCTGGTTCTGCATCAGCAGCCGGAGTCTGAGAGAGAGAGAGAGAGAGAGAGAGTACAGTAGGTCATGCTGTTTCTCCATCAGCAGCCGGAGTCTGAGAGCGAGAGAGAGAGAGAGAGAGAGAGAGAGAGTACAGAAGGTCATGCTGGTTCTGCATCAGCAGCCGGAGTCTGAGAGAGAGAGAGAGAGAGAGAGAGAGAGAGAGAGAGAGTACAGAGTACAGAGTAAAGTGGGGACTTTGCTAAATCACAGTTGTTACATAATACTACAGTAAAAAGATATCTGTATAAACATGTTTATCAGATATAGATGTTTTTGAGATTTTAATATTTAAAATAGATTTCTAAATGTATATTTAATGTGTTAAATTGATCCTCTGAACGCGTTTCTCTGGTCTGTGTTTATTCAGGTCAGTAAGATCAGTCTGGTGGATCTGGCAGGAAGTGAAAGAGCAGATTCGTCAGGAGCGAAAGGCATGAGGTTAAAGGTGAGAACAGATCCTGATTCTGCTGTAGAAATGTGTGTGATAATATTTATATTTATAATGTATATATAAATATATTGAGTGTGTGTTTTGTTGTGTAATTTGCAGGAAGGTGCTAATATAAACAAGTCTCTGACTACACTGGGCAAAGTTATCTCAGCGCTGGCAGACATGGTGAGAAAAACATAAACACACTGCTACTAACACTGGCTAGCACTGCTGGAGCAGCATTAGCATTAGCCACTAACCACGCTATGCACTAGCTCTCTTGTCATTTAAAAGTGAGTATATTGGACTGTAGTCTGCGTGTTTACCGTGTTAAAACAAGCTACGTGGAACAAACCGCTAGCTTATATCGCCCTGTGTAGCTCTGTCCGGCTGCATTAGCCACTAACCATGGAGAGCAATAGCGGTTAGCTGCTAATGCTAATGCTGCTGCACCCAGCCTTATTGGAAATCTACGCCTACTGTTACAGTTTTGTTTACTTAACTCAGTTTTACAGGTCTTGCAACCTTCCGAGTTAAAAGGGCATGACGACACCCCTGTTCCGTACTAGTGTCACACAATGCTCCTTATAAACAAGTTTTCCTTATAGTGTAAAAAAGTACTGGTTTCAAAACTACTTAAAGTATTTTATTATGGATTACGATTATTTTAGACTAATCTCCAATAAGTTTTATTGTGTTGCACTGTGTATCGCAAACACAATATATAGCAAAAAAAATTAAATAGTGCAGAGCACTGATTGATTATCATGATCAGGTTTTTCACGTGTTTGTGTGTCTCTGTGTGTGTGTGTGTGTGTGTGTGTGTGTGTGTGTGTGTGTGTTTGTGTGTGTGTGTGTGTGTGTTTGTGCTCCAGCAAAGCACCAAGAAGAGGAAATCAGACTTCATCCCCTACAGAGACTCAGTACTGACCTGGCTGCTGAGAGAGAACCTCGGTAAGTCACTAAGATAAAGAGGAAAATAGAGATATATTTGTAAATTGACACATATATTCTTATATTAAGAAAAATAAAAAATCAGTAATGTATTTAAGAAGGTTTAAACACGAAGTAATTGTGCTACAAAAAGCTGTACAGTAGTGCTTTACATGCAGGTGTACACACACACACATTTGCATTGGCTTTATCTTATTTGTATGTGTGTGTATGTGTGTGTGTTTTAAGGTGGTAACTCTCGCACGGCCATGATCGCTGCTCTGAGTCCAGCAGACATCAACTATGAGGAAACCCTCAGTACACTCAGGTAATCATTCACTACAACTCCCATAATTCACCTGCACCCACTATTATCAGACCTCACTACAACTCCCATAATTCACCTGCACCCACTATTATCAGACCTCACTACAACTCCCATAATTCACCTGCACCCACTATTATCAGACCTCACTACAACTCCCATAATTCACCTGCACCCACTATTATCAGACCTCACTACAACTCCCATAATTCACCTGCACCCACTATTATCAGACCTCACTACAACTCCCATAATTCACCTGCACCCACTATTATCAGACATCACTACAACTCCCATAATTCACCTGCACCCACTATTATCAGACATCACTACAACTCCCACAATTCACCTGCACCCACTATTATCAGACCCTCACTACAACTCCCATAATTCAGCTGCACCTACTATTATCAGACCTCACTACAACTCCCATAATTCACCTGCACCCACTATTATCAGACCTCACTACAACTCCCACAATTCACCTGCACCCACTATTATCAGACCTCACTACAACTCCCACAATTCACCTGCACCCACTATTATCAGACCTCACTACAACTCCCATAATTCACCTGCACCCACTATTATCAGACCCTCACTACAACTCCCATAATTCACCTGCACCCACTATTATCAGACCCTCACTACAACTCCCATAATTCAGCTGCACCTACTATTATCAGACCTCACTACAACTCCCATAATTCACCTGCACCCACTATTATCAGACCTCACTACAACTCCCACAATTCACCTGCACCCACTATTATCAGACCTCACTACAACTCCCATAATTCACCTGCACCCACTATTATCAGACCTCACTACAACTCCCATAATTCACCTGCACCCACTATTATCAGACCTCACTACAACTCCCACAATTCACCTGCACCCACAATTATCAGACCTCACTACAACTCCCACAATTCACCTGCACCCACTATTATCAGACCTCACTACAACTCCCACAATTCACCTGCACCCACTATTATCAGACCCTCACTACAACTCCCATAATTAAGCTGCACCCACTATTATCAGCCCTCACTACAACTCCCATAATTCACCAGTGTTCAAACAACTTTACTCATAAGATAGCACCTCATGGCGTATGCTGGTGTGTGTTAGGTATGCGGACCGAGCGAAGCAGATCCGCTGTAATGCTGTTATTAATGAAGATCCGAACGCCCGGCTGGTCCGAGAGCTTAAAGAGGAAGTGAACCGCCTCAAAGAGCTGCTATTGGCCCAGGGACTCAGTGACCTCATCACTGCTGCAGGTAACAAAACTCCTCCCCTTAATTTGCATAAAGTTCTTTACTAAATGATTCTCTTATATCTCTTATAAATATGATTCACAAAGATTATCTCTATTCGATTTTTGGGAAAATTAATAGATTTTTGTGCAACTTATAGTCCGAAAAATACAGTAATTTTTTTTAAATAAAAATTTCTATCTATTGAATTTTAAATAAAATGATTATCTTATGACTCTACAGTTAGTGAAGTGAATCAGAGTGCTATAGGGTGCTATAAAGTGCTATAGGGTGCTATAGGGTGCTATAGGGTGCTATAGGGTGCTATAGGGTGCTATAGAGTGCTATAGAGTGCTATAGAGTGCTATAGAGTGTTATAGAGTGTTATAGAGAGCTATAGAGAGCTATAGGGTGCTATAGGGTGCTATAGAGTGCTATAGAGAACTATAGGGTGCTATAGAGTGATATAGAGAGCTATAGAGAGTTATTGAGAGCTATAGAGAGCTATAGAGAGCTATAGAGAGCTATAGGGTGCTATAGAGTGCTATAGGGTGCTATAGGGTGCTATAGAGTGATATAGAGAGCTATAGAGAGCTATAGAGAGCTATAGAGAGCTATAGAGAGCTATAGAGGGCTATAGCGAGCTATAGAGAGCTATAGAGAACTGTAGAAAGTTATAGAGAGCTGCTATAGAGTGTTATAGAGAGGTATAGAGTGTAATATATATAATATATATGTGATATATATGTGTATTTCAGGACCTGCATTGGCTGGAGGTTCAGGGATGTCCCAGCAGCCCCCTCTCATCCCTCTCCTCGGGGCCAAAGATACCAATGATGCACCAATGGAGGACATGAGCCCCATCAGCAAAGAGGAAGCAGTGGAGAGACTGAAGGTAATACACACCCACACACACACACACATATATACATACACACACACATAATGACACTTATGTTTAATATAATCGTCTCTCTCTTTAAGGAAACTGAGAAGATCATCGCTGAGATGAACGAGACGTGGGAGGACAAACTGCGCAAAACAGAAGCTGTCCGGCAGGAGAGGTAAAACACACACACACACACACACGTATCTGTATATAAAAATTATGAATTTCTTTGATTTTACCAAATTGAATACCTCTGGAATATAATCAAGAGGAAGCTGGATGATCACAAACCATCAAACCACCAAACTGAACTGCTTGAATTTTTACACCAGGAGTAAAGCAGCATGAAGTTATCCAAAAGCAGTGTGTAAGACTGGTGGAGGAGAACATGATGACAAGATGCATGAAATAAAAACTGTGATTAAAAACCACCAGGGTTATTCCACCAAATATTGATTATTTCTGAACTCTTAAAACTTTATGAATATGAACTTGTTTTCTTTGCATTATTAGCTCAATTAAAAAGAAGTATATTTGATAGCTGGGTCAGATTGCGACCAGATCAGGTTCTCACCACAAAAAGTTGGGGAAAGTTGGTGGCGTAATTAAATGATTAAAAAAAGTAATAGTGCGTTACTGATTCCAAATTACCAATGAGCGTCATATATAAAAATACTAAACACACCTTTCTAAAAAAATGTTTTATTTCTCGTGTGTGTGTGTGTGTGTGTTTGTGTGTGTGTGTTTGAGCAGAGAGTCTCTGCTGGCGGAGATGGGCGTGTCCATCAGGGAGGATGGAGGAACTGTTGGAGTTTTCTCGCCAAAGAAAGTCAGTATCTCTCTCTCTATCTCACTGACTCTAACTCTAACATTCATCACATACTGTTCTCTTAGTGTGTGTGTGTGTGTGTGTGTGTGTGTGTTACAGACTCCTCACCTAGTGAACCTGAATGAAGATCCGCTGATGTCGGAGTGCCTGCTGTACTACATTAAAGATGGAGTGACGAGGTATGATGCTGGTACAGGGCTCTATCTTTCACCCTATGCACATGCTCATCGCTATCTTACACTCCACCAACAGTCTATTTTCACTCCTTTCTCCTGCCTGGTTTGAATAGCAGCAGAGCTTCGAGTTTTGCTTGTTTATCTTGGTAACAGAAAACACAGGAGCTCCACTGACTGAATACAACCTAGACAGACGCCAACAGTCAGACATTCATCGCTATCTCGGCAACACAGGCGCCGTGCCGAGCCGAGCGTACACCCCCACTTATTACACACACATGAACACACAGCAGCACAAACCCAACTTTTACATCAACAATAAACAGAATAGTAAATAAAATAACATTGCTGTTCCCGTAAATGAGCTGCTGGAGCTCCTTCACAGCGTCAACCAGCAGCTCAGTTTCCTCTGCTGAGAAGAGTTTGTTGAACACGTCCAGGTAGCTGCACCGTTAAAATAGCAATCCACCAAAGTCAGAGCTCACCTGATCTACTCTTAAAGAGAATGATGAGCTCTTAAAGAGACACTCTGATTGGTTTATTTCACGTTACGCCCAAAATTAAACACACCCATGATTAATTAAGAGAATTAGTACATGACTTTTGTAAAAATGGTGTGTGTGTGTGTGTGTGTGTGTGTGTGTTGCAGGGTTGGACAGGAGGATGTGGATATTCGTCTGAGTGGTCAGTTTATAAAGGAGCTGCACTGTGTTTTCTGCAGTGAGGTGGACGATAACGGAGAGGGTAAGAACCTGATGGCCTTTAGATGGCGCTATACTGTACATATTAATGAGTAGTGTATACTTCTATACGTGATCAAAGCTGGTCCACCTGGTACTCATTTAAACTTCTCCATTTACAACAATATACTCTGAAATATTCGAACTATTGCATTCCACCACGTTGAAAAAAGTAGATACCTCCAAGAGCTAGGTTAAATTCTAATGCTTGAGCTGTATTCACACAATTGAACTACTTCCACCTTAAATGTTTCAGCTATATTCACACAAATACACTAATTCCACCTTAAATGCTTTAGCTTAATTCACACAATCACTCTAGTCCCACCTTAAATGCTGCCGCTATATACACACAATTACACTGATTCCACCCTAAATGTTGCCAGTATATACCATTGCAATGTGTATATTCATGCAATTAGACTAGTTCCACCTTAAATGATGCCACTATTTATACACACACACACACACAATTACACTAGTTCCACCTTTAATGCTGTGGGTATATTCACACAAATACACTACTTCCACCTTAAATGGTGCCAGTATATGCCATTGCAATATTTATATTCATAAAATTACACTAGATCCACCTTAAATGCTGCTGCTATTTACACACACAAGCACACACACTCCATACACACAATTACACTAATTCCACCTTAAATGCCTCATCTTTATTCACATAATTACACATTCATTCCACCTTAAACGCTGCTGATATGTTCACACAATTATACTAGTTCCACCTTAAATGCTGCCGATATATTCACGCAATCACACTAGTTCCACCTTAAATGCTGCTTGTGTAATCACAAAATCACTCTAGTTCCACCTTAAATGCTGCTTGTGTAATCACAAAATCACTCTAGTTCCACCTTAAATGCTGCTTGTGTTAATCACAAAATCACTCTAGTTCCACCTTAAATGCTGCTTGTGTAATCACAAAATCACTCTAGTTCCACCTTAAATGCTGCTTGTGTAATCACAAAATCAATCTAGTTCCGTCTTAAATGCTTCAGCTATATTTACACAATCACATTAATTCCACCTTAAACGCTGCTATGTTCACACAATTATACTAGTTCCATCTTAAATGCTGCCGATATATTCACGCAATCACACTAGTTCCACCTTAAATGCTTCAGCTATATTTACACAATCACACTAATTCCACCCTAAATGCTGCTGCTATATAGTTACACATTCAATCTAGTTCCACCTTAAATGCTTCAGCTATATTCACACAAATACACTGATTCCACCTTAAATGTTGCCAGTATATTCCATTGCAATGTGTACATTCATGCAGTTACACTAGTTCCACCTTAACAGCACTGTGTTTGTAACATTTACTTGTATCTCCCTCCGTTGCCGTGCAGTGATAGTAACTCTGGAGCCGTTGGTGGGAGCCGAGACGTACGTGAACGGAAAGCAGATCACAGAAGGAGTCGTCCTCAAACAAGGTACAGTAAACGAGCGATACGACATCATTACATCATCACAATCATTACATCATCACAATCATTACATCATCACAATCATTACATCATCACAATCATTACATCTTCACAATCATTATATCTTCACAATACTGCAGATTCGAACAATTTACAATTATACATACGTTTAGTGTACCAGTTCCAGTACCATCAACACAGCACCAGGAGCATGATGCTCCCACCACCATGTTTAACACCAGAGGAACGTTGATCATGTGATCGGAATCAAAGGACATTTTCAAAGAATCAGAATCGCCAGATTACTAATTTATCAGAATGTAAAGTTACATTGTTAATCCACGAGTTCACTATAGACTCTGTTGCACGAGAACAAAAGATTCATATTTAAACGGGAATCATTACAATACTTCCACCTTAAACGCTGCCACTATATACACACACACACACACAATCACAGTAGTTCCACCTTAAACGCTTTAGCTCTATTTACACAATTACACTAATAATACTAATTATATCAGTTTTTACAATTATAACTACCATATTTTTCGCAGTAGAAGGCGCATTTAAAATCCTTTAATTTTTCCAAAAACCATCAGTGCACCTTTGTGTATGAATTTTTACTGCTGGAGCAGCATTAGCATTAGCATTAGCCGCTAACCGTGCTAAGCGAAAAAAGAATTGTCGTTTAGAGGTGAGTATTTTTGGCCTGTAGCCTTCTGCTATCCCAGGCTAGCACTGCTGGAACAGCATTAGCATTAGCTGCTAACTGTGCTAAGCACTAGCTTTTTTGCTGTTCAGATTCAAGTATATCAGACTGTAGTCTGTGTGTTCTAGCTCTGTCTGGCTAGAACATTAGCCGCTAAATGTGGCTAGCACTAAGCTGCTAATTAGCTGCTAATGCTGCTGAACCTAGCCTTCGTGGAAATCTGGAAATGAATAGAGATGCTTTATTCACCCAAATAAACATTTTTAGGAGCAAAAACTGTGTAGATTAACATCCAGCACTCGTTTAACTTTAAAACAAAATGTTTTTTTTAAGAATTACAGTTTTATTTACTTAGCTTAGCTTTACTGCTAAATTAGAAGGAAAACATGGCGACATCCCTATTCTTTACTAGTGTTGCATGATGCGCCTTATAATCCGGTGCATTTTATAGTGTGAAAAATACCGTAATATCAAATATAAAAACCTTAATGGACAACTTGGGGTGATTGGGACATCTCTAGTAATATATATTAACTCCCAGAAACACAGTGTACTAGCTGTTAAGCATGGTGGTGGGAGCATCATGATCTGATGCTGTTTTTCCTCCAGTTGAAATGCTACATGGCATGATAATGAACACTATTTAGTGTTGATAAGGATATTTGTTTAAATTTAAGTATATTTTTTATGTATTGTAGCTTCAGGCCTGCAGCCTTCACCCAACAAATAAAGTAACTCATGCACATATATAACACATATATACAAAGCCATATAAAAAGTGAGAAAAAGGAGAAATAAGAGAGATCTAAAAGAGAAAAATAAGATAAATATATGATAAAAGCTATTATTCACAGATATTTAAACTCTGGTCCCACCTTGTGGGCTATAAAGGAATTGCAGGAGGAACTCCTGGAGCACAACCACACAAACACTAAATTATCAGTATAATAATAGTTATTACTATTATTATTTATTTAATAGTGGCACATATTTAAATTATTGTAATATATTATATTATTGTCATATCACTAATTTTCACTGTGTAATTTAGTAATGTTGTTTATACAGCTCTGGAAAAAATATAAGACCTCTTCAGTTTCTGAATCAGTTTCTCTGATTTTGCTATTTATAGGTTTATGTTTGAGTAAAATGAACATTGTTGTTTTATTCTATAAACTACAGACAACATTTCTCCCAAATTCCAAATAAAAATATTCTCATTTAGAGCATTTATTTCCAGAAAATGAGAAATGTCTGAAATAACAAAAAGATGCAGAGCTTTCAGACCTCAAATAATGCAAAGAAAACAAGTTCATATTCATAAAGTTTTAAGAGTTCAGAAATCAATATTTGGTGGAATAACCCTGGTTTTAATCACAGTTTTAATTTCATGCATCTTGGCATCATGTTCTCCTCCACCAGTCTTACACACTGCTTTTGGATAACTTTATGCTGCTTTACTCCTGGTGTAAAAATTCAAGCAGTTCAGTTTGGTGGTTTGATGGCTTGTGATCATCCATCTTCCTCTTGATTATATTCTTATTTTTATATTGTTTTGTATATATATTGTTACATATATATATGTGTGTGTGTGTGTGTTTGTGTGTGTGTGTGTGTGTGTGTGTGTGTGTATAGGTAACCGTGTGGTGATGGGGAAGAACCATGTGTTCCGGTTTAATCACCCGGAGCAGGCGCGGCTGGAGCGAGAGCGCAGCGCCACCCAGGATCAGCAGGGGGAGCCGGTGGACTGGAGCTACGCCCAGAAAGAACTGCTGGAGAAACAGGGAATAGACATCAAACAGGAGATGGAGAGAAGGTGAGACAGAAATGAGAACAAAGACAGATGTGGGACAAAGGAATAGAAAAGAGACAAAGAAGTACTGAAAGAGAGAAGAGAGAGAGAAAAAAGGGAAATAAAAGAAAGCAAGCAAGCAATGGAATCGAGAGAAAGAAGAAGAGAAGAAGCAGGAGAGAGAAAAACATGGAGAAGAGAAAGAGAAATAATATTACAAAGACAGTAAAAGATGAAAAACAAAAAAGGAGAAATCAAAAATGGGTTAGAGAAAATGGAGAAAACAGAGATAACTATAAAGAGTGACAGTTGACAAGAGTTTGAGAAATAAAGGAGAAAAGGGGGGAGAAAATAAAGACGAAAGATAAGATTTGGAAAAAGAGAAATGTGAAAAGGGAATGAGGAAAAAGAGAAATAAGAGAGAGGAAAAGGGAGTATGAACAAGAAAGTGATCAGAGAAGGCAGAAGTGAGATAAAATTGAGAAATAAAATAGAAACAAGGAAAAAGTGTGACAATTAATGAGATTGAGAAAAAATGAGAAAAGGCAGAGAAAATGGAGATGAAGCATAAGATTTAGATTAAGATTAAAAGCGACAAAGACAAAAGAGAATAGAGAGAGAAAGGGAAATAAAAGAAAGAGAGCAAGCAATGAAAAAGAAAGAGAAGAAAAAGAGCAAGAGAGAAAAAGAGAAATAAAAAATAGATGGAGAAGAGTGAGAGAAATAACAGAGATTGAAAATATATCACAAAGACAGTGAAAGATGGAAAACAAAGAAATGGAGTAAGAAAAGGGTGAAACCAGAAAGAGTTGAGTGAGAAATAAAGGAGAAAAGGGGGAGAAAATGAAGATGAAGGATAAGATTTAGATTAAGAAGAGAGATATGCAGGAGATATGTGAAAAGAGTAAGAAAGGGGGAGAAATTTGAAATGAAGGAAAAGAAAATTAGAAATAAGAGATGGAAAAAAGAGAGAGAGATGTGAAAAGAGAGTGAGGAAAAAGAGAAATAAGAAAGAGGAAAAGGGAGTAAGAATAAGGGAGAATTGACTGACAGTGAAAAATAAAGGAAAAATGGGGGTGAAATTGAAAGAAAGAAAGAGATGAAAAAGAGAAAAGACAGAGAAATAAGAGAGAAAAAAGGAAGTCAAAAATGGAGAAATAAAATAGAAATCAGAAAAAAGAGTGACAGTTGACAAGAGAAATAGAAATAAGGAAGATGAGAATGAGAAAAAAGAATTAATGTGTAACAGAGAGAGAGAGATTAAAAAGATAAATCACTAATTAAAATAAAAGTAAGCAAGAGCGAGAGAATGTGAGAAAGATTAAAGAGAAATAGTGATGATAGAGAGATACGGGAGAGGGAGAAATAAATGAGAAAGAGAGAGATAAAGCGATTCTGTCTCTTTCTGTTTTCAGGCTGCAGGATTTGGAGAATCAGTATCGGAAAGAGAAAGAGGAGGCCGACCAGCTGCTGGAACAACACAGACTGGTGAGAAACAGTTTATTATTATTTTAAAATGTTCTGTATTGTAGGTTTTAATACTAAACTCGGACTCACCTGGAATTCAGGCTTTCAGTTAGCAGCTGTGCTGAACTTATCAAGAGTCAATTTGAATTTCTTGTCTCTTAATAAAGTGTTTGAGAGCATCAGTTAAAGTAAAGTAGTGAAGAGGTAGAGTTACAGGTATACAGTGAATAGTGAATATTTGAGTAATGTTCGAATCCAGGTTATGAGAAACAACATTATAATAATGATGGAACTGGCACTCATCAGGACCACTCCAGGAAAGAGTGGTCCTGGTGGTTCTTATAGTGGTTCTTATAGTGTTCCTTCATAGTCTGATAGATTACTTTACTATTAATTTACTATGTGGGAAAAAAAATTGTATATATATTTACGTGATCTCTCTCTCTCTCTCTCTCTCTCTCTCTCTTTCTCTCTCTTTCTCTCTCTCTCTCTCTCTCTCTCTCTCTCAGTACGCAGACTCTGATAGTGGGGATGATTCAGATAAGCGCTCGTGTGAGGAGAGCTGGAGGCTCATTTCATCACTCAGAGAGAAACTACCAGCCAACAAGGTCTCTCACACACAACCAAACATATTACTGTATATTTTGTACTATAAGCTCCACTTAAAATCCTTTAATTTTCCCCAAAATCATCAGAGCTCCTTATAATCCGGTGCTCCTTATGTATGAATTCTATCAGTCAGGTATTAAGGAGCAGTAAAGACACTCCACTGAAGAACAGAAGTTTCTCCAGCACTAAGACTGGAGCAGTCTTGGTTAGCATTAGCATTAGGTGCTAACCACAGCGCTAAACACTAGCTCTTTAGCCATTCAAAGGTGAGTATATCGGACTGTAGTCTGCGTGTTTACCATGTTAAAATAAGCTACATGGGACAAACCGCTAGCTAATATCACTCTGGCTTACCAGAACACTCAGGGTTCCTCGGTGTAGCGCTGTCGGTGGCATTAGCCGCTCATGCTAATGCTAGATGCTCCAGCCTTAGTGTAAATCTGGAAATCTGAGTTTACTGTAAATAAACAGAAGCTCTTTACTCACCCAAATAAACAGTTTTCAGAAGAGAAATCTGTGTAGATTAACATCCAGCACTCGATTAACTTGTTTTTTTTAAGAATTACAGTTTTGTTTACTTAACTTAGCTTTACAGCTTAGCTTTATTAAAACCCCAGAAACATAGCATCCTGCTATGATCCTACTACTAGTTACTAATGTCGCATAAAATGCGCCTCACAATCCAAAGTGTCTTATAGTGTGAAAAATACACTTCTTGCACATGTATTTATTAATAGTCAACAATGTCTCAAAGACCAGTGGTTAACTTCTAAGCAACTGAAGGCCTCTTACATTGGCTAACATCAATAGAGAGCATTATAGAAGAGTAAATTGCAAGACATACTGTTTTGTGATCTTGTGATATTTAACACAGTGCCCCTTGTTAGCGTGCTGCGCTAACATGTGCATGCTAGCTTGGCTTTCTCCCTAGAGATTTGCCTGATGCGGTGTCTGAGTCCGAGTGTGTGTGTGTGTGTGTGTGTGTCCTGCTTGAAGGACAGACAGTCAGACAATGTTGTTTTTTTTTAAAGCAGATTGTCTAGTTTCTACAGACAGAGAAGTATTGCCAAAAGATTAAGACCTAAAGCTAAAGCTCTTGTGGCTCGGTTTCCATGGGTCCTAATATATCTTAATCAGAATCATGGATTTTATTCGTATATTAAAATCCAGGTAATTAAGCTCTTAAATTGTCTTAAATTTAGTCTAAATGTGCCATAGGTATTACATTTTCAGACGGTGTGTTTAATGCCAGTGTGAAAGCACATACTGACTGTAGCGGCGAGCTAGGTAACGTTACCCGGGAGAGAACTAAAGTTAGTGGAGAGCTAGCTAACATTAGCGGCTTGCTAGCTAACATACTAACTTTAGTGGTGAATTAGCTAACATTACCGATGAGAGAACTAAGGTTAGCAGAGAGCTAGCTAACATTAGCAGCGAGCTAGCTAGCATACTGACTTTAGTTTCAAGTTAGCTAATGTTACCAGGGAGAGAACTAAGGTTAGCAGAGAGCTAGCTAACATTAACTGGAAGTTCAAAATAAGTCAAATGGAACAATATAATTTCACTTTGTTCTTTTAAGGCAGGGGTGTCCAAACTACGGCCCGCGGGCCATTTGCGGCCTGTTTCCTTTTTTGGAGCGGCCCGCGAGGTATTTTAGAAACAGAATGAAAGTTGTCCCGCTGTTAAGCAGGTTTTTATAATGTGAGACTCAGAGTTTGAACGCTAGGTGTCAGAAACGGGTCAAAGAGTCTAAAAGCGGAGAGAGTGCGCATTTCTAGCTCAGAAAAATAGGCCAAAGAGTCTAAAAGTGGAGAGAGTGCGCATTTCTAGCGCAGAAAAACAGGCCAAAGAGTCTAAAAGCGGAGAGCGTGCGCATTTCTAGCGCAGAAAAACGGGCCTAAGAGTCTAAAAGCGGAGAGGGTGTGCATTTCTAGCGCAGAAAAACAGGCCAAAGAGTCTAAAAGCGGAGAGAGTGCGCATTTCTAGCGCAGAAAAACAGGCCAAAGAGTCTAAAAGCGGAGAGGGTGCGCATTTCTAGCGCAGAACAACGGGCCAAAGAGTCTAAAAGTGGAGAGAGTGCGCATTTCTAGTGCAGAAAAACAGGCCAAAGAGTCTAAAAGCGGAGAGCGTGCGCATTTCTAGCGCAGAAAAACGGGCCAAAGAGTCTAAAAGTGGAGAGGGTGCACATTTCTAGCACAGAAAAACGGGCCAAAGAGTCTAAAAGCAGAGAGAGTGCGCATTTCTAGCGCAGAAAAACGGGCCAAAGAGTCTAAAAGCGGAGAGGGTGTGCATTTCTAGCGCAGAAAAACAGGCCAAAGAGTCTAAAAGCAGAGAGAGTGCGCATTTCTAGCGCAGAAAAACGGGCCTAAGAGTCTAAAAGCGGAGAGGGTGTGCATTTCTAGCGCAGAAAAACAGGCCAAAGAGTCTAAAAGCGGAGAGAGTGCGCATTTCTAGCGCAGAAAAACAGGCCAAAGAGTCTAAAAGCGGAGAGGGTGCGCATTTCTAGCGCAGAACAACGGGCCAAAGAGTCTAAAAGTGGAGAGAGTGCGCATTTCTAGCGCAGAAAAACAGGCCAAAGAGTCTAAAAGCGGAGAGCGTGCGCATTTCTAGCGCAGAAAAACGGGCCAAAGAGTCTAAAAGTGGAGAGGGTGTGCATTTCTAGCACAGAACAACGGGCCAAAGAGTCTAAAAGCGGAGAGAGTGCGCATTTCTAGCACAGAAAAACAGGCCAAAGAGTCTAAAAGTGGAGAGAGTGCGCATTTCTAGCGCAGAAAAACGGGCTAAAGAGTCTAAAAGTGGAGAGAGTGTTCAGTTGTAGCGCAGAAAAACGGGCCAAAGAGTCTAAAAGCGGCAAGAATTCAAGAGGAGAGTTCAATATTAAGAGACATCATGAAATAAAACATAAATTTTTATAATCTTAGTTTACACAACACTGTCAAAGATAAAGATAGTAAGTCAAGTAAAATGGTGTGTAAATAAAATAATCAGGAAAAAGAATTATTTAAAGTGGTATATTTAGTATTTATTTTAGTCTGTGTCCCGTGACTTCAAATATATTTCTCCTTCTGGCCCCCAACAAAAAAAGTTTGGACACCCCTGCTTTAAGTGTTCTTTCATTATTCTTTTTGGTGTTGTTTTAACCTGAGGCAACTTACATGTGTTATGTTGGTTCTGTTCTGCATCACAATGGGTCTTAAATTACATTTATTTAGGTATTAAACTAAATTTGTTTCAAATGTTTACAATAATGTGTCCAGAATCTAATAGAAAGTGTGTGTGTGTGTGCAGGTTCAGTCTATAGTGAAGAAGTGTGGTTTGCCGAGCAGTGGGAAGCGGCGGGAGCCGAGGCGAGTGTATCAGATCCCCCAGCGGCGCCGTATTCCCGCCAGCGCAGAGTCCAAAACCCACCCCAGCCTGGACGAACTCCGCACTCAGGCCGTCAAAGAGATCTGCTACGAGGTAAACCACGGCGTAACCGCGCTTCGGAAAAATTACGGTTAGGGGTTTTAATATATTTGGGTTAGGGTTCAATTCCCTGACTGGACAGCACCCTACAAACATCCTAAAAAACATCTGGGATACCATAGTTACCACAAAGCAGATATTTGGGATACCATAGTACCAACATAGGAAGAGAAACCACCTTAACTGACATAGCAACGGCCTTGCAGTCATTCTTTGTTAAATCCACCCTTTGCTTACGCCCGCTGGTTCTCCGGCCTGCACTAGGAGGATTCCGTCCTCTGGTGTTTAAACATTACATTAAGGCCCTGTCCCACTGCGATTGCGTCTAAATATCCACTAAAGTACGTCCAAATTTATCAGAAAACACTGCGTCCACTGAGTGAACGTGTTGCATCCAAAATATAGACGCACTGCGTCCAAATGGAAGTTGGACGCCGACTTCCACTCTTTGGACGTCGACTTCCAACTATATATGGTTGTTTTTTCTAGTGAATCATCATTTCTTCTTGAGCTACAAGAGAGAGCACATCTATTCTCTTCTACACAATAATGGACCACAGATTCCTTGCAGTGATGGTGCAGCAGCAGAACATACTCCTCCATGTGCTGGACCAGACCGGGAGGAGGAGGAGGCGGCAAAAAATATTTTTATGGACGTCGACGTCCACCTGTACGTGCCGTCCAAATATCCACTAAAATACGTCCAGATTGCGTCTAAATATCCACTAAATATCCACTAAACTGCGTCCACTGAAATTTGGACGTACTTTAGTGGATATTTAGACGCAATCACAGTGGGACAGGGCCTTTACATTACATTACTATTTCCATCGTCATGCTTTGCTACACCCCTAGTATTTATGCAGTTATTCACTAAGAAAAGGGACGAATGGATCACAATCGATCTGCAATCGATCCACGGCTAAAAAAAAGTTCCTCTCGTCCTCCAGAGAGCCCAGAATCAGTCCTGGATACAAAATCATTTATTCATATTATAATTTGATATTAAACTTGTGTGTTACATGTGCAATAGAACAAATTGTAGGTATATCTCCTAAAACTTCTTAAATTTCTTCTTAAATTCTTAAACATTTTGAGGATTTTAGGTCTGTTTATAGTGTTTATAGAACACTAGCCGGGCTCTAAGTGGTCCAGCAGTCTAAAGCGCTGCCACTATGATGTGGTTTGAATCCTGGTCATGCAGCTTGCCATCAGCTGCCTAAGCCCTGAGAGAGCACAGTTGGTCTTGCTCTCTATGGGTGGGTACAGTAGATGGTGCTCTTTCTTTCCCCTCATCACTCCTAGGGTGATGTGGATCAGCACAAGGCTGCGTCTGTGAGCTGATGTATCAGAACCGAGTCGTAGCGCTGCTTTCTTCCGAGCGTTAGCGCTGTGATGCTACTCGGCAATGCTACATTAGCATCAGCAGCAGTTTGAAAAGAGGCGGAGTCTGACGTCACATGTGTCGGAGGAGGCATGTGCTAGTCTTTACCCTCCTGGTGTTGGAGCATCACTAGTGATTGGGGGAGTCCTAATGAGTGAGTTGGGTAATTGGCCGCGTAAATTGGGTAACGAAAAAAATGAAAAGATTAAAATATTTAGTTTTTCAAAGGAAACAAAGTTAAAATTATTGGTATGTCTCTCTTTTTAAAGTTTTATTGTTTACATTCATTTTCTTTTCCTGTAAATGCGACTGATTTCTTATATTATCAAATATTAATTAATTTTGTGAGACTCTGTACTTAGTAATCAAAACCTTAATTTAAAGCTGTAATGTTTTTTTATTCTATGTAGTCCTGACCGTGGAATCAGTAAAAGCCACAAACCTAGATTAAAGCCCAGTCATGCAAAAAAAAAAAAAATAGAAGTAAATAATAATAAAAATACAGTGAAATACCATAAAATCTCCTCCCAGTGGTGTATAATGACATCGCACTTAGTTTGTATTTGGCTTGTAAGCGCTGCATCGTTGCTAGGTTACCTGTATGGAGAGCTTCGGTTACAGTGCATTACTGGCTGATAACGGCACTCATAGAATGCCTCTCAGCCAATCACAATTCAGGATCTGAACTAACTGTGGTATAATAATGAATGAATTGTTTCTCCGTTCTCCTCTTGCAGGTGGCGCTGGGAGATTTCCGGCACTCACGACAGGAGATCGAGGCTCTGGCCATCGTCCGGATGAAGGAGCTCTGCAGGATGTACGGACAGAGGGACCCTCAGGAAAGGGAGAGCTGGAGGACGGTGGCCCGGGAGGTGTGCAACACGGTGGGCATTGGAGAGGAGGAGGGGCCTGAGAGGGAGAGGGCTGGCCCAGGGGCGGAGCCAGAGGAGAGGGCTGCCCCGCCCCCCGGAGCGGCGCGAGAGCGAGGGAAGACCGATATGGGCGACCTGAAGGCTCATATAGATAAACTGACCGACATCCTGCAGGAGGTGAAGCTCCAGAACAACATGAAGGACGAGGAGATCCGATCTCTCAGGGATCGCATGGTGAAGATGGAGAGCATCTTCCCAGTGGAGCTGGAGGTGAGTCCACCCAGCTACGTCCAATAAACCACCTTCAACACCATCTCAACCACTTCGAATAGCATATGAAACTCCATAAAGTACTTTACATAGAATAGCAACATCTTAGCAACCACACAGAAACCCCATAAAGAAGTCACTTTAACTAGCATAGCAACTATCTAACAGCCATCTAGCAAGATCCAAGGAACCAGTTTGAACACCATGTTAACTACGTACTCCACCCTAGCAAAGCAATCACAATGAAACCCAATAAAATATTTTTGATTAGCATAGCAACAGCCTAGCAACCATAATATATGCAGCATCCATCTAGCAACATCTTAGCAACCGCACAAAAACACCATAAAGAAAGAAACCCAGTAAAGCACCTTAAATAGCACAGCAACAACCTAGCAACCATCTAGCAACATCTAGGAAACCGTCTTTTTACACCATATCAACTACTTCCCAACTTCAAACAACATTGCAACCACCTAGAAACCCGCAGAGCAAACCCTTTTAGTCATTTTAGAAAGTGCTTAGTAACAATGTAGCAACTACTTTACAGTAATTCCACAGCAACCACCTTTTTAAATTCATGTTACATTACTGATGATACTGACTTCGAAACCTGTTGCAATGACGATGTTTTCTTTTTCTCAGGGTGAGGATGACTCCATGATTGATGGAGGCGGGACTGGGGACGGAGCTAGAGGCGAAGACTGGGCGGGGCAAGGCGACCACCTCGGCGAAGATAAATTCGGGTATCGCCGAGGTCGCCACAGGTGGCAATATCCCGAAAAACACATGGATCCCAAGCGTCGCCGGGGCATGAACTCCCAACCCAGCAACATGGGGTCCCAGATCTACACCCCTCCTGCAGGACGCGCCCAAAACAACCCGTTTAGCGCCAGTTCGGGTCGCTTCCCGGACGCCGTGGCCCAGCAAACAGGTCGCGTCCCCAATGGTCCGTTTTTACCTGGCACCGGTCGCTTCCTGCCACCTCTGGAACGGAAGCTGCAGTTTCCCTTCAAGGGGAACCCTCAGCACAGGGGCTTCCACTGGGGTCCGTCCCCCAACCAGAGCCAAAACCCAGGAGGTTCAGACCCCCAGAGCGGGAACGAGTCCCCGCCTCCCGGAATGGGTTCTTCTGTACACACCTTCCAGTCCCCGCCGTCACCCAATTGGAACCAGTGGTCCAACAGCCACCACCAGCAAAGGCGCAACCACGGACACAGAGGTAACCGAGGAAACCGGCACAGGTCAAGGAATCGAGGGCGAAACCCTTTCGACGAGTTCGTGCAACACGACCACAACCCCAACGAGGACCGCAAAGACCAAGGTCAATCCCACCAGAACCGTTCCAGGGTGAGGTACTCTTGGTACAATACGAATCCCAACTCCGGGCAAGCCTCCGGAGAGGACGTTCCCCAGCAGAACCACGGCCAGAACCAGCAGCCCAGCAGGCAAAGCTACGGCAAACAGCAGAACCAACACTCTGGCTACTATCTGCCTCCACATCGGCAGGCGAGTCCGCCAGAAAAGAACCAAAACCAAGGCTCTGGAGAACGTCCTCGCGCTGTGCAAGCCCAGGAACATGCTACGCCAATGGAGACCTGATTGGATCTTTTACAATTAATCCAATCGTGCCATCATTCGTGTCGTCATCGGTAGATGTCATCACGTTGATCAATGGCAAGGAAAGTAGACTGTAGGAATCTGTGATGTTAAAAAGTTAAATTAAGCTGAAGTGTCCTTTCGAGTATGGATGTCCTTGGAAGATCGGAATAATTACGTAACTACGTGGAACGTGGATAAAGATCAACGAGACATGCCAGAGCGTTCCAACGAGTGTTCCAACCAAATGCAACCAAACATTGGGAAATGTTTCTTTGGGGAATGTTTGTTTTTTCCTTATTGCGTAAATTACGTAACGTTCCTGAATGTCAGTTTTAGTCGCCAAATGTTCGGTTGCTGGGCTCTAGGCTCTGGGCTCTTTTTGACGGTAAATGTAATGTTATGTTCAGTGAGGTCATAAAAGTAATTGGATGGTTGATTGGGCAATTGACTGATCTTTCTAGACATGCTAAGTTTTTTTTTTTGCGACGTTTGAAAATCAGCTACCTTTCAAAGGCTTTCTTAGGCTGCAGTCAGGAAGGAAGGGGGCGGGTCTTCAATGAGACTGTCCTATAAAGTCGTCTTCTTAGTGTAACTTATTGGTCACACGAATGATGTAATAATCTTATTGAGACTGACTTTGTGGTGATGTCACCAAATTGATCCCGCCTTTTTTACATTTTGGAAAATGGAAATTAGTTATAGTTACAAAACATAAACGATTAGAAATGAACTCTACTTCAGATGCTTCGCTTTTTCTAGTGTCGTTTTTGTCTTTACTTTGTAAGCATGCAGAGAATCATGGGTAATATAATAGTAGCATTCTCTTTGCATTTGTGGAGCAAAACTTTCTTAAAACTTCACTTTAAATTTAATTTTTGATGGAAATTAATTAGAATCGTAAAAAAAAAAATGTGTAATTTTCTAAGTGCCAATTTCGCAGTGCCTTTTCATCCCTTCACGTTGTAACTTTGCGAACTTTTGAGAATTATGGGTAATTAAAGGTAATACAATAGACTTAAAATCAACTCATGCATTCGTAGTAATGTCGCCAGAAGGTCCTGCCTTCTGCAATTGCAAAGTGATATTATACGAATTTTTTCATTTTCACGGAAACTAACTATATTTACGTTTCCTATGATTTCCGCCCAGATTTCGTGTTTTACATAATTTTTCCTTTCACGTTACAAGACATCAGTTCATCCTTGAAATTGCTTTGAACATCAGTTGCACACCTCGGTTGTAATTTAACGTAACTTCTGAGAAATGCAGCATACCTCGGTTGCAGCCTAGGCTTTGAAATGTAGCTATTATGCTGAGATTCTCTTTGATAATCTATTTTGTTTTAAATGTCTATTTTTAAATACCTATATTGATACGCTGCACATATTATACAAACAATTCATCAGAAAGCAGTACGTTCTTTTTTTTTTTTCTTTAAATAGGGATATTTTTAAGCTCCACCCCCTTTTGTATCCACATTTTTGAAAACTTTAATGCTGTATTGAAATCATGATGCAACTGGGCTCTTCCTTTGATGTGTTCCTTCACATACGTTCTTTACCTTTAATGCAATTTTGGATTCTGAGGTGAATTTTTGATTGCGAACAATTTATCTTTATTATATATTTTTTATTTTACTCACTAATTGGGTTTTGCACGGATATTTGCAATATATAAATTCTATTTCTAATTCTATGATGAAACCCCGCCCCCTTCCACTTTGATAGGGTACACTGAAGAAGTTGGCATATTTTTTTTTTTTATTATTAATAAAATATGTTAATTACTTTATTTAAATTCCTCCCACTCTGCTTTGATAGACACTAAGGAAAGGTCAAAGGAGCTTATTGATGATGCAGGTCAACTTAATTACTGATTAAAATGTTAATTTAACACCATTTGGCACCATGGTTTCCCTGTAGTGATGTCATAATTGACTGAATTAAACCTCATTTGATGTCATAATAGGCAGAATGACTCACACCACCTGCGAATGGGGGTTGCAACGATATGACCTGTGACGTTATAATGAGTTTGGCACATAGTAGGTGATGTCATATTAGAACACATTAGAACACACTGGGGCAAATTTAAATAAATGGTTTATGATGTCATAACGAACAGAACAAATGGCAGTTCTGCAACATGGCCCATGATGTCACAATTCAGGATGTGACGTCATTCAGGATGAATGGGGGTTGCCAGGAAACTGGTCTGTGACCTCACAATGAACAGACAGTACATGCAAATGGGATTAGCTTGAAATGAACTGTGATGTCATAATCAGCTGATCAAATGGGAGTTACATGACGAAGCCTGTTATGTCACACTGGACGAAACGGGACGAATAGAAAACAAGTCGATTGAAACCGCATGTGATGCCATAATGGATGGAACGAATGGAAGTTATTATCATTGAAGACACATGACAAACGAGAAATTGCACAACGTGTCCTGTGATGTCATAACGGAAAGAACGAACGTAAGTTGGCTAATAAAGCCTGTGATGTCATAACGGAAAGAACGAACGCAAGTTGGCTAACGCCTCCTGTGATGTCATAACGGAAAGGACGAACGTAAGTTGGCTAATAAAGCCTGTAATGTCATAACGGAAAGATTGAACATAAATTGGATAACACATCCTGTGATGTCATAACTGAAAAAACGAACGTAAGTTGCGTGACAAAGCTTGTGATGTCATAATAAATTGTGCGAATCGCGGCTCACTAACATGTCTGTGATGTCACGATGGACTGTATACGAACGGGATTTGCAGCGAATTAACTTGTGATGTCGTAATGAGCGAATCGACTGGGAGTAGCCTGACATCACAACCTATGATTTCATCATAATAATGGACGGACGTTGCAAACGAAAGTGCCTGTGATGTCATAAAGTCGAAAGTGCCTGTGATGTCATAAAGTCGAAAGTGCCTGTGATGTCATAAAGCGCAGGCTGCACCGATTTCTCTTTCCTCAGAGCTGAAGGAATTATTGAGACGTATTTTTTTGGTTTTTAGTTTAGTTTTTTTGTTTTTTTCTTTCTTTCTCTTTCTTCTTGTGCAGTGGTGGATTCTCGTAGGTTCTTGGAAGGTTCTAAACTTTTGTTCTTTTGTTGGTTTTTATTTTAATTTTTTGAAGAATTCGAGTGTTTAGAATTAATGGCCGCCCAACACTTTATGATAATTATTCTCAAAAATATGCTGGAAGCTGTTGTGCCTCATTTTTACTCTCTGGTAAAAAAACACACAAACATCGATTGAGCATAACATTATGACCACCTTGTTTCTACATGTATTGTCCATTTTTTTTATCATTTTTAGTTCAGAAGGACTTTAGTTCTGTATCTTTTTCTCTGCATACTTTATTATTATCCTCCTTTCAGATACAGCAGCAGTGCTGCTGGAGTTTTTAAACACCTCAGTGTCTCTGCTGGACTTAAAATAGGGCAGTGCGCTGATGAAGGACTTAAAAACTGATGAAAAACTAAAACTAAAAACTCCAGCAGCAATGCAGTATCTGCTCCAGGTAACAGTCTTAAAGAAGCTTTGTGCTGATGCCACCAGAAAAGTCCTGCTTTTTGCCGTTTTGGTGCGAACATTTTGCAAAACCAGCACAAAAAAGATATTTTTAAACATTTCCCAATTTTAGCAGTTCCTTTTTTTTATATCCTTCATGTTGTAACTGTGCAAAGTATTATGGATAATACATCAATCAGGTCCTTAAATATAAAATTAATTAGCATTTGTGACAATGTCATCAGAAGGTCCCGCCTCTTCCAGTTGTGAAGTAATATTACTTGAAAATGTAATGTTTTTTACAATTATTTTCACAGAACTATAATTACAACTCTTTATATTAAAAAAATTAGTTAGTTACGACCCTGCAATGTGATTGGCTGAGAGGCGTGATTCCATGAGTGCCGTTATCAGCCGGTAATGCACTGTAACTAACCAAAGCTCTCCATGTATTACTCCGCCACATACAGGTAACCTAGCAATGATGCAGCGCTTACAAGCCAAACTGCAGAGCTTCAAACTGAGCAGTAATGGAACTATTTTAACTGGCGGAGTTTTTATAACCAATCAGATCCTATTTTCTCCTCCTCATTAACTCTTTAAAATCTTTCAATTAACAGTGATAATGGAACTGTGATATAATCACAATAATACACTCAAGGTTCTACGACCGCAGCACAGCAGTGCCAATATTACGTGTTATAGCACGAACCTCAAGTGTATTATTGCTTAATAATACATATACTTTAATAATTTTTGCTTGATAAACTACGTTTCCATGGCAACATGTTGACTGACGCACATTTGTTTTCTTCATATACGGGTTTGTGGTTGCAACCAGATTTAGTAAAAGGATAGTTTGAAACTAACTAATGTTACTAAGGAATAGTAGATACTTTATGCAACAAACTAAATAAGGAAATAAAGAAGCAAAATTGGTGCAACATAGCCCAGGACTACAATCTGTAATTATAGAACTACAAAGTGTCCAAAAAAATGGATTATGGGTGGAGAAACAAGGAGGTGGTCATAATTTAATGTTTTTTTCCATCTGTGTGTTTATATATATCTTCTTATATATATGCAAGTATAAACACACACACACACACACATTTGGTGTGCTTTTTGCACTGCTGCGTTAGCGTTAGCAGCAGTGGTGTGTGAGTGTTGGCGATGCATTAAGCTTGAAGCGGTTTGCACTCTCCGTCTCTCGGGACGAATATATTTACACAGAAACACTTTTAGTGCAATCACTCCGACCGCCGTACCGCCCAAAATCTCAATCCCAGCTCCCTCAGTGCCTTAGCGTTAGCGCTGTGCATTAGCACAAACTCAGCGATACCACAGATACACAACAACACAGGGGTTACAATTCAATATATCACACAATCGTGTTCATAAAATCTCCTATCCAATCAGAACGGTGCAATCTGAACCACTTCTGACACCAATCTTTTCATTTAAATGTATTAAAATCAATACTGTGTTTTTGTGTTGCTTTGCAAAACGAAATATCACATTTTTTTCTTTTAATTTTTTTAAATTATTCTTACAACTAGGACCTGGTTGCACCAGCTGTATGCAAATCAAAAATTGTACGCTAGCTGTAACGTAAGTGTACAGTAAGGCTGAATACCGAACACAGTTTTATGCAGAGTTGCATTCAAGTCAACACTCAATTAATTAAATGGCCTACATGGACTTTTGTGTTGCTTTTTAAAAATGAATTACAATTTAAAAAAAAATAATAACATTTAACAAGTTTTTTAACAACCCAGCAGCACATAATTTTACCTCAGTAGTTCTGTTCTAGTCACACCCTTTAGCTAGCGAGCTGAACCAGTAGTGCAATTTTAGTCTTAGATTTAACTCAGCAGCGCTAAAAGGCAGCCAAGGCTATTACTATCCTAGTCCTCTACAGCTCTTTCAGTAATTTTCAGCTTAAAAAAGTGATGCTGGGCGCTTTATTCTATTTCATTTACGCAAGTAGAGAAAAAAAATGAACTTAAACCTGCCGTATGTTAGCTTTCCCAATGTGGGCTGTTAGAGTAAACGATGCAGTAGATTTTCATTGTCATATACAGTAAATGAGTCAATGTTTGATATACTTAATTTGGCTAAAAGGTGTGGTTTTTTTTTTTGCCATTTTCCATTTGAAGATTCCAGATTTGTTTAGGTTGCCAAATATTTAGTTAATTCCTAAATTTAAAGCGAAAAATGAAAAAAAAAATTGTGCCGGTTACCATTCCATTATCATTTCAGTGGCTTATAAACATTTAATAATTAAATGTTCATACTGTGTTTTAGAAAATCGGCACAGTATTGTTAAAAAAATATATCAATATTTTTGAATACCCTTAAACCCAGCCTAATTTTATACACCTTATATAATTGCTATAATTTATAGGTTTATGTTTGAGTAAAATGAACATTGTTGTTTTATTCTATAAACTACAGACAACATTTCTCCCAAATTCCAAATAAAAATATTCTCATTTAGAGCATTTATTTACAGAAAATGAGAAATGGCTGAAATAACAAAAAAGATGCAGAGCTTTCAGACCTCAAATAATGCAAATAAAACAAGTTCATATTCATAAAGTTTTAAGAGTTCAGAAATAATCAATATTTGGTGGAATAACCCTGGTTGGTTTTTAATCACAGTTTTAATTTTATGCATCTTGGCATCATGTTCTCCTCCACCAGTCTTACACACTGCTTTTGGATAACTTTATGCTGCTTTACTCCTGGTGTAAAAATTCAAGCAGTTCAGTTTGGTGGTTTGATGGCTTGTGATCATCCATCTTCCTCTTGATTATATTCCAGAGGTTTTTAATTTGGTGAAAAAAAAAAAAAATTTAAAAGCTCTCAATTTTTTTTCCAGAGCTGTATATTGAAGTGATTGTGTATAATTGTGTGTTCTCTAATATTAGAATTGTTTTAAGCAGTTGAGACATCAGTCCCACACAGGAAAAGCTGAGAAACGGCAGGTTTAAGTTCATTCTTTACATCTAAACGAATCACAAAATATCAGGTATACTGGGTTTTTGAAGATCAGTACAGTATTGCGAAACAAAATATTTAGTTTCTTTAATATATCGATATTTTCGTACGCCCCTAAGCCCAGCCCAGTTTTATACGACGTATATAACGAGTAGCGTGTATGTTGATTATATGGATGGGATGATATGTGTACATATATATACTGAGGTGACTGTGTATAATTGGTGGTGTTTATTATACGTGGGATGGAGGAGTTTAGGATCGGATGTGGATTTTTTCGTGCGGTTATTTTAGGAGGTTTTTGTATATTTGGACACGGCTGCTGTATTATCAGTCGACCCTGAGAAAAACAGTACCAAAGAATTTAGATGTCAAAAATGAATAAAAATATATTAATAAACCCTTTTCTTTGCAGGGTGCTAACATTTCCACACGTATGTGGAGACTAAAACCCAAAGGAGAATTATACTTATTATACTTATCCCTTTTTTTTCCCTTTTTTTTACTTTTAACTTTACTTTACTATTTTAACTTTTAACTGCTAATATACTACTTTTAATTTTAAATTTCTTCTTTAATTAATTAATTTCTTGGAAAATTTCAGCATGGAGTTTAAACTGTGTCCACAGTGGTAAAAAGTCGGTGGGCAGGTGGATGTTGTGTTTTATGGATTTTTGGTTGGAAAACTTTTGCTTCTAATAATTTCTCTTTTTTTTTTCTTTTGTCTTTTGGACGAATTCCGTTATTATTTACCGTTTCTTTTAATTTTTGTTTTGTTTTCTCTTGTTTTTGTAACCCGTGGCTGTTTCAGACCGATGGGAATGATATGCAACTGACTATTAAAAGACTATTATCTTACCTCAAAAATTGTCAATGTCTTTATTTTATTTTTAAAATGGGTTTAAATGCATAAAATCATTTATTAAAAGCGTTTCTTTTATTGTTGATTATGGCTTACAGCCAATGAAAACCCAAAAATTAGTGTGTAATCACGCATTTACCTCAGCAGTGCTATTCTGATATATATTTACCTCAGCAGTGCTCTTGTAATTTCGCAAGTTTATTTAGTAGTGCTGTTTTAGTCACATTTAGCTAACTAGCTCCCCAATATTGCCTCAACATTGGCATTATTGCTTAATATGTTTACCTCAACAGTGCTATTCTAATATTTTCCTCATCAATGCTGTTCTAAAGTACATTTACCTCAGCACTGCAGTCTTACTGATAAATATACCTTAGAATGCCATAATTGTGAATTACCTCAGCAGTGTAATACATTATACAATTACATCAGCAGTGCAATCTTGCTGATAAGTATACCTCAGAAGGTCATCATAATTGTAAATTATCTCAGCAGTGTTATTTTAAATGATACATTTACCTCAGCACTGCAATCTTACTGATAAATATACCAACATACGTTAGTATGTTGTTAGCTAGATCTCTGCTAAAGTTAGTATGTGCTTTTCCACCGGTATTAAACACTCAATTTAAGAGCTTAATTACCCAAATTTTAATTTAAGACATTTTAAGACTTTTTAAGGAGCTGCAGGAATCCTGTGTTTGAATATTAGTTCAAACACTCCCTTTAAATCACCTATTTAAGAAAACTCAGATTAAAAATGAACAGCAATACTTTGGTCCAGGTCAAGATTTTTTTATTCAACAACAAAAAAAAAAAACAGCTTTTTATTCAGTGACTTTGTTTTTGTTTAGTGCAGTGGTTCCCAGTCCCACCCCAGACCCTGCACACCGTTCAGTCTCGTCACTGCCGGTCCGGACTCCAGAGAAAGCACTAAAATGTGCAGAGCCTGAGGTGTGGAGGAGCAGAACCCAGAGTATTAATGCAGGACAGTAACGGAGCTGAGAGTTCTGGTCTAACAGAGGAAAATCTTACAAAATCAGAATCTAACGTTTCTACAGATCTAAGCGCTAAACGAGGGGAGCTGGTTCCCCAGAATTACACTGCGCTCAAGCCCCGCCTCCGTGATGGCTGCCAGCCTGACCACGCCCCCAGAGGACCCGTCCCTCTCCATCGCCAGCGCCAGAGCTGCAGAGATAATAAAACACAAGTTAAATAAAGCAGATTAAATTAGAGTTAATAGAATTGTATTTAGCCCATTTAGCTTAGCTATCATTTCTGGAGTCTATAGGAACCTGGAGTAGCTTCCAGAAGTATATCTGATGACCACTGGTATTGTTTATTGTCACAGCAACTTCCAAAACGTCCAGGAAAAACCTTATTTTTGATGAGCATTAATGAAAAATGTATTTAGTACGGATCATTTTGAGATAATTTGAGAAATCTGAGTCTCTCTATAGGAACAAGACTCATTATGGTTAAATAAATTACGAAGCCCCCAAGTTAAAATGTTTAAAAATAAATAAATAAATAAATAAAAATGCGTAGCCATGCCTTATTAAGATGTGGGAATGAGTTAATTAAATCGTAACCATTAAGACGTGGCCACAAGTTCCTTATGTTTCACAGTTAACAAAGCTCTCAGCTCTCAGGGGTTGACCCCAAAATAACAGCGTGAGGAAGGTTAACGGGTCTGTCTACGTCTGAGCCAATCAGCTTTTAGCATGCAAATTAAGTTTCTTTTAATTAGAATTATTCCATGTCTCACTGCAAAAGACTCCAAAATATCACCATAATTCATTCAGAGATTAAAATAAAAATAAACCAGTTTATTTACTAAAGGTTATCTTTGAATTATATGAGATTTAATGTAATATTCAGTTCCTTCATAAGCATTAATTTACAGAAAAGCTAATTTCCATGCCCTAATAAGTCGTGACCACACCTTAATTATCTTCTTCCCACACATTATTTATTTAATTTTTTTGTTTTTACATGATGTCATGAAGGGGCTCCGTAGATACTATTTCAAAAATAACTTGATAACCTCAAAATAGTGAGATGGTATCTCAAAAAAAGACAAAATAATTAGGGATGCACCCACGTGTTAATTCTGAGCCGATGCCGATATTACCATTTATAAGGAATTAACAGAAACACTCAATCGTAAAACAAGAAACATTTTTTAAAAAGTCAATTAGTATTAAGCTAAAATAACTACTCTCAAAATAAATGTGCTTTAAAACAGCACCTTAATATCTAATATAAACTAATAAAGACATTCCCAATAACAACTTAATGTCCCACAACATCTTAAAATAGATATACTCTCAGTATTAGAGATTTAGTAGCTCAAAATATCATTTAAAAGTTACTTTATTTTAGTAATTCAGTTTAAAATGTGATACTCTTCATATTATATAGATATACACAGAGTGATCCATTTTCTTTTATTGATGATGATTATGGCTTACCAATCAATATAAAGTCTAAAGTCAGTGCAGTTTTGTTTTCCCACAAAATCTTACAGCACTTCATATCTTACAGCTTCCCTCTGCTACTGACAACTTTTATTAAGATCCGGATTTCATTTTCCAGCAGGACTTGGAATTTTCTGAGAGACTGTTTTTTGGGTTTTCATTGGCTTTAAATCATAATCAACAATAAAAGAAATAAACGCTTAAAACAGATCACTCTGTGTGTTTAATACATCTATAATATATGTAGTATATATGTAGTATATAATGTATAGTTTCACATTTTAAACTGAATTACTGAAATAAAGTAACTTTTCAATGATATGATGCACCTGTACCCTAAGCCTAATACACAGCATATCTCATAGCAATCTAATGTCTAATACTGTCAATCTCAGAATAAGACTAATAGATTTAATAGCTTTAAATACTGAATATTTAGGAGTTAAATGTAAATATATGGGTTATTAACCGTCGGCGGTGAAGCGCAGGCACTCCTCCTTGGTCATGCCGGTTTTGTAGTTGGAGTCGATGAAGCCGTAGATGTAGGAGCTTCCAGATCCTCCCACTGAGACCGGCTGCCTCACCAGCATTCCCCCCATGGGTACCGTGTAAACCTACAGCAGGAACATATATAGAAAATACTACATTATTCACATCTTTGATGGTTTACAATGCATAGTAGAGGTGAATCACAGAATCTATACATAACAAGACAGTTCTATACGATACTTCACAGCTTATTAGTTACTGCACAGGATAAAATACTCCTAAATAATCAAATACCACCAATTATTACGTTTATTGGTGTGTTTTGCGCCACCGTCTGGAGTAATGAAGCAGTAACTTTAATAAGTCCAATTAGGGGACGAGTCTTACGGAGTCAATATTAGGACATTTCTGTCCATTTATGTTAAAAATTCTAATACCATATAAAGAAGAATTCTTTATATCTTCTAAAATTAACGGTATTAAAAGAGTTTATGCTGATTTTGTTGGGGTAACTGTCTCTACTGTCTAGAGAAGACTTTCTGCTACATTCTAAACTCATATATTTGAGGATTTAGGGTTTGATTGCATTCAGCCACAAAAGCTCAATTCCCCACCTGCTCTCTGTATCCTAACAGATATGTATAATAACGAAGCAGAAATACTCCACTACTGTACATAAGGAGTAAAAAGTTGTATTTGTACTGAATTATTACTCAAATTACTTTTTTGATAGAGTACTTGTACTTTTCCTTGTTTTAAGTCTGGATATCTAGTACCATCTATACACGTCTGATCCTAAAGTACTGTATGGAGCTCCATCACTCCAGAGAACACGGTTCTGCTCCACAGCTCAGTTAATAAGCCTGTATTTGAGGAATATGTTAGTATAAGTATAAAGGTGTGTATTAAATCACCTGTCCACCCCTCCGCTTGTCCCACCCGGCGACGATGATCCCGGCCATCAGCTCCTCCCGGTACCTGTAGCACATCTGCTTAAACAGGTTAGCGGCCGTTTGTACCAGCGGCGGCTCGTCCAGCTCAATACTGCGGTACAGAAATGTGACGGGGATTCAGATTATACTATAATAGATAAAGGAGGAGTTCAGTACTAGAACATCTGGAGTTCTCATATTCACACACTCATAACATCACATTTAGCACATCCCTTCCTATTTTTGCAATTTAAGCTCTTTAGGTCCAGTCAATCGAAATTTCCAAAGCCTTTGTCTGTAATAAAGCAGTGCTGGAACAGATGATATTACTGTTGTTATACTCTACTGCAGCAGCATATACACACTTACAGAACACACATTCACACTTTCATCATTGTAACCAGAAAAAAAATACAAAAAACACAGAACTCTGTAACTATTAAAAGTAGAAGTTCTTTCTTTTCTTTAGAGAAATTACAGATGAAGTCAGAGAGGGGTGAGTACTGTTTCCTACACCTTCAAATAAAAACTCTCAGAAACTGGAGAAAAAAAACTGCTGCAGGAAGACGTCTGGCTGACCCACATGGAACCAGCAGCTTTAGCCTTTAGCTCAGATTAACATGATTAAAGACTGAGTCTCAGTTTCAGCAGTGATAAAATCATTAATAAGATAAAGACAAAACAGGGTTCATACACTTTTTAATCAATCAATTTCCATGATTTTTCCAGGCCTTCAAGGCAAATTTTCACGACATCAGTGCAGACAATAAAACCAAAACCAAAAAAAAAAAAAAAAAATCTATAATTAAAATCGATTATAGTAGGTCTAAAATTAATCTGATAAAATGTTGACAAAATCCAGTTAAGTTAAAAGGAACAAAAGTTTCCAGGACTTTTAAAAAAAATTAAAAGATCATACTAAAAAATAAGAGCGGGTACTTTTTAAACAAACAGTTTATTGGTTAACAGCTTACAAAAAATGTTGACAATTTTTAATAATAAAATGTGTGTCAGATCCTGAGCGCTCCTTTGTGTAGGGCTAAATTACTGAATTACCTCCAAACTGATGTATTTGAAGTTTAAAATAGAATTTCCATGACTTCAAAACGTTTTGGGTATTTTTATTTTTCCAAAACTTATCCAGGCCTGGAAATGACTATTTTCAAATTTTATGACTTTTCCAGTTTTTTATTGACCGTATGAATTCTGCAAAAAAAAAAAAAAAAAAAAAAAAAGCAGCTACTGGACTACTAAACAATAGCTGTGTTTGACCAGTAGTGTATAATAGAGGTGGGCGATATGGGTCTAAAATAATATCACGATATTTCATGGTAGTTTCACGATAACGATACTTTTTGCGATATGACAAAACACTGAATTCAAAAAATGTAGAATTTTATTATTGCATGCAATATGATATGTCTAATAGAGATATAAAAAAATAATAATTTTATCAGATTTGTAACAGAAGTCAATGATCCAGAATGTCATGATAATAATAATGCACTCCAAACACCTCCATATATTCAGGAATAAAGTAAAATAAATTATACTGTACAGATATAATCTGTCTCTAGTGGATATATAAAATGGGAAATGAGAGTGAATTTTTATTTTGCTAAAAACGGCAAAAAAGTAGAACCCTGATGTGATTATTAGGGGTGGGTGATGTGGCACGATATTTCAGGGTATAATATAGTTCACGATATAACAATTTTTTGCCGATATTATCACAAACGATACAATATGGCACACCTCTATTGTATATGTTATTCATGTGAAATTCCGATATAGGGTGGTGGAATTTAACAGGATAGTGAACAGACAGTTCTCCCTGCGTTTCACTAACAGATGTACGATGTCTCTCAGACGTGTGGACGTGACTGAGTGGTGCAGTCGTACCTGTGGAAGCCCAGCTGGTAGCTGACGGCTTCAGCGATGGCCTGAGTGTCGGCTGCAGATCCGGAGCGACAGCAGAAGATGCGCTCGTGGACTTTGGTCAGCTTATCCGTTACTCTGTTAGCAATGTACGCTCTGGAGGAAAAAAAAAACATCCACAGATTAATGAGCTACATCGGCTACTCTAATAATTAATCTAACAAAAATAACATTAGAAAAACACATATAGAAACTTAAATAATGAGATAATCTTGTATTTTGAAATAAATAACAGTAGATCAAAATAATCATGTAAAATATAAAACAACGGGACCAAATCTCATAACACTTTAAGCATCATAAAAGATTTAGATTGCCATAATGCCTTAAAGCTGAGTCAATGCGCTGTCTACAGCCTAGCCTGTGCAAGCGCCCTACGCTGCTGATTACCTTACATTAATTGGTAAAGTGAAACAAAAAAAGGAAGAGTAAACATTTAAGACTAAATTACATTTAGAAGTTTTAAAGACTTTGAATCGAAATTTGAGCATTTTTAAGATCTTAAATTTAAGGTTTTGAATTTCAGACATTTTAAGGCCCTAGTTGGAAGTGTAGGTTCAACACAAAAGCATAAACTGGCCTTCAATATATAATAAAATAAAATGTAATTACGCTAGCAGGACCAATTATTTTCAATGAGTCGGTATGTCAACTTTGTTTAAAATCAAGTTTTATTTTATAAAATGATTTAACTTGTATAAGATACTGTAATTATATTAATTTACTTATTGTAAAATTTACAGAGTTGAATGTTGGCTTTGTGTAAAAACAACAATAGTATTTTTATGCTTATAAATTATCTTAGAGGCATGAAACTGTTAACATGACTAATACAATTTATTGCAATTATTCTAGGACAGAATATCCACACAAAAATGGTTATTGCGAAAGGCCCATTCACAACACTGACATAAGATACTTCGAATCACAGAGATATAAATATAAAAATAATGAAAGTATCTTAAAATAATGTTTTTTTTTAAGTACAAATAATGACACTCAAAACACTGACTGATGGTCATTTAAAAAGATAACTTTTTATTGAAACACAATTACTAGATAAACTAAATATTGAGTACGAAGCTCAAAATAATTATTTAGCATCCCAAAATAGACTTAGAACACTACATTGTAGTAAACTATAGTAGTTGTGCTGCATTTTCTACAATTACTACAAACATCATCTAAAAATAATTATCCTCAAACTGATCGTCTGTAAGTAATCTTCATACCCTGTAGTCGTACGCGAGTCTGCACCAATCACCACCCCACCGTCGAACTCCACCGCCATGATGGTGGTCTGTAAACACAGTTAAAACACAGAGCTGGTTAATCAAGTTCAGTTTTAGAGAAGAGAATGTTTAAAATACTGAATATTCAGCTTAGTTTTTCCTCTTTCATTTTCTATTAATCTTTAAAAATTAAACAGACTGCCTATTTCTAAGACTGACATATGTAAATGAGCCCTGTTCTCATTGGTGGAAGGTAGATTACTTTTTATTTATACTGAAATATGGAGTAAATCACATAACTAACTTCCTCTCCAACACACACTGCTTACTATGCCAAGTTTCTAACATTAAACACATTAAAACTACCATGATTATTTCTGTATTAAGTCAAAAATATCCATACATAGCAAACACAAGCCGGATAATTAATTCATTAAATGTTTTATGGTATATACTTTTGTATTTATTCTGCATTTTATAGCAATAGATATTTATTAGACAAAACTTTCAACATTAGGGTTAAAGGCCAAGTCTACAATCAAATATAGGAAATGTTTAATTATATATATTTTTTGTATTTATTATTCTATTAAATCAAATTGTATGTTGAAGGTAAGAGTTGATTTATTAAAGAGCTCTGTGAGAATGACTAATCACTATCTACTTATAGAGTTCATGGCTCATTTAGACTCTAAATCTCACTATAAACTATATATTAATATAAAGTTTATCAAATTACTGAGGTAACATCTCAGTATAAATACTTTGTTTACCAAATTACTGAGGTAAACTCAGTAAAACTACTTAGTTTATCAAATTACTGAGGTAATATCTAAGTATAAATACTTATTTTATTAAATTACTAAGGTAAACTCTCAGTATAATGCCTTACTTTATCAAATTACTGAGGTAATATCTCTGTATAAATACTTAGTTTATCAAATTACTGAGGTACACTCAGTAGAACGACTTAGTATATCAAATTGCTGAGGTAATATCTCAGAATAAACACTTCGTTTAGTAAATTACGGAGGTAATCTCCCAGTAAACGGTCAGTATAAATACTTAGTTTAGTGTATGAAATCACTGAGGTAAAATCTCAGTATAAACACTTAGTTTACCAAATTACTGAGATGTTATATCCGTAGAACGACTTATTTTATCAAATCACTGAGGCAAACTCAAACTATAACGACTTATTTTATCAAATTACTGAGGTAATATCTCAGTATAAAGACTTAGTTTACCAAATTACTGAGATAATATTTCCGTAAAACGACTTATGCTATCAAATTACTGAGGTAATATCTTAGGATATTAATTAATTAACATTGTTCTCTTTAACTGTGGTAACGTTAGGTTAGAGTCTCAAAAATTCAATTAAAATAACGTTTTTTTTTTATTGAGATTTTATTATTTAAAATCTCATGGTATTAAGGTCTGAAGCTGTGAATAACTGTGTTTATGAGCGGATCAGAGTTCTATATTTAGAGTTAATTTATATTATTCTGCTGTTAGTTAGCTGTGATGCTAATGCTAACTCGGCTAACAGTAAAAGTGCAGTCTCACGGCCCCCGGTACCGTTACCGCTCCGCTGCGGGCCCGCTGCGCTCCAGACCCGGGTCTCCGGTATCAGAGCGCTGTGTGTGAGGACTCACCCCGGTGCTGACTTCCTGCCTCTCCCAGGTCGGAACCATTTCACTGGACCGAGAAAACTGCGGCTCAGCGCGGGTCTCCATCATCAACGCCGCCATCCTGCCTCACTACCAGCGAGTCTCTGCGGGGATCAGAGACAGGCAGAGCGGGACTATAGCGCCCCCCAGCCGGCCGGAAGACTCACCGCACAGCGCTACCGTTCCCGCCTTTAAAACAATCAACTACATCTTTTACTGTATAATAATCAGGTAATATCGCCAAATAATCACTTATTTTTTAAAGATTTCTGAGGTAGAATCTCTAAAGAACGACCTAATATCTCTGAATAATGTCTTTTTTATCACGTTATTAAGGTAAAATCTCAAAAATAACCACTTATTATCTGAATATAACGACTTAGTTTGTCAAACTACTGAGGTGGATTCTCAAAACAATGACTTAATATCTCTAAATAATGACTTTGTTTGTCAAATTACTGAGGTAATCCCTCAATATAACGACTTAGTTTTTGAAATTAATGAGGATTCGCAGTCTTAGCTACTTAGTTTTTCAAAATACTGCGGTAATTACTAAGGTAATATCTCAATATAGGGACTTCAAATTACTGAGATAGTACCTCAATTTAACAACTTAGTTTGTAAAATTATTGAGGTAATACCTATATATAACAAGTTTGTCAAATTACTGATGAAGAATCTTAAAATATTAATGACTTAATATCTCTGAATAATGACTTAGTTAGTTCCAAATAATGACTTAATATTTCCAAATAAGGACTTATTTTTATCAAATGTTTGAGGTAGCACCTCCAATTAATGATTTACTCAGAGTAATGACTTTTAAAAACTGATGGCTTAATATCCCCAAAATAAGGAATTATTTTTACAAACTAGGAGGTAGTTTCTAAACATAATGATTTAAAACCTTAGAATAATGACTTCATCAAGTTACTGAGGTAGAATTTCAAAATAACAACTAAATATCTGAAAATAAGGGCTTAGTTTGTCAAATTACTGGGGTAGAATATCAAAATAACAACCTAATACCAAATTACTGAGGTAGTATCTCAACATAATTAAAATAACAACTTGGTTTTTCATATTACTGAGGAAGTATTTCAAAATAATAACAGAAGTAATGATTTAGTTTGTCACATTAGCAGAGCTAGTATTTAAAAAAATGCTTAGATTGTCAAATATTTATTTTGTCACATTACAGCGGTAGTGTCTTAAAATACTAACATACTTTTTATAATTACTAAGATAGTCTTTTTTGTTTAACTGACAGCTATAGAGTTTGATGATAAAAATAAATACACTGGGGTGGAGCTACAGCCTCTCATTAGGGTGATTATATATTAATAACACTCTAAATGTAGTTATTGTGATATACACTGAGCTGACTGTGGTACTGATGGTACTGTGAAAGGATGCTGGTGGCTGGGGATGCAATTACAGCAACAGAAACAAAGTGGGACAGTCTAACAGGAGTGGGCTGTATTGATTGTGAAAGGTTTCAAACAGAAAGCCGCTGTAATTCACAGGGGATTCGCTGAGAAAGTGCCGGAAACTGAACACTTCAGTGGCAGTGGGGCGGTATTGATTGGTCTATGGGCTGAGGATGGATCGCCTTTCGCGGGCGAGACCTCGGGGACTGCTCCATAAAGGTTTGGACTGTCAAAATGGACTGTTAGTCTCTGCCCATGTGTATTAAATCTGTTATCTGTGAAACATTTCAACATTTTGTCCACTTCAGTGAGCCTCAGCACCACAGCGGGAGTTTCCACAATCTCAAATCAATAAAAAGTTTTCAAAGTTTTATCTGTTTTACTGTATCTGTAGCTCATCATTTCATTTATTATTATACAGAACATCCATTCCTGCATTTCACACCAGCAACACATTCCCAACAAAGAGTTGGGACAGTAAATCAGCATTTCCCACTTATGTAATGTTGCCATTATTTTCTTACAATATTTAAAAGATGTGTAGGCACTGAGGATACAAAGTGATGATGTGTTTCAAGTGTTATTTTGTCCCATTTTTCCTGCAAACACGTCTTAAGATGTACAGAGCAGTACCCATATACTCTTTTTTCCACAGCCATAACTTTGTAATGTGTGCAGCATGTGGTTTAGCATTGTGGTTTTGAAAAATGCATCATGGACGTATCTGGAAAAGATGTTTTATTGAAGACAGCTTATGTTGCTCTAAGATCTATAAGGGTGTTTTTACATCAGCTTTATTTGGTGTGATTAAAAAGGGCTATTGGTGCGGTTCAGACCAAACAAATTCGTTTTGTGTTTCGTTTGTGGTAAGAATGTTATCCAGACTCGATCTGAGCCAACTATCAAATTAACATTCTTTTATTTGAGCTAAACTGCTATTCAGGTGCTGCATAATCTGATATATTAGCCAGATAATTACTATATCTATAAAAAAATGGAGTCTCTGCTGCTGCACCAAGCTATAATGTTTACACATTGAACGCTGAAAATGCAGTGTACACTGCTTGAAACTAGGTAACACTGTTTACTATG
This sequence comes from Astyanax mexicanus, assembly GCF_023375975.1. Classification (NCBI taxonomy): domain Eukaryota; kingdom Metazoa; phylum Chordata; class Actinopteri; order Characiformes; family Acestrorhamphidae; genus Astyanax; species Astyanax mexicanus. Next base: position 2,568,007 of record NC_064408.1, read on the forward strand.
GGAAATCTCATTGAAAACACAGTTTGAAATCGCAGCAGCAAATATTTTCAGCGTTCAGTGTTAAATCAGCTTTACACTGCACAATATATGCGCTGCCCTGGATCACAGAACCTTCTTACTGTATTTACTGTCTTGCTCACCCGCCAGACAACTCTTACCAATCAGATGAAAAAGCATGCATGTCTGGTTTGTTGAGGAGCATTTTGGTGCATTTAGGCGAAAACTAAGGTTGGAAAGTCAATTAACTCATCAACTGATTCGGACCATAGAAGCCAACTACAGGTGTAAAAACACCCTAGAATGTACTTTTCTACAATAACGCCACATCTCAGAAGTGTACTGACAAGCCCCCCCCAATACCATGACAGTGTTTCTTCCAAGAAAGATCTGAAATACTAATTCATCTGACCAAAATACATCTGACCTGTGTTTTCACAGTGTGAGGGATTATCCCAGGTTCCTCAAAGCCCAGAGAAGTCGATGCCGCTCAAGGACACGGTTAACAGAAGGTTTGGTGGCCAGTAGATGTACCTTAAAAAGTGGAAACTGAGCATGTGTTGTTCTTGCACATCTGTGTGTGTGTGTGTGAATTCCTCATGGCATTCTGACAGATGTGTGATGGTTGGTACTTTTCCAGCCAGATTCCTCGCCTCGGCCCACCGGCCCTGACCTGTCACAATACATTACTGCTCTGTACTCAGTACTGAGGGAGATGGGAAGTGTGTGAATGTGTGTGTGTGTGTTTGAGACATACAGCATGAATGGGTATGTTTAAGAATGTAGTGAATCTTTATATGCATGAATGTATTGATGATATATTAGTTATTACAATATTTGAGTAAAATAATTCAAGTTTATTGGGGGAAAACTGTACTGTAATTGAAACAGTGCTTGTTCCCTGTTGGATCCTTTGTCCTGGATATAAGATGAGATCGAGAGGTTGGTGTAGGTTCTACAGGCTCTGTATGGATCCTGCAGCACATTAACCCACCTGTAGATCCTGTAGCTCTACACTCGTAGGTTAAATAAATGCTGGACACATGTGTCTGCAGGATGTCCTGCACATATCACTGAGCTGTTAGTGATCCTTATGTCACTACTAGATGCACTCGACTGTATGTATGCAAAAGGCAGGAAAGAAGTGCTCGCCCATTGACGTACGAAATGGGGGTTTATACAAAATTATACGGCAGAAAAAGCAGAAATTGTTTTAAAATAAACTTTTATTTAGAAAGCGAGCCTCTCAATAGCGCGTTTCTAAATAAAGTTAGCTAAAGCAATTATCTTTTATCAAGAAGACTGTGCATACGCACTGCAGAGAGAAGGTGCTTTTCATGGCGGGGGTGCAGATTTAGGTACTACTATGGTTGCAGACTGATGGATGGTCAAGAGGCAGGTGATTAGTCGCAACAATCATCCTGCTACTCTCAATCCAGGGATGTACCCCCTCGCAAATTCTGTCAACTGAGCAAAATTTAATCAAGCGTATTATAGAGGCATGTCAATCAGTCAACAGTCTCTCACCAGGAGGAGCACTACCATAAATCAGCCTCCTAAAATCCTTTCTATAGGGCCATGGGGAAAGCACTGTTACACCAGTGTTTTATTACTGTAGACTTGTAGAAATGTTATTGATGTAAGCATGTATTGAGCCAATCACAGCACAGCAAAAACATGCTATTAATTAAAGCCTGTTAAACTGTAGCTCGTTATCCATCAGCCAATCTAAAGCCCCGCCTGAACACAGATTAGCATAACCACTGATCCTGCTGAGCAACACCACAGCTCCCAGCCTTATAAGGAGAGATAAGGAGAGAAAGATAGAGATGTTGAGAGAAATAAAGAATGAATGACAGAGATGAAGAGAGAAAAATATGTAGAGAATTAGTGAGAGAAATATACAGAGAGATACAGGGGGATAGAGATAAAGAGAAAGAGAGATGAAAAAAGAGTAAGAGAGGTAGAGAGAGATAGAGAGCAAGAGGTAGAAAGAGAGAGAACGATAATGAGATATGCAGAGAGTTACAGAGAGATGAAGAGAGAAAGAAAGAGAGATGTGAGAGATTAGAGAGAGGGTAGAGAGCAAATGAGCTTCAGGTAGGGAGAGATGAAAAGAGAGAGAGGTAGAAAGATAAAAAGAGAGTTGTAGAGAGACAGATAGATGAAGAGAGAGAGAGAGATGAAGGGACAGAAAGAAAGATGTAAAAAAATAGAGAGGAAAAGAGAACTAAAGAAAGAATGAGAGAAAGAGATTAAGAGATAGATAGAGAGAGAGAGAGAGAGAGAGAGAGAGAGGGAGAAAATGATGTAGAGAATTGGAGAGAGAGCAAATGAGCTTCAGGTAGAGAGAAAAAGAGAGAGAGAGAGAGAGAGAGAGAGAGAGAGAGAGAGAAAACATCTGGATGGCAGATGTGAGTTTTTTCAGTTCAGTTTAATCTGTTAATCCGTACTCCTTCAATCTGCAGCCCCACAGGCTCTACACACACACACACACACACTCTCACACACTACACACACTACACACGCACACACACACAGTCAGTGAGTTAAATATAGCACAGCTGGACAGCTACATCACACTCTGCAGAAATAAACGTAATTATTAATGATCAGTGTGTCCAGTCTGATCTGCTGTATATATGAGTGATATATGAGTGCTGTATTTCTACTGTATTACTAATATATTACACTGTACTCAGTCTGCTCTTACTATACTCATATTACCCTACTCTACTACTGTACTATACTATTATTATACTACTATAGTATATTTATATAGAAATATTATATATTTATTACTACTATACTATCTTTACTATATGGAAAGGCGGCATTACACTATACACAATACTATATAATTAGCACTTCTATACATTTCATTACTACAGTTTTATAGAATTTTGTTATATTGCCTTTCTATGCTGCATTTCTATTCACCACTTTCTATAGTATATTGCCCTACTGCAGTTCTATACATCCATATTCCACCTGTCTGTAGTGTCTTTCTGTACTGCATTGTAATTCTACACCGATAAAGTATATTTTTGCAGTATCTTGCTATACTTCATTTCTTTGCTATATTTGTATACTACATTTCTATATTCATTTTTACACAACAATTGCATTTCTATACAACTTTCTCCAGTATCTTCATGTGCTGGGTTTCCATATAAATTTTTTATACTACTTCATTGCTGTATTGCATTTCTATACTGCATTTCTATACATTAATTCTGTACTACCTTTGATATACTGCATTTCTATGTTACATTTCTGTACTGTCTTGCTATACAGCATTTCTATACAGCTTTTATATACTGTATTTCTGTACTACCTTGCTATCCTATATTTCTATACTACTTCTTTGCTACACTGCATTTCTATGCTATATTTTTGTACTACCGTGCTCTACTATATTTCCATACTTCATTTCTATGCTATATCTTTGTACTACCGTGCTATACTATATTTCCATACTGCATTTCTATACTTCTCTACTACCTTGCTAAACTATATTTCTATATTTGATAATAATTTTCTATATATTTAATTTCTATATAGCATTTCTATACTATATTTCTGTACTATCTTGCCAAACTGCATTTCTATACAGCATTTCTATACTATATTTTTGTACTACCTTGCTATATGGCATTTCTATACACCATTTTTGTACTGTTTATCAGTACCTTGCTATTCTGCATTTCTATGCTGCATTTCTATACTATATTTCTGTACTACCTTTGATATACTGCATTTCTATACAGCATTTCTATACTATATTTCTGTATTACCTTGCTAAACTGCATTTCTATACTATGTTTATACACTAGCTTGCTATACTGCATTTCTATACTGCATTTCTATACTATATTTCTGTACTACCTTTGATATACTTCATTTCTATACTGCATTTCTATATTATATTTCTGTTTAAATACTATATTCTGTACTACCGTGATGTACTGCATTTCTACACTATATGTTGTAGTACTTTGCTGTACTGCATTTCTAAACTGCATTTTACGATAGTTCGTCCTTGTGATACTGCAGTTCTATACTGCATTTCTACACCATATTTATGTACTACATTGTGATACTGCATTTCTATATTAGATGCCTGTACTATCTTTCTATACTGCATACATATACAACATTTTCTACAGTATCTTACTTTTGCTGAATTTCTAAACATTGTATATTACATTTCTGTAAACATATTTTCAATACTATATCTCCCCTCACTGCTTTTTTATGAATTTCTCTACTACATTTCTACAGTATCTTGTCATACTGAACTTCTATATGCTTATTTATATGATTGCATTTTTGTAGTATGTTTCTATACTGCATTTCAGTACTGTATAATGTAGTATCTCTTTTTATGCTACATTTTTGTTTAGCAGCTTATACTGTTATAATGCATTTCTATTTATTTCTATGGTTCATTACGGTGCTGTATGACATTTGCTTTATTTGCATCACTTTAGTAATTCACTTTACTTTTTGAATGTGTGTGTGTGTGTGTGTGTCTTTATGATGTGAACGACACACTCCATATGCAGGACAGCGCCGCTAGTTGTAGTTCAAACAAAGAATGAAGCAGCAGAATCTTCCAAGAACGCACTGCACACACACACACTGTACACACACTGCACACACACACACTGTACACACACACACATATGGTTCTGTCACTGTCCCACTTCCTTTGCCAGACTGCAGTGCCAGAGGGAGGGGCTGTTAGAGGCTTTCAGTGAGTCCCGGGAGGGGGGGGGGGGGCTGGGGGGTGCCATCCATCCAATAATATCAAAATGCATGAATGCACACCTGTGAAGAACAGCTCACACACACACACACACACACACATAGAGACACAAATATGCATACATATACACACATATGTACATGCATACATAAGCTACATATGGCTCATAAGTAACCCATATGTAGCAATAATATGCACCATATGCATTAAATACACTATTTAGTTACCATATGTTAATGGAAGCTGGGGATTACCTACAGTGAGTCCAAGAAGTATTTGATCCCTTGCTGATTTTCTTTGTTTGCCCACTAATAAAGACACTATCCTTCTGCACTTTTAATGGTAGATATATTCTAACATGGAGAGACAGAATATCAAGACAAAAATCCAGAATATAATTTTAAAGAATATATTTTAATTAATTTGTATTTCAATGAGGAAAATAAGTATTTGATCCCTCTTGCCAAACACACTCAATACTTAGTGGCAAAGCCTTTGTTTGCAAGCACAGCGGTGAGACGTTTGTTGTAGTTAACCACAAGTTTAGCACACACACCAGGGGGAATTTTGGCCCACTCTTCTTTGCAGATCCTCTCTAAATCATGAAGGTTGGTGGGCTGTCGCTTGGCAACTCTGACCTTAATGTGATTTTTCTTGAGCCAATCCTTTGTTGCCTTTGCTGTATGTTTAGGGTCGTTATCATGTTGGAAGACCCAACCACGGCCCATTTTCAGATCCCTGGCAGAGGGGAGGAGGTTGTCCCTCAGGATTGTGCGGTACATGGCTCCATCCATCTTCCCAGTGATGCGGTGAAGTAGCCCTGTACCCTTGGCAGAGAAACACCCCCAAAACATTATGCTTCCACCTCCATGCTTGACGGTGGGCACAGTGTTCTTGGGGTCATAGTTGAGGCCAAAAAGTTCAATTTTGGTCTCGTCTGACCACAAAACCTTCTCCCAATAACTTGGTTCATCTTTCAAATGATCATTGGCATACTTGAGGCGCGCCTCCACATGTGCTCTCTTCAGCAGGGGTACCTTTCGGGCACTGCAGGATGTGAATCCATTGTTGCGCAAAGTGTTGCCAATTGTTTCCTTGCAAACTGTGGTCCCAGCTGCCTTCAGGTCATTTGCTAACTCCTGCCGAGTGGTTGCAGGACGATTTCTGACCGTTCTCAGCATCATTGCCACCCCACGAGGCGCAATCTTCTTTGGAGCACCGGGCCGAGGTCTGTTGATTGTCATGTTATACTCTTTAAACTTTCTGATAATTGCACCAATAGTTGTTACTTTCACATCCAACACCTTACTAATCTTTTTGTAGCCCATTCCAGCTTTGTGAAGGTCAACAATTCTGACTCTGAGGTCCTGTGACAGCTCTTTGGTTTTACCCATGTTGGAGACTTGAAATCTGTGTGATCTGTCTGATTCTGTGGACAGGTGTTTTTCACACAAGTGATTAGTGAGAACAGGTGGCTTCAGGTCAGGTAACAAGTTGATTGGGAGTGTCTAACTGGTCTGTAAAAGCCAGAACTGCTAATGAATACTAAGGGATCAAATACTTATTTCACTCCATGAAATACAAATCAATCTGGATTTTCTTTTTAATATTCTGTCTCTCCATGTAAGAATACATCTACCATTAAAAGTATAGAATGATCATGTCTTTATTAGTGGGCCAACGAAGAAAATCAGCAAGGGATCAAATACTTCTTGGACTCACTGTATGTTTCTCACAGCATTGTGGGTCCAGAGTTTAGTATAAAGTCTTCTCTGGACAGTGGAGACAGTTACTCCAATAAAAAAGCAGCATAAACTCTTTTAATACCCTTAATTTCAGGGTCAGTTATAATGAATAAAGTGCAGATGACCCAACACTTTTGTCCATAAGCAGTTTCTATTCATATTCAGTTGTTATGCGGTTGCTTTGGTAACTAAGCTGGCTTCTACGCAGTTCCTAAGTGGTTGCTATGGTGTTGCTAAGCGATTTATGTGGTGTTTGGGGTGTTTGGTTAGAGTTACTAGGTCGGAGACCCCTGTCTATGTTACCTTCTGGCTCTCTTCATTAGTTTTGAGTTTTACAATCTAGTAGAAAGTCTGTTAATCTGTACAGTAGAGACAGTTACTCCAACAAAAGCAGAATAAACTCTTTTTAATACCCTTAATACCCTTTTGACTGTATAATCAATAATGATGTGAAAGAATAGCTACAGTGGTTGCTCTGGTGTTGCTAAGCAATTTCTGTGATGACGCAGATGGTTGATATGCATTTGTTATGTAGTTGCTTTGGTAACTACGGTGGCTTCTATGCGGTTTCTAAATGGTTGCTATGGTGTTGCTAAGTGATTCATGTGATGTCTCGATGTTTGATTAGAGTTACTAGGGGGTTTGTATGGAGTTGCTAGTCGGGGATGATGCAACATCCTGACCACTCATGTCTATGTTACCTTCTGGCTCTCTTTATTAATATTATGTTTTAAAATGTAGAAGATTTTTTTTCTGTACAGTAGAGACAGTTACAAAAGCAGAATACATATTGCTTTGATACCTTTAATTTCAAAAGATACAGTGAATAAAGGGCAAGTGTCCCAATACTTTTGCCTGTATAATCAATAGTGATGTGAATGATTAGCCACAGTGGTTGCTATGGTGTTGCTAAGCACTTTCTGTGATGGTCCATGTGGTTGCTAGGTTGTTGCTATGCAGTTGTTAGGCAGTTGCTTTGGAGTCTTATGTGGCTGCCATGCAGTTTTTAAATGGTTGCTGTGATGTTGCTTAGCAATTTCTGTGGCATCTCAGTTGCCATGGAGTTGCTAGGTTGCGGATGAGGAGGAGTTTGGGGTGGTGATCATCATCCAACAGTTAACACTCTCTTATTGATGTTGCATATATATATGTTCTTTCTCTCTCTGTCGTTTTCTCACTCGCTCGCTCTTCTCATAATTTATTCAGATAGTTTTAATTTGTATTTTTTAACGTCTCATTTTATTAATAATGATAACTGTTATATTAGCTGAGTGTGATGAATATTTAACGTATGGAATGTCAGACGATGATGGATGATGACCATGAAAGATTATGGTTCTCATACAGCTCTACACACCACTCTCACACCCTCTACAGTTTCTCCACATCTTCTCTTCTTCCTTTCTTTTCCTCTCTTCTCTTATCCGCTCGTCTACTCTTTTCCTCCCTTCTCTTCTGCTTACTTCTTTTCTCCTGTTTTCTCCTCTCTTCTCTTCTCCTCTTGTCTACTCTTTTTCTCTCTTCTGCTTGCAGTGTCGCAGAGTACCTGCTGATGTCACAGAGTGTCCAGTGGTGTCACAGAGTGTCCAGCAGTGTTGTAGATTGTCCAGCAGTGTTTCAGAGCATCCAGTGGTGTCACAGAGTGTCCAGCTGTGTTGTAGATTGTCCAGCAGTGTTTCAGAGTGTCCAGCGGTGTCACAAAGCGTGCAGTAGTGTCACAGAGTGTGCAGCAGTGTTTCAGGGCATCCAGTGGTGTCACAGAGCGTGCAGTGGTGTCACAGAGTGTCCAGCAATGTTGTAGATTGTCCAGCAGTGTTCCAGAGCGTCCAGCGGTGTCACAGAGCATGCAGTGGTGTCACAGAGTGTCCAGCAGTGTTGTAGATTGTCCAGCAGTGTTTCAGAGCGTCCAGCGATGTCACAGAGTGTGCAGTTGTGTCAAAGAGTGTCCAGCAGTGTTTCAGAGCATCCAGCAGTGTTTTTAGAGCGTCCAGCGGTGTCACAGAGCATGCAGTGGGGTCACACAGTGTCCAGCAGTGTCGCAGAGCGTCCGGCTGTGTCTGGCAATGTCACAGAGCATCAGCAGTGTCTTAGAGCTCCCGCCGGTGTTGTAGAGCCTCTGGTGGTGTCATAGAGCACCTGCTGGTGTCACAGAGTGTCTGACATTGTCATAGAGCACCTGATGATGTCAGTCTGGCATGTTTCAGAGCATCCTTCCATATTGCAGAATGTCTGACGGTGTCACAGACAGTCCAGCAGTGTTTCAGAGCATCTGTTGGTGTCACAGAGCATTCAGCAGTGTTTCAGAAAGTTTTGTGGTGTCCCTAAGCATTGTTTGAGAGTGTCCATGTGGCACAGTGTTTGGTGGTTTTGCAGAGTGTGTGGCGGTGTCACAGAGCATCCGGCCGTGTCGCAGAGTGTCCAGAGGTAACGCAGATTGTCCAGAGGTGGCGCAGAGCACCCGGCCCTGTCGCAGCGCATCTGCCAGGGTCCCAGAGTGTCCGGCGTTTTCACAGAGCATGCAGTGTTGACACAGAGTGTCCGGCAGTGTCGCATAGGTGTCGCAGGTGTGCTCTAGGCCTGTGACAGGACTCAGGTTGCCCCTGTATTTGTTTTTGGGTGTAGGATGGAGGGAATCTGATGGAGGGATGAAACAGAGACCCTCCTCCATCTTTTATCCTCTCAATCCCGAGTCTGTGCTTAATCTGACCCAGTGCGGGACGCAGCCCGAGCATTAGTGTGTGTTTTATCCAAAGGGCATCATCACAAATCCCACACTGTCCCTTATTTCAAAGGGAGAGAGAGAGCGAGAGAGCGAGCGAGAGAGAGAAAGAGCGTGAGAGAGAGAAAGAGAGAGAGAGAGAGAGAGAGAGTAAAAGCAAAGCAATCTTATCAGGCTGGACTTGGGCCAGTTTGCTCTGAATGACGCCGTCCCACAGCTTTAGTTTGGGTCAGATTGCGACCAGGACCGAGGACCGAGTCGGGTTTGATGATAGCGATACTTGTGGTTGTTTTTCAGGCCCTCTGTCGTTTCCAGATGTTTCCTCGTCCCTCTTTCACATCGTCCACGTGAAAAGGCCTCGGACCCTTCGGGCTGGAGTTAGACCTGTGATCCAGGCAGAGCGATCGAGTTCGGACGTTTCTCTCTCTCTCTCTCTCTCTCTCTTTCGTTCGTCATCGCTCATCCACCTGCTGACAGACTGAGTGTTTGGAGCTCATTCTTCTGAGAAGAGCTTCTGCTTTTAGAAACACTCTTTGAACTTTCCTGTTTTTGGAACGTTTCTTATCTCTAACTCCACGTTCAGACCGAGCGAGAGACGCCGCCGCTTTCCCAGACTGAAGCTGGAGCTGGACAGATGCAGACTGGCTTCTTTCCGCCGTATTTCATTCATCTGATCATTTCTATCTTTGTCCATTTGTTTGACCTTTTGCTGACCGATTGTCCATCTGTGTGTCCAGGTGTTTGTCCATTGGTGTAACCACTGGTCCGATTGTCAATTTGTGTGACTAGTTGATCTGTAGGTTTGACAAGTTGCCTGACCAATTTTTTTTTTTTTTTTTGCATGACCAGTTGTTTGTCCACTGGCTTGATAATTTATCTGACCAATTGTCCATTTGTGTGATTGTTTGTTTGTCCATTAATGTGACAGATTGTCTATTTTTATATGACTAGCTGTTTCAACTTTCCATTAGTGTTCCATTACTGTTACTGTTACTTGTACAATTGTTCACTAGTTGTCCATTAGTGTGACAGTTTGTTTTCCTAATTATCCATCCCTGTGATGTGTTGCTTGTCCATTGGTGTTACAGTTGTTCTGCCCTGTTGTCCATTTGTGTGAGCAATTGTCTGTCCACTGGTGTGACGATTGGTTTGATCGATTGTTTATTTGTTTTTTCTGTTCCTAACTTTTTTAACTCCTTATCACTTTGTCCTTTTGTCCACTCGTCCACTTGTCCACTCTTCTGTCTATCTGTCCATCTCCGAGTGGGAAGATGTTTGCGGGGCGTGGGGCGAGCGGTGGGGGTAAGGGTGGGAAGTTCTCGGTGGAGGATCTCTACGGTATCAGTAAGAAACCCAAGGTTTTGTCTGGAGGAGTGAGTCAGTCGACCTCCAGCTCGGGGATCAAAGGTCAGCGGGGTCAACCTCAAGGTGAGAAGACTGAGTCTGCAGCGCTGGCCAATCAGATCCTGGTGGCGGCCCATCGGCTGGTGGAGCGCCGGAGGCTGGAGCTCTACCTGAGAGAGTGCGGACTGACCCTCAGCGACTGCCAATCAGAGAGAGAGGCCATGCTCTACAGGTGTGTCTGAAAGAACCTTTGTGTATGTTCTAAGTTAGTTAATAGGTAATTAAGCAGATATTGAATTCTGCAAATAAATGATATTTAAAATGATATTAAAAGTTGTGGCAACCAACATGAGGCAGAAAAGCAATAGAGTAATAGAGGGAAAGGTTGGTAGGCTTTTGTCCTACGTGGTTGCCATGGTGTTGCCAAGCGGTTTCTGTTACGTTAACAAGTGGTTGCTAGGTGTTTGTTGTTGTACTCCTACATACAGCTCTGGAAAAAAATAAGAGATCACTTATCTAAAATGACGAGTTTCTTGACAATTTTACCAAATTGAAAACCTCTGGAATATAATCAAGAGGAAGATGGATGATCACAAACCATCAAACCACCAAACTGAACTGCTTGAATTTTTGCACCAGGAGTAAAGCAGCATAAAGTTATCCAAAAGCAGTGTGTAAGACTGGTGGAGGAGAACATGATGCCAAGATGCATGAAAAAACTGTGATTAAAAACAATCAGGGTTATTTCACCAAATATTGATTTCTGAACTCTTAAAACTTTATGAATATGAACTTGTTTTCTTTGCATTATTTGAGGTCTGAAAGCTCTGCATCTTTTTTGTTATTTCAGTCATTTCTACGGTGGCCGAGAAAGCCCAACGCAGTGCAAATTGAAAAGCGCTGCAAAAGCACAAAACACATCCATCAAAATAACAACACAGGCGCAGCAAATAGAAAAACGCGCTGCAAATAGAACCACAACACAACGGAAGTGAGTCACAACACAAAGGAATTTTCCCGGGGGACCTTAAAAGATGCTGTACCAGCTAAGCTGCGTCTTCAGTAACGTCTCGGACTTCACTATGTGTACAAAGGACAATAAGTGGCAAACAAGGCGTTTTGTGAAGCAGAACTTTTAATAAACATAACTTACTTTTCAGAACCTTGTTTGCCACTTATTGTCCTTTGTATACAGCTGGTACAGCATCTTTTAAGGTCCCCCGGGAAAATTCCGTTGTGTTGTGACTCACTTCCGTTGTGTTGTGGTTCTATTTGCAGCGCGTTTTTCTATTTGCTGCGCCTGTGTTGTTATTTTGATGGATGTGTTTTGTGCTTTTGCAGCGCTTTTCAATTTGCACTGCGCTGGGCTTTCTCGGCCACCGTACATTTCTCATTTTCTGTAAATAAATGATTTAAATGAGAATATTTTTATTTGGAATTTGGGAGAAATGTTGTCTGTACTTTATAGAATAAAACAAAAATGTTCATTTTACTCAAACATAAACCTATAAATAGCAAAATCAGAGAAACTGATTCAGAAACTGAAGTGCGACCTTCATTTTTTCCAGAGCTGTATTTACTAAGGTATTCCAGGTGGTTTCCATGGTGTTACTAACTGGGAATCAAATGGTTGCTGCGGTAAACTAGGAGGTATACCTAAAATATACAGACTCGCGTTTTCTCAGGTTTCAGTCACTTGATTTTTTTGTTGATCCCACCATAATTGGGGTTGAATTTCTGGCTTGTTGAAATATATATGCTTTCTACTGGTGGAATGGGCACTAATTTGTTGGCTAATTAGCTCATTTAGAATTAATTCTATCTTACCATGCAAAGCTTTTTATTCAGAGCTGTAGACAAGTTGTGCTAGTGCTAACCAGCTAATTAGCTAGCCTGTCCCTGACTTTGCCCTCAAAATGACGGCTATTTATTATGTGCAAGATAAATATGTGCAATATAAATGTGCAATATAAATGCAAGAATAAGGACTCAGCGTTAGGTTTTTAGTCTTTTTTAAACCAAACTTCAGTATTCTCCTGAATTAGTGGTAGCATTTTTCTCCTCTACATAAATAGTGTGGGTGCAATAAAAACACAGTCAAGACTGTGATGTAACAGTTTGGGGGTTTTGGAATCGGCCTGGTTTACAGCTCTTTTATCACTGCCATGTACCCTGGGTGGGTTAAATCTTATCATAGTCAGTTGTAAGGCAGTGTGTTGCACAAGGTATTTGATTCCTGAAAAATATAATTATAGTACATGGTTTACTATTAAATAACTTAAATAATGTGCTTGAAATGTTTGAAATAATGAATAAAACAGTTATAGACACACTAGACTGCTATCAAAAAATAATCTATCATCTAAAAATAAACCTGTTTATGAATCATTAGTGAATATATATATATATATATATATATATATATATATATATATATATATATATATATATATATATATATATAATAAAACTATTAATATCACAAATGATCCCACACTTCTGAGCAGTGAGGTAAAAATAAACCACATTTAAAGAGCTTGTTAAAAGAGCAATGTTGTTACTTGGTGGTTGCTATGGTATCTTTTGTGGCTGCTATGATGTTGCACAGTGGTTGCTATGCTGTTGTTAAGTGATTGTTATGTTGTTGCTAGGTGTTTAATATGGTCTCTTAAGTGATTCCATATTATGATGGAACTATGATCTTCTATGATCTTCCAGGGTGACTTCTATGCTGTTGCTAGGTGATTGCTATGCTGTTGCTAGGTGTTTGAAATGGAATCGTGGGTAATTACTATGTTGTTACTTGGTGGTTGCTATTGTATTTTATATGGCTGATATAATGTTGCTAGGTAGTTGCTATGCTGTTGCTAGGTGATTACTATGTTGTTGCTATGTGTTTGATATGTAATCACAGGGAATTACAATGTTGTTACTTGGTGGTTGCTATGGTATCGTATGTGGCTGCTGTGATGTTGCTAGGTGATTACTATGTTGCTAGGTGTTCATTATGGAATCGCAGGTCATAATTATATTGTTACTTCGTGGCTGCTTTGGTATCCTAGGTGATTCCTATGATGTTCCTAGGTGACTGCTATACTCTTACTAGGTGATTGCAATGGTGTTGCTAGGTGTTTGATATGGAATTGCAGGTGATAACTACTTGTTGTTACTTGGTGACTGTTTTGGTGTCTTAGGTGGTTGCTATGCTGTTGCTAGGAGGTTGCTATACTGTTGCTAGGAGGTTGTTATACTGTTCCTTGGTGATTATTATGTTGTTACTTGGTCATTGCTATTGTATCTTATGTGGCTGCTATAATGTTGCTAGGTAGTTGCTATGCTGTTGCTAGGTGATTGCTATGCTGTTGCTAGGTGGTTGCTATACTGTTCCCTGGTGATTATTATGTTGTTACTTGGTTGTTGCTATTGTATCTTATGTGGCTGCTATAATGTTGCTAGGTAGTTGCTATGCTGTTGCTAGGTGATTCCTATGCTGTTGCTAGGTGGTTGCTATACTGTTCCTTGGTGATTATTATGTTGTTACTTGGACGTTACTATTGTATCTTATGTGGCTGCTATAATGTTGCTAGGTAGTTGCTATGCTGTTGCTAGGTGATTGCAATGTTGTTGCTATGTGTTTGATATGGAATCACAGGGAATTACAATGTTGTTACTAGGTGACTGCTTTGGTGTCTTAGGTGGTTGCTGTGCTGTTGCTAGGTGGTTGCTATGTTATTACTTGGTGGTCACTATGGTATCTCATGAGGCTGCTATCATGTTGCTATATTGTTGCTATACTGTTGCTAGGTAATTGTTATGTTGTTGCTAGGTGTTTGATATGGAATCACAGGTGGTTACTTGGTGGTTGCTATTGTATCTTATAAGGCTGATATGCTGTTGCTAGGTGGTTGCTATGTTGTTGCTGGGTATTTATCGGAGGTAATTACTATGTTGTTCCCATAGTGGTCATGGTGGTTGCTATGGTATCTTCTGTGGCTGCTATGATGCTGTTGTTGCTAGGTGTTTGATGTGACATCACTGGTGATTAATATGATGTTACTTGATTGTTGCTGTGGTATCTTATGTGATTCCTATGATGTTCCTTGGTGACTGCTATGCTGTTGCTAGGTGTTTGATATGGAATTACAGGTGATTACTACGTTGTTACTTGGTGGTTGCTATTGTATCTTATATGGCTGATATCATTTTGCTAGGTGGTTGCTATGTTATTGCTAGGTTATTGCTATGTAGTTCCAAGATGTTTGATATGGTATTACAGGTGATTTATATGGGTTCTACTGTTGGTAAAGATGGTAAGCCAGGTGATTACTGTGTGGTTGCTATGGTATACCATGGGTTTTGTTGGAATGTCCCTATGTAGCAACCCCTGGTTATTGGTATGGTGGTTGCTAGATGGTTGCTTTGGTATCCCAGCATGTTGCTAAATGATTGCTGTGTGGTTGCTGTGGTGTTGTTAGATGGTTGCTAGGGTGCTTGCTAAGAGGTTGCAGTGGTATCCCAGCTGCTGGCTGTTGTGTTTCTAGAAGGTTTGTTGCTTAGTGTTTGGTATAGTGTCTCAGATGGTTGCTGTGCTGTTGCTAGGAGGTTGCTTAGTGATTGCCATGGTGCTGTTAGTTGATTGCTATGGTATCCAAGGCAGTGGCTGTTTTAGTGTTGCTAAATGCTTACCTGTTGGTCACTGTGGTGAAGCTATGGTGGTTGCTGTGGTTCCCGGGTGGTTGCTATGATCGATTATAAAACAGTTTGCTGTTTGTTTTCCTGATCTGATCACTAAACTGCAGGAAGGCAAAACCAGCTTTAAGAAGTGCTTGTGAATAATGAGTGGGCGGGGCTAGTCATTAGGGTTTTTGGTTAATTTAGAGAGAGTTTGCGTAATACTTTTAATTATGGAGGTTTTGGCTTCTTAAGAAGAGTTTAACGAAGGATTTAGTGTTACGAAACTCATCGCTGGTATGTGTGAGTATTTAACAACAGCTGGGATCACGCCTCAATCTGTCAATCAATAAAAAAAATCAGATTAATCACAACAGTATTCTGTGATTAACTGTGATTAATCGCATTTTTTTTCTTATTAATGGTGTCAATTTAAATACTAGCATATACTTCTATGTTTGAGGGGAGATAAAACTAGAGCTTAGATTCTTAGATTCAGGTCTAGGGTTGGGATCGGTTGTTACTTGGTGGTTGCTATGGCATCTTATGTGGCTGCTACGATGTTGCCAGGTGGTTGCTATGCTGTTGCTAAGTGATTGCTTTCTAGTTCCAAGATGTTTGAGAATAGAGTAAACATACGGTGAAGAACGTTGGTATTTAAATTGTGTGAAACTGACACCAATAAATTCATAATTCCTCTTGTCTCGGTTGTTTCTCTTTAATTCCTCCAAGTAACACCGCGAGGTTACATTACTGTTAATATGTTTTATAAAGGTTAAAGGTTCATTTATTTTTTTTCTGGTGCGCACCGTCTGTATCAGTCTTTCTCGCTTTATTCTCCGACTGCTGTGTACTTCACCTGTGTGGCTCCGCCCTCCTGCATCTGCACAGATCTGTTTGGTGGAGGAGAGCGTTTGTTGATCTTACAGCACACGTGATTGGTCTGTGAGTTTACTGCACAGCAATAAAGCACGTAAACAGCACAGACAAAAAAAGTTCCACCGCCTGGAATAACAAAAGGGTCTTGCGGCCGTGAGCAGTGAGCGCTGCACATACCGCGCTCTTAGTGTGTAAACAGCATGGAGCAGCAGAATAGCAGTATATATTTTAGCTAATATAGTATATCTTATAGCCCTATCTTTACCCTACTATTCCAGCAGGACAATCCTTGGAGGATCCTTGGAGTTATTATGGGATGGATTATCACAGGCGGAACATTAGGAACCTCTACAACTCTCTACATGCTGAGACGCATGCTTTAAACACTACTAATGTATGTGTAGATCAATAAATATTACTAATATAAGTCTATTTTTACATATTATATTTATGAGCATGCAGTGTAAAAACAGTATATTTTTCTGTAGTTCCTAAAACACTGCCGATGAGCTGATCACAGAACTACATGTCCCATGAGACTTTGCGCTCTCTGCAGGTGATTCAGTCTACCCCAGTTGCCATGGGAACTGCAGGCTCTGCTCAGGCTGAGCTGGTAGTGCCCTCACATCGCCTGGGAGACGAGTGTGTGTGCGTGTGTGTGTTTGTGTGTATTCGTGACTGTGTGTGTGAGTGTGTTTGTGTGTGTGTATGTGTGTGTGCATGACTTAGCTTCTTTCAGGTTGAGGAGAGATAGAGATGAAGGCTCAGTCACTTCAGAGCTGGGGGGGTGAAGGGAAGGTGTAAAGGGGAGTGGGCGGCGGCCTCATTCTGGAAGTCCCGCCCTTAGTTAATTAATTATGCGCTAAACACTCAGGTTAATTAACCCATTCAGCTTTTAAGCTCGTTAATCTGTTACTCATCTCAGGATTTATTACCCATTATAAAAGATTTATGGGCTCTATTGTCTTTGCTATTGTAACGACGGGTAAAGTACACCTTGCCAAAAGGCATGTACTAATTATCTAATTAATTATGGGTGTGCTTATTTTTGAGCATAATGTAAAATAAACCAATCAGAGTGTCTCTTGCTCATCATTCTCTTTAAGAGTCAGGTGAGCTCTGACTTTGGTGGATTGCTATTTTAACGGTGCAGCTACCTGGACGTGTCCAACAAACGCTTCTCAGCAGAGGAAACTGAGCTGCTGGTTCATGCTTGTTCATTTTGTTTATTGTTGATGTAAAAGTTTATTTTGTGCACTGAAATTAAGGGGAATGTTTATGGGTGTTGGGCATGTACCTTTGTTAAGAATACACTGCCAAGATAGTCTGATTATTGACGTCTGTCTAGGTTGTCTTTAGTCCTTTATTACCTAAACACACCTCATTTCCAGAACACCACGCCCATCAGTGTAGATATATTCAGAAGCTCTGCTGCTATTTAAACCAGCCAGGAGGAAGGAGTGAAAATAGACTGTTGGCGGGGTGTAAAATAGCAATGAGCATCACAATGCACCTTGCACAGGGTGTAGGATAGCGCCCATAGTCCTGATTCTCAAGCCTGATTGGCTGAACCACTGGTGACACTGTCACCAGTGTCTAGGTGATAACTATGTTGCTACTTGGTGTTTTCTGTGGCATCTTATGTGGCTGCTATAATGTTGCTAGGTGGTTGCTATGCTGTTGCTAATTGATTGCTATGTTGTTCCAAAGTGTTTGATATGGCATCGCAGGTGATTTCTATGGTGGTTGCTAAGTGGTTCTTAAACCTGATTGGCTAAACCCCTGTTTCATCACATGTACACATATACAACCAAACTGTGTTAATACTGTGTTAATCTACCCTTCATGCATAAGATTAATGATTTGCACCACAAATTCATAATAAATTACTATCAAAATATAGCAAAAATACAATTTAAAAAAGTTAAAGGTCTCATTCCAAACTTTTTTTTTCATTCATTTTAAAAGGTCTAATTACGTCTCTAGTACGAATGAAGCCATGTGAGATGTTTTTTTTTTTTTGTGGAAAAAAGTGCTCAGGTGTTTCTATTTAACCCTGCTTAAGATCACTAAATTACTGGTCTCTAAAGGAAGACAGGATTTCGTCTCTTGATCATGAATATTCATACATGAAAATAATTCGCTTTGATTGGCTAACAGCACTGCAGCAGAAAATTTTATTTTATTTTATTTATAAAGATACAGCACTGAGTGCTAGATAAAATTAACCCTTAAACCTTACTTAATGTCAGACTCTCAGAGTTACTCGGCTGCAAGGCAAAAATGACTAAATACAACATAGATACACATCAACGTCAGACGTTCATTGCTATCTTGCTATCTAGTCAAAGAAGGCAGGGGCCCAACACGCATATTCCCCCGACTGCAGTGCACAAACCCAACTTTTACTCCAACAATAAACAGAAGGAACGAGCGAGAACAAGCCGGCAAGTTTCCTCTGCTGAGACGCTTTGTTGGACACATCCAGGTAGCTGCACTGTTAAAATAGCAATCTGCCAAAGTCAGAGCTCATCTGACTCTTAAAGGGAATGATGAGCAAGACACTCTGACACAATCTAATTTAAGGTCTCGGTAAAATGCGGAATCCCCCGGAGATCCGATTTAAACCTCTAGTTACTTACACAAGATAGCTAACGCTAACTAGCTGGTGTAAACAGTGCTGTAAGCGCTTCTTTAGCTAAGCACACAGTGTCGGTTATGCTGCAGCCCGGGTTCTGCCGCCACCTGTGGGCGGTCCCGAGCCGAGGTGGGCGGGGCCATGAATACTAATTCATGGGTTGATGTAGACACGGTGCTTTTCCTCATCGACTCGTTTTCCTGAATATTTTCTTTTACCAGCTGCTGCAGACAATCAGGAAGAGGTTGAGGAAGAGTTTCATCATGTGCAGCATCATAAACAACTCAGAGAGACCTGCTGTATTTCACAAAGAACAAGAACAAGAGGATTTTAGCGGAAGAAGTCCTTTAAGGGAACTCGTAATCATCACAGTATAACACAAAGTCAGTTAAACTTGTGGGATACCTGTCAGACCATAGGAAGCATAAATGTTGGAGCGTAGAGGAGATACCAGGACACAGAACGTTACAGAGGGAGAGCATCAGCCCAGCAGCAGGACTGGAATCTGCTCGTTTGTGAGAGGACCATACAAATGACCTCCTCCAGTGGGATCCATGAGAAACCCAGTCCTGAACCTGAAGTCCTGTAGTGGGACTCGTACAATCAGGCCCTTCTAACCCTTCAGAGAAGGGGTGACAAAAGTGGATGTAAATAATTACATATTTTTTATCAGGAAGTAAATAATATAATTATTGTAAGTGTAAGCATTTATTTTATAAGTTAACTAAAATTAAAAACAGCCACAAATTAAAAGCATTAGTCTGTGTTTTTTAGTTGCTACAGGACTCTTATCTGACTGACAGCATTTTTAACCAATCAAATCTTTTTAAAATGGCTTTTGCCCCCACGTGTCTGCTGCCTTTTCTCCTGATTTTGAGAAGGGTGTAGTTGTGACGCCTACCACAGACTCTGTAGTTCCTTTCTCTGACTCTGCCGTTCCCGTCTATGGACAATCCCCGGTCCGGAACTACACCTCCCAGCATGCACCTGACAACATCACATGTTCGGACTCAGCCAACCGCGGCTCATTCGTGCGGTCTACGTCACCGGAATTCTAGATTGTGTTCAGGTGTTAGTAATTTACTTCAGATATAAATACCTGTCTGTTTGTCTCGTTTTTCGCGAGGTATTTTCCCTGTTACACCAGCGATATACTGAGCTTTATTTTCCTGTCTGTATTACCCGTGTATGACCCTTGTTTTGTTCTTTTCGACTACGTTTTTGCCTGATCCTTTTGCTCTGGTTATGTTTGTTATTTCCTGGTTTATTGAACTCTGCTTCTGGCTTATGGTTTCGTTTTCGGTTTGTGATTCGGCTCTGATGAATTGGTTTGTTGTTACTCTGGTTTTGACTCACGCCTGTTATTCGACTACGTTATCTGTTTACGAGCCTTGAAATAAAGTATCGTTTTGTTTTTACCGTGAGCGTCTGACTCCCGTCTGTGGCGTTACAGAAGTAATGAATCTATTAGCAAAGTCATAGGACAATGTAACCAATCATATTCATGATTTTTACAGCGGGGGCGGGGCCATGACTGTCTAACCCCTTCTCTGTGCTCGGATGAAGGGGTTACGCTACGTGCATTAATTAGTCGTTAAACGGAGTTGGATTAATTAAATATTTAGCGAACTATCATGGAAATAAAACAGATATTGTGTCATATCATATTAAAAAGCCCTTTTTAAAGGCTGCCCTTCAACGTGAAACTAAGTAATAGGCTGCCTGACTGATGAGTTTTATGTGTACCTAATGTTTTGGCTGCTCTGGCGTCCTGTAGGCATACAAATGAGTGATATTTGTTGAACGCCTGTTCTTGTAGGAAAATTAAGCATTTATTGTTGGGTCTATTATATAAATATGTAGTTTGTAGTTGTATTTGTGGGCTGGTAATGTGTTTTAAGTTCATTTCACTCAGTCAAGACAGAGAATCGGTGGGGACCAATTCACCAGAGAGCCGGCGAGCCGGTGATGGTCTGGGGGGGCAGATACTTGGAGGGTGATGCCAACTTCCATGTCAACAGTTCCTGTGGGCAGAGAGTGTAGGCAGTTCCTGGACAATGAAGGGATTGATGCCATTGATGCAACTAAGAAGCTCTGGGACTTTATGTATCAGTGAATCTGAGATCGCCACAAAATGTCCTGGAGCTCACTGGTGCCCTGATCCAGGTCTGCAAGAACATTCCTCCAGAGACCTGGTGCCACCAAGAGAGCCTGCAGGCCTGTGGGAAATTTGATGAGTCTATGATTTCAATGTTTTATTCTGATTTTTCCGTATAAATTTGACTCCAGTCCTCCATGGGTTGATAATTTTGGTTGCCATTGACTGTCATGTCAGTTTATATCAGTAAAGATTTCCATCCACAGTGAATTATATATCTCAAATACTAATTAATTATTCATGTTTAATGATTAATTGTTTAATGATTTTTGTGTCTTCTATAAATAAAAGTGCATTCATAGGCACTAAGATTGATTCAGTATCTACTAAAAGGATTTAGTATCTACTAACAATGATTTAGTATATACATAGAATGATTGAGTATATACTTACAATGATTCAGTATCTACTAAAAGGATTTAGTATCTACTAACAATGATTTAGTATATACATAGAATGATTGAGTATATACTTACAATGATTCAGTATCTACTAAAATGATTTAGTATCTAATAAGAATAGTTCAGTATCTACTGAGAATGATTATGGATCTACTAGGGATAATTCAATATTAACTAAGAATAATTCAGTATCTACTTAGAATAATTCAGTATCTGCATATAATGATTCAGTATCTGTTGAGAATGATTCAGCTTATACTATAAATGATTCACTATATACAAAGAATGATTCAGTATTTACTGAAAATTATTCAGTGCATACTAAGAATTATTCAGTATCTATGATGATTCATTATCTACTAAGGATGATTCTGTATCCAATATGAATTATTTAGTATTTACTATGAATGACTCTTTATTGATCACGAACTATTCAGTATCCACTATGATTTATTTGGTATCTACTTGGAACGACTCTTAATTTACTAAGAAATCTCAGTATCTACTATGAATTATTTAGTTAAAACTCTGGATCTACTATGAATTACTCAATTTCCAGCATCTACAATTATTTATGTATCTTTATTTAATATCTATTATGAATTGCTCAGAAAGTTCCTTTATTTGTTCTGTATTCATTATGAATTATTCAGTATGTTCTATGAATCACTTAATATCTACTATTATTGAGGATCAATTATACAGTAACTACTGTAGTTTATTAAGTATCTATTCAGGGTTTTTCAGTATCCAGTATGAATTTGTGCTTACTATTGCACTAATGTTGTATACGCTCTGTAGAAAAGTTTAAGAGTAGTTCTACTGTGTGTGTGCGTGTGTGTGTGTGTGTGTGTGAGTGTGTGTGTGTGTGTGTGAGTGTGTGTGTGAGTGTGTGTGCATGTGTGTGTGTGTGCATGTGAGTGTGTGTGTGTGTGTGTGTGTGTGTGTGTGTGTGTGAGTGTGTGTGTGTGTGTGTGAGTGTGTGTGTGAGTGTGTGTGTGTGTGAGTGTGTGTGTGTGTGTGTGTGCTGGATGTGATGAGTTTAATTCTCTAGAGATTAACACATCAGTCACGTCACACTGAAGAGAGCGAGAGAGGACAGAGAGAGAGAGTGAGGGAGGGAGAGGGAGAGAGGGGGGAGATGGAGAGTGATGAGAGAGAGAAAGAGGACGGAGGGAGAAAAAAAGCAATTGAGAAAGAAAGAGAAAGAGAGAATGAAAGAGAGAGATTTAAAGACGAGAGAGAGATTGAGAGATAGAAAGGGAGGAAGAGATAGGAAGAAGAGAGAGAGAGGACAGAGGAAGTGAGGGAGGGAGATAGAGAGTGATGTAGAGAGAAAGAGGACAGAGGGAGAAAGAACAAGCGAGATTGAGATTGTGAGAGAGAGAGAGAGGGAGGGGGGGACAGTAAGAGAAAAAGTTAGAGATATTGAGAGAGAGAGTAAAAAAGAAAGATAGAGATAGGAAGAAGAGAGAGAGGGAGGTAGATGGAGAATGGTGGAGAGAAAAAGAGAATAGATACATAGTGAAATAAATAGAGTGAGAGAGACAGATAGGAAGCACAGGGGACAGAAAGATAAAGAGAGAGAGAAAGAGAGGCAGAGAAATGGAGATGGAGAGAAAGAGGGCAGAGAGAGAGGGAGCGATAGAGACAGAGAGACAGAAAGATAAAGATAGAGACAGAGATAGGAAGAAGAGAGGGAGACAGAAAGAGAGATGGGGAGATGGAGAGTGATGGAGAGAGACAGAGAACAGAGAGAAAAAGAAATAGAGTGAGAGAGATAGTGATAGGAAGAATAGAAGAAGACAGAAAGCGAAAGAGAGATAGAGGGAGGGAGGCAGATGGAGAGAGATTAAGAGAAAGAAGGAGAGAGATATTGAGAGAGAGAGAGAGACAGGAGAAAAGAGAGTGTGAGTGAGAGAAAGATAGAGATAGGAAGAATAGAGGCAGACAGAAACAGATAGAAAGAGAGATCAGAAAATTATGGAGAGAAAAAGAGAACAGAGAGAGAGAGTGTAAGAGAAAAAGATAGAGATAGGAAGAAAAGAGAGAGATTGAGAGAGAGAGTGAAAGAGAAAGATAGAGATAGGAAGAAGAGAGAGAGATTGAGAGAGAGAGTGAAAGAGAGAGACAGAGATAAGAAGAAGAGAGAGGGAGGGGTAAATGGAGAATGATTGAGAGAAAAAGAGAATAGAAAGAGATAGAAAGAGAGAGAGAGAGGCAGAGGAAGGGAGATAGAGCGATAGATAGAAAGAAAAGAGAAAGAGATTGAGAGAGACAGAAACAGAGATAATGACAGAGATAGGAAGAAGAGAGAGAAAGATTGAGAGAGTGACAGAGGGAGAGATGGAGATAAAAAGTAAACAAAAAGAGAAAGAAATATACAGTAAGAGAGAGATCAAGATAGGAAGAATAGAAGGAGAAAAAAGAGATAGAGAGAGGGGGAGATAGAGAGTGATTAAGAGAGAAAGAGGACTGAGAGAGAGAAAAAGAAATAGAGTGACAGAGATAGACATAGGAAGAATAGAAGAAGACAGAAAGATAGAGAAAGAGAGAGAGGAAGGGAGGCAGATGGAGAGTGATGGAGAGAAACAGAGAGAGATTGAGAGAGAGACTGAGAAAAGGAGAGAGTGAAAAAGAGAACAGAGAGAGAGAAAAAGGAAAGAGAGAGAGAGAGAGAGAGAGAAAGAACAAATTGTCCTGTTTTTTTGTACCATCTGTAGATAATCCAGGCAAACCTCTTCCACACTACACTAATGACTTCACTTCCACCACTTTAAGCAACCAGCTGTGTGTGTGTGTGTGTGAGAGAGAGTGTGTGTGTGTGTGTGTGTGTGTGTGTGTGTGTGTGTGTGTGTGTGTGTGTTGGTCCAGGTAGAGGAAGATAAAAGCCTCTCTCTCCCGCGAGACAGATCTGTTTCCTGGGTTTTTGCTGCCAAAGCGAGAGGTTGATTTTTTTTATAAATAATTGAGCTGCAGTTGCGCCGGTTGGCCAGCAGAGGGCCGGACAGCTGTTATAGAGGAAAACCCTGGATCAGCACATATAAATCAACCATTGCATCCCCGTTCAGTCCTGCACTGCACTCTACTCTCCAGTTCTGGACATCTGTGGTCTGAACCTTCAGACTTTAGACAGTTTTGGGACAAATCATGGTCCTGAAAGTCCAGACTAGAGTTCTGACCAAGCTTTATCTGTGTGTTACACTGTATTCTGTATGTTTAGTTTCGGTTTTACACTGTAGTTTAGTGACTTAGTTACTATACAGTAGATACAGAATAACCAGCAATGTAATCTGTTGTACCCGTACTGCTCTGTAATAATCTACAGTTACAGTAGATACAGAATCACCAGCACTGTAATCTGTTGTACCCGTACTGCTCTGTAATTAATCTACAGTTACAGTAGATACAGAATCACCAGCACTGTAATCTGTTGTACCCGTACTGCTCTGTAATTAATCTACAGTTACAGTAGATACAGAATCACCAGCACCGTAATCTGTTGTACCCGTACTGCTCTGTAATTAATCTACAGTTACAGTAGATACAGAATCACCAGCACCGTAATCTGTTGTACCCATACTGCTCTGTAATTAATCTACAGTTACAGTAGATACAGAATCACCAGCACCGTAATCTGTTGTACCAGTACTGCTCTGTAATTAATCTACAGTTACAGTAGATACAGAATCACCAGCACAGTAATCTGTTGTACCCGTACTGCTCTGTAATTAATCTACAGTTACAGTAGATACAGAATCACCAGCACTGTAATCTGTTGTAATCATACTGCTCTGTAATTAATCTACAGTTACAGTAGATACAGAATCACCAGCACCGTAATCTGTTGTACCTGTTCTGCTCTGTAATTAATCTACAGTTACAGTAGAGACAGAATCACCAGCACTGTAATCTGTTGTACCCGTACTGCTCTGTAATTAATCTACAGTTACAGTAGATACATAATCACCAGCACTATAATCTGTTGTACCCATACTGCTCTGTAATTAATCTACAGTTACAGTAGATACAGATTCTATAGATACATCTTAAAATAGATCACTCTGTGTTTAATACATCTATATAATATAAGAGTTTCACATTTTAAACTTAATTACTGAAATAAAGTAACTTTTCAATGATATTCTCATTTTTACAGTTCAGGACCAAAAACTAACCAGTTAAATAAAAAACAAACTAAACTAAAGGTTCAAAATTGTGGGACCAATCGAAGTAGATGTAAAAGCAGCTTCAGACTCTGAACTGGAGCGACAGAATGACGGCAGGTTTTTGTCCTTCAGAGTATTCTATTTTTCCAATATCCGCACGTCCCGGACCTACTTATTATCTGCTACCAATTAGTTCGTAATAATACTTTAATTATGGCTTTAGTAGGACATTCCTTAAAGGCAAATACGCACTCGCACACACACACTCTCTCACCCACCCTGTTCAGGTTAGCCCCGCCTCCCATAATGCACTTCTTATCTCAGATAGTCAATGTTCTCTCCGTAATTCTCTTTAAGCCGATATATAAACATCTTTACGTTAAGAACATCCCTCAGCCCTCCACTCAATCCGCTTACGGGTTTAACACAGACGTCCGCTGTCTCCCAGGTTTATAGGACAGGGACATAACAATACTGCGGATAAAACATCCTGAACAACAGCTCACCCGTCCGCAAGCTGTCCCTGCCACTGTCTCAGCCAATGTCCCTTCCACTGTACCATTCAATGTACTCTCTACTGTACCATTCACTGTCCCCTCCACTGTCCTCTCCACTGTCCCCTCTACTGAACCATTCACTGTCCTCTCCACTGTCCCTTCTACTGTACCATTCATTGTCCTCTCTTCTGTACCATTCATTGTCCTCTCTTCTGTACCATTCACTGTCCTCTCTACTGTACCATTCACTGTCCTCTCTACTGTACCATTCACTGTCCTCTCTACTGTACCATTCACTGTCCTCTCCACTGTACCATTCACTGTTCTCTCTACTGTACCATTCACTGTCCTCTCCACTGTACCATTCACTGTCCTCTCTACTGTACCATTCACTGTCCTCTCCACTGTACCATTCACTGTCCTCTCCACTGTACCATTCACTGTCCTCTCTACTGTACCATTCACTGTCCTCTCTACTGTACCATTCACTGTCCTCTCCACTGTACCATTCACTGTTCTCTCTACTGTACCAGTAACTGTCCTCTCCACTGTCCCATTTACTCTCCATTTACAGCCACGGTACCAGCCACTGTCCCCTCCTTTTTCACAGCCACTGTCCCCTTCACTATTACAGCCACTCCAAACAATAAGAAAAAGGAAAGAAAGAGAAAAGAAAAGAGTGAGAAAACAGTGAGTCAAGACAAGAAAAAGGAAAATGATAAGACAGAAAGAAATAAGGAAAAGGATAAGAAAAGCAGAAAGAACAAGGAAAAAAGAAGGGGTAGAAAGAGATACGAAAAAGCGGGGGTGGAAAAATAGATAAAGATGAATAAGAAATAGAGAGAGAATGAGAAAAAAGAGAAAGAGGAAGAAAGGAATATATATATTAAAGAGAGTGAAAGAAGAACTAAAAGAAAGAAAAGAGAAGTAAATGAAGAGAGAAAGTGAACAATAAGTAATAGAAAGAGAAGAGAGCAGGAGAGTGGAAGAGCAAACAAAAAGGAAACAGAAAAAACAATCATGCAATGGACAAAAAAGGATAGTAGCAGATGGTGAGAAATATTACTAAGAAAAAAGAGAATCAAAGAGAAATATGTAAAAAAAAAGACTAGAGAGAAAGAAAGGAAAGAAATATGGAGACAAGAGAGAAAATGAAGAACAAATGGAGAAATAAAGAGAGGGGAAGAATAAGAAAGAGAGAAATATAGAGAGAGACAAAATGAAAAAAAAAATAGGATTAGTAAAGAGTCATATATAAAGTATAAAGATATTAAATAGAGAGTATGGGCCCCATATTCTGTATATATCTTATGCACTAAAATGTATATATGTAGCATAAATAAGTGTATGTGTGTGTGTGTTCATGTTCATATTCATGTAGAACTTGCTGTAGCCCTGAGGTTTCTGCAGCGAGCCTGAAAAACTGGGCTGTGTGTGTGTGTGTGTGTGTGTGTGTTTATTGAGTAGTGGGCGGGGCTGTTGGATAGGAGAAAGAGTGTATTGGCAGGGCCTTTTTTAATTTTAACGTAATGGTTTTGGACAGAGTGTACTCACACACACACACACATACTGTAGAGAGGACTTTTATTGATCTGTGTGTGTGTGTGCACTCTGTCCATAACCATGCTGAGATTGATGTGACAGTGTAAAAACAGTGTGTGTGTGTGTGTTACCATTTAAAACATTAAATATCAGTAATCACTTCTTTATAATAATACTTATTTTTAATATAAATGTATAATTGATGTTATTATATCACATCATGCAGATGCTCAGCAGATGATGCCTATTTTATCTCTCCAGCTCTCTTCAGTTCTAATTCTGTGTTTTTTGGTTTATTGATGTGTGAATGAGCAGATGAAGACTGAGATGGCAATGTTTTTTCCCCTTACATTACTTTTAATTTTATACTTTAACTAGTTTTGAAAGCAGTATTTTTACAATTTTACTTAAAGAGTAAAAAGCTTATTAAAACCTTACTACCTATACTTCTACCTACAGAGTAAAGAATAGAGATAATATTCACACATTTGCTACATACACTTGACCAAAGCTTACTGATACTAACCGGATGCATATCCATATGTACTGATGCTTCCACCACCATGTTTGACAGACGGATGATCAGTGAGGTGGACTCGGATTGCAAGACAATCAAAACACACCTGTAATCATTTACATACCTGATACCCGAGACAGAACTGCATGGTTTATTTACAGAAAATGAGAAATGCCTGAAATAACAAAAAAATATGCAGAGCTTAAATAATGCAAAGAAAACAAGTTCATATTCATGCATAGCTATATGCTCTGACACTGCCGCCACCATGTTTGACAGACAGATGATCAGTGAGATGGGTTCCTTACGAGTATGTGAGTGTGTGTGTGTGTGTGTGTGTGTGTAAGTGAATGTGCGATGAGTGTGTGTCCATATCACTATCCGTCGTTAATCGCAACCGCCAACCGCCCCCCCCCCCCCCCGCCTCCCAAGCGCTCCCGCCCGCCTGGTGACGTCACCGCGCGGTATCTGCGGGAGTCTCGCGCGCTGTATGGGCGCTGATGGGTCTCGCGCGCTGGAGAGCCGCCGCAGCAGCAGCAACAGCAGCAGCAGAGGCAGCGCGCGACCACAAAGGCGGGAGCAGCGCGAGCGGCAACAACAGCAGCAGCAAAAGCACCGGCAGCGCGAGCTCGGCTCTTCTTTTCTTTTTTTTCTTGCATCAGTGCGCGCGCGCGCCCGTGCATGTGAATGCGTGTTTTGTTGCGGTGTGTCTGCTGCACGCGCCCTGCACGCGGGGCTCCCCCCTCTCCCTGCGGTCCGCTCGCGCGCCCGGTTCCAACGGAGGGATTTCGGTTCATCTCAAGCGCGAGGACTAAAAAAAAATAACCGGTACTCACGCGGAGGGAACATGACACGCGCGCCCGGAGACACGGAGCTGCGGCTGCGGGGCGGCGCGCGGGGCTGCTGACCGGGAACCGGGAACCTTTTTTGAGCACGTGAAGAACCTGACTGAGGAGGAGGATACACGCACACACACACACACATACACACAATTATAGATATAGATATACACACACATATATATAAATATATAAAGAGAGATACACATTCACACACACACACATACTTGCAAATCTACAAAACAGGGACAAGACGACAGACTTCCAGTCCCCCCCAAAAAAGTGGGGACACACACACCGGCCAGGTACAGTACACACCCCGTGTGTGTGTGAGACGCAGAGACGCAGCCGGACACATCCCTCCTCAAGTGTGTGTGTGTGTGTGAGTGTGAGCGGTGGTCAACATGCAGGTGTCGTTCGCCTGCACGGAACACAACCTGAAGAGCCGCAGTGAGGACCGGCTCTGCGGCCTCAGGACCGCCCCGCCACCAGGGGGCAGCAGTGGCTCGGGCGGAGGGGGTTCGGGGGGCGGGTCAGCCTTAGAGCGGGGTGGCCAGTCGGGCAACGGAAGCTACAACACCCAAAGCACAGTCAAGCCCCGAGAGGGGGCGGGGTCACGGCTCGCCGGCCATAGCCACGCCCACATGAAGGAAGCCATCGGTCGCCATAGCAACATGAAGTACAGGTGAGCATGAGGGGGAGGGGCTTGGAGAAGGCTGGGGACAGGTAAGGAGTGTAACGAGTTGCAATGGCATCTCGAATTCGTACTCACCCGAGTGCTGGAGGAAGTGGGAGGAGTAAATGCAAGGTTATGCCCCGCCCATTTTGTATTTGAACGAATGATTGGTGCCCATTTTAAAAAGCAGTTTGGTTAAACTACACGATTCATGTCTTTTCATCATCCACGCTAACAGAAGATAAAAACCCAGATTTAGATGAAAAAAAAAAAATCTCAAAACAAAAAAAATAATTCTCTGGATAATTTGACATAAAAAATACTACATATTTTTTTAGATTTTTAAATTGTGTTTGACTTCTCTATAATTTAAATTATTTTCTAAAAAATGTTGACTTCTTTTATTTTGTAATTTTTTTTCTTAGTCAAATAAATAAGAAAACACTTATTTTGTAAACACTTTATCTTATTTTTTAAATACATTTTCTGAATATTTTTACTTATTTTGTCAAAAGATAACTTGTCAAAAACAACCACAGTTAACTTTTTTTAATTTTTCTAAAATTGTAAATTATTACTTAATTTTTTTTGCTTTTTACCAATTTTGTTTAAATATTATCTACTCAACCCAGCTGAAAAACATTTCTTCCTACACTGGACTATACAGTATTAAACACTATACTGTACGATACTAAACACTTCACTAGACTATACTTCACAGCACTTCAGTATACAGTACTAAATACTTCACTGTACTATATAAATACCAAACTTTACTGTACTATATAATACTAATCTGTGCTATACTAAATACTACACTGGGCAGTACTCTACAGTACCACACAGGACTGTATACGCCCTATATTGGACTTTATTACACAATTCTACACTTTACTTTAGTAAGTACTTTACTGATCAGTACTATACCATATATTACAGTACTATAGGGCTGCACAATATATCGTTTAAGCATCATCATTGCGATGTGCGCATGCACAATAGTCACAAATGTCACTTAAGGCAATTAGATCAGACACGTCATGTTGCGATATTTTGATTTGATGTTTTTGACACAAGAAGTAGATACACAGCAATGTCTCTGTGTCTGTGTGAGTGACAGG
The DNA here is from genome assembly GCF_023375975.1 of Astyanax mexicanus. NCBI lineage: Eukaryota > Metazoa > Chordata > Actinopteri > Characiformes > Acestrorhamphidae > Astyanax > Astyanax mexicanus. Next base: position 2,598,691 of record NC_064408.1, read on the forward strand.
CTGCTGCTGCACATGGTTGGGCACGTGCTCGTAAAGCTGTGCACCTTAATCCAGCACAGTTTATCAGTGCAGATATTTCCAGTTACAGCTGAATTCACGCTTTTAATCCCAGAAAAACAAACACTCTTATTTACCTTTTAAAAAGCATTTAAATACTGATTAAAGGGCCGATTACTGTAGATTACTGAGAGCTCGGTGGTGACTCAGCTGCTGATTGGTCCAGACGGAGACAGCACGCAGGTGGGGGCGGGGCTAGTGCCGTCATGTATGCCCTGCATTGATTAATATTGCGATATATATTGTCGAAAAACGAACATTTGCAATGTAAATTTTTTCCAGTATTGTGCAGCCCTACACTGTAATATACTAAAAACTATACTAAAATATACTATTCTAAAAGCAGGACGGGACAGGGCCTGTCTGGACAGGTCTGTGTGTGTGTAGGTATGTATGTGTGCATGTGTGTGTGTGTGTGTGTGTGAGAGACACCTGTTGAAAGCTGCTTTATGGCTGTGTGTGTAATTCTGCACTCTGATGTTTTATGACATCTTTAAAGATTCACGAGGGCCATTGACAACCACTTTAACTCTGAGTGTGTGTGATGAGCAATGAGATACTGGCCTGTGTGTGTGTGTGTGTGTGTGTGTGTGTGTGTGTGCATGCAGAGTTAATAGAGGTTTTTGTAGTGAGCTCTAGAGTAGGCCTCACTCACTACTGCTACAGTGTGTGTGTGTGTGTGTGTGTGTGTGTGTCTGAGTGATCAATGTTAATAGGGTTAGGAACAGTAGCAATGAAGTGTGTACAGTTGTGTATGTGTGTGTGTGTGTGTGTGTGTGTGTGTGTGTGTGTGTGTGTGTGAAAGCGAGTGAGTAAATCCTAATCATATTGTAGATATTCTATATTATATTATTTGTAACATATTATTACACCAGTACTGTTCCTTTAACAGACCAGTTTAAAATATCAAATGTATCAAAATGTATTACGGTACATTTAATACTTAATATTTACATTTCCAGTAAGTTAAATAAACAATAAATTAATAGAAATTCTGAATTGTTTAAATGTATTATTGTTATTTCAGTTTCTTTTAGAGGGTTAATTTATTTATTTATACTCATAACATCTCAATAACAACATGTACTATGGTTATGGATGATAATGTAGATGATGGATGGTGGGTATATACGATGGGTATGGTACAGATGACGGGTATATAGGATGGGTAAGGGTATAGATAAATGGTGGGTATATAGGATAGGTAAGGGTATAGATAATTGGTGGGTATATAGGATGGGTAAGGGTATAGATAATTGGTGGGTATATAGGATGGTAAGGGTATAGATAAATGGTGAGTATATAGGATGGGTAAAGGTATAGATAAATGGTGGGTATATAGGATGGGTAAGGGTGTAGATAAATGGTGGGTATATAGGATGGGTAAAGGTATAGATAAATGGTGGGTATATAGGATGGGTAAGGGTATAGATAATTGGTGGGTATATAGGATGGGTGGTGGGTATAGATGAATGGTGTGGGTGATGAATTGTTGGTATATATGATGGGTTTGGTATAGATGATGGATATAGATGAATGGTGTGAGTAATTGATGGTGATGTGTATATGATGGGTATGGTATAGATGAATGGTAATTGATTGATTAATGGTGGGTATATATAATAGGTGAAGTATAGACAATGGATATAGATGAATGGTGTGATTGATTGATGGTGGGTATATATGATGGGTATGGGTATAGACGATGGGTATAGATGAATGGTGTGATTGATTGGTGGGTATAGACGATGGGTATAGACAGTTGGTGTGGGTGATGGATGGTGGGTATATATGATGGGTGTGGGTATAGACGATGGGTATAGATGAATGGTGTGATTGATTGGTGGGTATAGACGATGGGTATAGACGGTTGGTGTGGGTGATGGATGGTGGGTATATATGATGGGTGTGGGTATAGACAATGGGTATAGATGAATGGTGTGATCAGTTGATGGTGGGTATATATGATGGGTGTGGGTATAGCGGAATGGTGTGATACATTGATGGTGGGGATGTATGATGGGTATGGGTATAGATTATAGTAGTTAATTATTTAATGGTGGGTATATATGATGGGTGTAGGTATAGACGATGGGTATAGATGAATGGTGTGATTAATTGATGGTGGGTATATATGATGGGTGTGGGTATAGACGACTAGTTCTCATGATTTGCCTATTGTCGATTGTGTGTGTGTGTGTGTGTGTGTGTGTGTGCTGTGTCTGCAGGTTTCTCAGGTGTTATATAATACAATACCTGCCGACACACACACTCACTTAATTGGCTGACTGTGTTTATATTATTCCCCTTAAGCTATAGTTTCAAAACACACACACACACACACACACACACACACACACTCATACACACCCTCTGATTGGCTGTGACGGGACTCATGCAGCAGCACAGGGCATAACTCCTGCCATGTCTAACATTTGACCTTTATGTGCTTTTAGTTGTACTGGACAGCACACACACACACACACACACACACACTAATATAACACACACACACACACACACACACACACACACACAGACGGGATGCTCTTCACTGTCAGTGACAATGTCCTATTGGTAAACAAAGGCTATTATTAGAACACAGGCTTTACAGAGTTATCCTTTAAAACCTGTGTGTGTGTGTGTGTGTGTGTGTGTGTGTGTGTGCGTGTGTGTGTGTGTGTGTGCGTGTGTGTGTGTGTGTTTGTGTGTGCATGCGATGATTACGTCCCATTTTCATACCATTACTGTGAACAGCAGCTTAACCACAACTTCCCAAAATGCACCTGTATCTGCATTAGGGCTGATGGAAAAAGATAGAGGGAGGAGAGGAAGAGAGAAAAGAGAATGAGAAAATGAGGGAAGGTAAAAGAAAGAAAGAGAAGAAAGTAAGAATGAGAGAAAAGCAAATGAGAAAGAAAGGTAGAACAGTGAGAGAAGAGAGAATGAGAATGCAAGAGAAGCAATTCAGAAAGGAAAAGAAGAGAGAATGAGAATGTGAGAAGAGAATGAAAAAGAAAGAAAAGAGAGTGTGAATATGAGAGAAGAGAAGGAGACAGAAAGTAAGAAAGAGAATAATAGAAGTGAATGAGAAAGAAAGAAAGAAACAAACAGTGAGAATGCGAGAGAAGCAAATGAGAAAGAAGTTAAAAGAGAATGACAATGTGAGAGAAGAGAAGGAGAAAGAAAGAAAACAGAAGTGAAATTTGAGGGAAGAGAATGAGAAAAAAAGAGAGGAGAGAATGAGAATGTGAGAGAAGAAAATGAGAAAGTAATAAAACAGTGAATTGGAATTTGAGAGAAGAGAATAAGAAAAGAAAGAGAAGAGAGAATGAGAATGTGAGAGAAGCCAATGATAATGAAAAGAGAAGACAGAATGAGAGTGTGAGAGGAGAATGAGAAAAAAAGGAGAGAATGAGAATCTGAGAAGAGAGTAAGAAAAAAGAATGTGAAAAAAGAGAATGAGAATCTGAGAGGAGAGAATGAGAGAAAAAAAGGAGTGTAAATGTGAGAGGAGAGAAGGTGAGGGAAAAGTAAAAAAAGAGAATAAGAGAAGTGAATGAGAAAGAAAGAAAGAAAAGGGATAGTGAGAGTGCGAGAGAAGCAAATGAGAAAAAGTTAAGACACAATTGCATATATAATCATTACTATCATCATCTCATTAAAAAGGCAGCAGAAAGTCCCGGCGTCCCCCTCTGAGGCCACTCCCTCCAGCAGGTCCTGGTGCTCCTCAGGTTCTCCTCTTCCTCCCCCCGACCCGGTATCCCTCCTCCCGGCCGGGTCTATGTCTTCTCCTGCTCTACGTTATATACACTAACCCATTATACTATACTATTCTATACTCCTTATACTACCTTACAATCCCTTATACTACACTATACTCCTTATACTACCTTACAATCCCTACACTATACACTATACTATACTACACTATACTCCTTATACTACCTTACAATCCCTTATACTACACTATACTCCTTATACTACCTTACAATCCCTACACTATACACTATACTATACTACACTATACTCCTTATACTACCTTACAATCCCTTATACTACACTATACTCCTTATACTACCTTACAATCCCTACACTATACACTATACTATACTACACTATACTCCTTATACTACCTTACAATCCCTTATACTACACTATACTCCTTATACTACCTTACAATCCCTACACTATACACTATACTATACTACACTATACTCCTTATACTACATTACAATCCCTTATACTACACTATACTCCTTATACTACCTTACAATCCCTTATACTACGCTATACTCCTCATACTACCTTACAATCCCTTATACTACACTATACTCCTTATACTACCTTACCATCCCTTATACTACACTATACTCCTTATACTACCTTACAATCCCTTATACTACACTATACTCCTTATACTACCTTACAATCCCTTATACTACACTATACTCCTTATACTACCTTATAATCCCTATACTAATTTTACTCTATGACTCTATAATACCCTATACTGCCTCAACTCCCCTATCTGATCCTATACTCTCTATACTACCCTACACTACCCTATACTCTCTATACTAATCTACACTCCTCTATACTCTCTATACTAGTCTACATGATTACTCCCTATACTAACCTATAATACGATACACTCCCCTATACTCATTATACTAATCCACATTGTTACTCTCTATACTCCCTATACTAATCTACAATATTACACTCTACACTCCCCTATATCCTAAAGTCCCCTATACTACCCTATAATAACATACACTCCCCTATACGTCCTGTACTAATTCACACTATTACTCTCTATACTACCATATGCGCCCCCTTATTCTCCCTATACTTCCTATACTAACCTACACTCCTCTATACTCCCTATACTAATCTACAATATTACACTCTACACTCCCCTATATCCTAAAGTCCCCTATACTACCCTATAATAACATACACTCCCCTATACGTCCTGTACTAATTCACACTATTACTCTCTATACTACCATATGCGCCCCCTTATTCTCCCTATACTTCCTATACTAACCTACACTCCTCTATACTCCCTATACTAATCTACATGATTACTCTCTATACTAACCTATACTACGATACACTCCCCTATACTCCTTATACTAATCCACACTGCTACTCTCCACACTCCCTATACTAACCTACACTATTACTCACTCCACTAACCTATACTACCCTACACTTCTCTTTTCTCCCTATACTTCCCTACTACCATGTACTAACCTACACTACCCTATACTCCCTAAACTTCCCTATACTACAGAACTAGAACAGAATTTAGACATACTGTTATATATTATTGCCCTACATTACCATATACTGATGCTACCCTATACACCAATGCTACCCTATACTTTCTTATACTATTATATACTACCCTATACTCCGATGCTAACTTGTACTCCTCATACTACCCTATACACCTGATGCTTTCCTATACTTCTCATACTACCATATACCACCCTATACTCCTTATGCTACCCTATACTCCCAAAGTTACCTTATGCTCCTCATACTGCCGTATATACTACCTTATACTCCTCATACTACCCTATACTCCCGATGCTACCCTATACTCCTCATACTACTGTATACTACCCTATATTCCTGATGCTACCCTATACTTCCAAAGTTACCCTATACTCCTCATACTACCGTATACTACCATATACTCTTCATACTACCCTGTACTCCTCATACTACCCTATGCTACTGATGCTACCCTATACTTCTCATACTACTATATACCACCCTATACTCCACATGCTACCCTATACTTCTCATACTACTATATACCACCCTATACTCCACATGCTACCCTATACTTCTCATTCTACGTACATACTACCCTATACACCTCATACTACCCTATACTCCTCATACTACTGTATATACTACTCTATTTTCCTCTTTCTATCCTATACACTGAAGAGTAACTGTTTATTTTACCTTGAGTGTATTGACAAATATCTTTCAATTATGATTACTCAACTTAGTATCTATAATTACATAATCATTGTGTGAAACCTTGTATTTTATATGCATTAACCAATACTCACATTATATTTGATCATTTTTACTCACAGTGTATTTTACACGTATTTATATAGAAGATTAACCAATAATCACAATATATTCTTTACATATATAGTAAAACATTGTTTGATCAGGCATGTGACTAACACAGACCTTATTATGACAAATTAACCCACACGATACATAAGGCGTTTACTAACACATAGGATCTATTGTATGGCGGTCTAACCACGCGCCACTAACACATTAACATATAACATATGAGATTTATTGTGAGACTTGTGTAGCTCATGCTTGAAGCATTTCGTTCACTGCATGTTTCTGACTAACGGCCATCAATCATCAGCTAGTGCACTCTGTATGAACTAAATTGATACAAAGGAGGCTTCGGGACGAACAGTGCGGCCTTTCTCTCTGTGCGTGCAAAGTTCTTCACCTACCAAAGCGGGAGGACACGCGCACATGAGGGGGGGGGGGGGGGGGCGGCACTGTCTAATTACTGGAACAATATCACACTGTCTGACTGGACCCAGTCAATTCTTAAAACAATACCACACTGTCCGGCTGGATACAGTCAAGGCCAAACACTAGTGGTCTGGTCAGACCTGTGAAACTTGAGCACTAACACGTGAGAATATGCCTACTAACATGAGATGATTTTAGCAACGCCTCATCAGCAGGTTTCACGTCATTTGGGGTATAAACATGGAGTCAGATCAGAGGGGGGTCAGAACTTATACTGGGACGGCTGATAACCGTTTCTTTTGTATGTTCTCCTGGATCCAGTTCTGTGTAATAAATACTTGGTTTGCTTTCAACTTCACTCCACCTGTCGGACTCTCTCTATCAAACGAACACGCAGGGGAGTTGTACCCCGGACGAGAGGTGGGGGTTAACCCACCTTTCATTTTCTTTTCTACAACAATTCCCAATGCTACCCTATACTCCCACAGCTATTCTATACTTCTCATACTACCATATACTACCCTAAACTCCCGATGATACCCTATACTTCTCATACTACCATATACTCCTCATACTACTGTATATACCACTCTATTTTCCTCTTTCTATCCTATACACCCAATGCTACCATATACTCCCACAGCTATTCTATACTTTTCATACTACCATATACTACCCTATACTCCCAATGATACCCTATACTTCTCAAACTACCATATACTACCCTATACTCCTACTACCCTACACCGCCATACATTCTCTATACTATCCTATATTCTATTATACTACACTATACTCTTCTTTGTTGGAGAACAGAACTCGAGCAGGCAGTCCGAGTCTTGGCGAGACCCCAGGCCTCCTGGTTCACTCAGACGAGGCGGAATGCGAAGCAGTCAGAACCCGCGAGCGCAGTTAGACTGACTGTCATTAGCGTTATTGTTGCGACTGTCAGAGTCTGAAAAGAGTCTCTGCGGCGACGGCGGCAGGGAACGCTCCATTATTCCACAACTCAGGAACTCAGGAACGCTAATGTGGAGAAAACAGAAATCACTTTATCCCATTAAATGCTCTTTGTGTGTGTGAGTGTGTGTGTGTGTGTGTGTGTGTGTGTCTTTAGGCGTAGAAATATGTTTGTATGTCTGCATGCTCCCAGAAGTGTGTATGTGTGTGTTTGTGCGTGTGGGCGGGTGAGGGTGCGAGGTGTGTGTGTGAGTGTGTGTGTGTGTGTGTGGGGGGGGTGTTACACATATAATGGCGTGTGTGTGTTTGTGCGTGGGGAAGGTGTGAGGTGCATAATGTGTCAGCAGTCGGTGCAAATGTGTTTTGGTGCGACTGTGAGGAACAGCGAGATGAGGTGTGTGTGTGTGTGCGTGTGTGTGTGTGTGTGTGATCTGTCGATCTTTAAATATGTGAGACACACACTGCAGCGCTGCACACACTATGCTGTTTCCGCCGGCAACCAACCCTGGACGGGCTGTTACCGTGGGCAACCAGCTCCGGCAGTGCTCCTACACACACACACACACACACACACACTCACACGTACCTTTTCAGTAGTGCCACCTTCTACTGCTTTCAAATCACACCTGCTCTCTCTCTCTCTCTCTCTCAGTCTCTCTCTCTCTCTCTCTCTCTCTCTCAGTCTCTCTCTTTCTGTCTCTCTCTCTCAGTCTCTCTCTTTCTGTCTCTCTCTCTTTTTTGTCCATCTCTCATTCCCACGTCACACCACTGATCAGAGAATGAGAGATAGAACTAGAAACTGTACTGTTCCGTATGGATCCTGCATCGCATTTACCCAGGTCTGTCAACTGGGCAAAATGACTATGTGCCCTATTTTACTGATCTATAGGCAAACCATCAACCGTGCATCATGCAGCTTGATTAAGGGCATGTCAGTGTGTCTTTGCTATCGTAACGACGGGAAAAGTACACATTGCTCAGCTCGAAATAAAGTGTAAAAGCATGAACTAATTATCTTAATTAATCATCACTCTAAAAAACTGAGGTACGATATAAGTACTTTCTTGTACTCACACTTTTCAAAATGATACCCTCAAAGATATAATATTTTTCTTAGTGTGATGGGTGTGGTTAATTTTAGGCGTAACGTGAAATAAACCAATCAGAGCGTCTCTTGCTCATCATTCTCTTTAAGAGTAGATCAGGTGAGCTCTGACTTTGGCAGATTGCTATTATAATGGTGCAGCTACCTGGACGTGTCCAACAAACTCTTCTCAGCAGAGGAAACTGAGCTGCTGGTTGATGCTGTGAAGGAGCTCCAGCAGCTCATATTTTATTTACTATTCTGTTTATTGTTGATGTAAAAGTTGGGTTTGTGCTGCACTGTGTTGCCAAGATAGCAATGAACGTCTGACTGTTGACTGTTGTCTGGGTTGTATTCAGTCAGTGGAGCTCCTCTGTTTTCTGTTACCAAGATAAACAAGCAAAACTCCAGAAATGTACCTGAACACACCTCATTTCCAGAACACCACGCCCATCAGTGTAGATATATTCAGAAGATCTGCTGCTGTTTAAACCAGGCAGGAGGAAGGCATTGGTGGGAAGCCTTTTTACGCCCTCTTGTGGCAAGAACCAGTGTCTAATCAGAACATATCTCTAGTCATTTACAAACAGAACTATCTAATTTTGCACCAATATATTAAATACATTTTTCTTAGTTGGACAAAATCATTCTGCAGTCTGTCTGTTGAGTTTGAGATGGGATTTGTTGAGACGTGACAACAGATAAAGGACACAGGGAGCTATTTATAAGTGGCAGTAAAGTGGAAATGTGTTTTCAGTGCTGTGTTAGATGACACTCTGAGTTTAGTACATCTGGATGGACAGATTGTGTCATCATTTTTGAAGATAGCTTGATCTTTTTCTTGTTTCTTGTTATTTGCTGTGATTCCTTTTATCTCTATAGTTAATCTTAATCTAGGCGTTATTATGGTCAGTTAGACCAGAGTGTAAACACGTGGTCCACTTTCACTCCCCACCTGCTGACTGGGATTAGGCCTTGTCCTCTTTTCCGAGAACAGATTTAAAGGAATAGTTTATGGGTCTCAGCCATTCCTGTCCTGGGGGTCGGATTTCCTGCTCATGTACACCTGATTTAGCTCACCTGCTAATCACCAGGGGTAGTTAATCAGCCAAGACATTTAATATAGATAATTGTAGGTAATTCTGAAGTTTTGACCCAATAGCAGCTAGGCTAATATAGCTATCAAGCTAAATGAATGCCTAAAGCTAAAAACCTGCTTTAAATACATTGCAGACATCCCACCTCTCCCTCAATTTACAGGATTCTCCCACATAAATCCCACACTGATATTGATTTTCTGATCCCTTCATATCATATATGATATCTCAGAAATTGGGACAAATTTGGCAGATACCACAGCAACCCTTGCAGATAACATAGCAACCCATACAGATATCACAGCAACCAACACAGATTCGATAGCAACCGATACAGATACTATAGCAATTCATACAGATACCACAGCAACCCATGCAGATACCACAGCAACCGATACAGATATCAAAGCAACTCACACAGATACCATAGCAACCCATACTGATACCACATTTACCAACGCAGATACCACAGTGACCCATGCAGATACCACAGCATCTCATGCAGATAACATAGCAACCCACAAAAATACAACAGCAACCCATAAAGATACCACAGCAACCCATAAAGATACCACAGTGACACGTACAGATACCACAGCAACCCACGCAGATACCACAGCAACCCACTTACATAGATACCACAGCAATGCATACAGATACCACAGCACCCAATACAGATATCAAAGCAACCCATGCAGATACCACAGCAACCCATACAGATATCAAAACAACTCACAGATACCATAGCAACCCATACAGATACCAAAGCAATTCACACAGGTACCATAGCAACTGATACCATAGCAACTTTGGCCCAACGCCACTTTACCAAGTATGATTTTGGAATCAGCCCGAGACGTTTTTGCTATAACTATTCCTTTAATTCCCTACTAATTACTACTGATCCCAGAACAGAATTATTAACACTGATCTCAGAACAGTTATTTCAGGCTACAGTATAAACTCTGCACCCCCTCACCCCCTCCCATCCCACTGCCGGCTGAGTTCAGAGTGACGGAGTGAAGATGACCTTGGGAATGACAGGAAGTTGAGAGAGCGTTGCTGAGAGAGGGAATCTGAACAGTAAAACAGCTGATGGTTCAGTGTGTGCTCGCTGCTCTGAGAGCACTCTGTACTGAATGATTAGCGCAGGAACGCTGATCCAACAACAGCGTTTAAACGTCCTGTTCTCTACAGTTTACTGTACTCAACTCAACACTCAGCTAACGTCCTGATAACTGTGTGAATTCTGAGCTAAAACACTGAATATGGGTTTATGAGCTTTTTTATCTTTTACAGTTAAACATAACCATTCTACCCAACCAACAACCCACCCATTAATTCTAAATTATCCAGTCTCTCCTCACACCCATTCTACCAAATCATTAATTATAAAACCAATCATTTTACCCATTGATTCTGTCTACCCGCCTAATCATTCAACCCAACCATCAATTGATTCTACCTGCCCAGTCATTCTACCAACATCCCTTTCTACCCAACCACCCATTGATTCTGCTCGCCCAATCATTCTACCCAACCACCCATTCAACCCAACCATCCACTGATTCTGTCTACCCGCCCAGTCATTGTACCCAGCATCCCATTCTCACCAACCACCCATTGATTCTATTTTCCTGCCCAATCATTCTACCCAACAACCAGTTGATACTATATACCCACCTAATCATTCTACCCAACAGCCCAATATACCCAACCACCTATCGATTCTGTTTACCCGTCCAATCATTGTACCCAGCATCCCATTCTCCCCAACCACCCATTGATTCTATCTACCCACCCAATCATTCTACCCAACTACCCATTTTACACAACCATCCATTGATTCTACCTTCCCAATCATTTAAACATAACATCTAATTTTACGAAACCATGCATTAATTCTGTCAAACCGCCCAGTCATTCTACCCAATATGCCATTCTACCCAACTGCTCATTGATTTTATATACACCCATTGATCCTATTTACCTGCCCAATCATTATACCCTACAACCAATTCTACCCAAAAACTCATTGATTCTCTCTACCTGCCCAATCATTCAACCCAACTACCTATTGATTCTATCGACCCACCCATGCATTCTACCCAACAACCTATACTACCCAACTACCCATACTACCCAACCGCCTATTGATTCTACCCGCCCAATCATTCTACCCAACATCTCATTCTACCCAATCACCCATTAATTCTATCTACCCGCTGAATTATTTTACCCAACATCCTATTGATTTTATCTACCCGCCCAATCATTCTACCCAATTACCCTTTCTACCCAACCACCCATTGATTCTATCTACCCGCCCCAATCATTCTACCCAATTACCCTTTCTACCCAACCACCCATTGATTCTATCTACCCGCCCAATCATTCTACCAACCATCAATTGATTCTGTTTAACCTACCAATCATTCTCCCCAACAACCAATTCTACCCAACCACACATTGATTCTACCTGCCATGTCATTCTACACAATATCCCATTCTACCCAACCACTCATTTTACCAAACACCCACCAACCTATTATACCGAACACCCATTCTACCCAACCACCCACCAATACATTATATCTATCCACATATTCTGTTTGTACATTTATCCATCCACCTACTCATTTAACCCAAACATTCACCAACCCATTCTAACCAAACCACCCATTCTACCCAACTAACAACTCATCCATCCATTCATTCTAAATGACCTATTCTATCCTTACATCCATTCCACCCAATCATTAATTATAAAACAAAAAAAATATAAGTTTACTCAAACATATACATATAAATAGTAAAAATTTGAGAAACTAAATATATTAAATTAGTATTTTATTTATTTCCTTTGAAGCTGTATATAGTAAAAACTGTTTTTTCAGTATGTCATAATGTATAGTGTAAAATATTCTCTCTAAAAGTGTGAAATTCTTAGTTACGACCGTCACATACTACAGTGGAGTAATATGGAGGGTTTTGTTGTGGTTCTTCCATGCTGTAATATTATTATGTAAAAGCATAATTATGTTTAAATAGCTCTCACACACACACACACACACACAGAGCTGAATTAAGGTCCTGAACTGATCTTTAAAGCTGTAAAGACGTGGTATAGATTGTAAGTAGAGGCTCAGCTGTCAGTCGCTCGTGTCAATCAATGAGGAATCAGGTGTGATTAGTGACGCTGAAGCTCCGCCCCCGTGTGTTCAGGTCTCAGATGTGCTGTTTGCGGTAATGATTTTCGGGTATTAAACGCAGGGAGAGGAGTCTGTGCTCGGACAGGACCGGAGCGCAGGCTGTAACTCAGTAAACACGCTTCAGATATTTCAGATATTGGACTGTGTGGAGCTGCTGCTGCCGCAGAGCGCCGGGGGGGAGGATGACGAGGCTGGATGCCTCAGTGTGTGGCCTGTGAGCGCAGGCATCTCTGTGCTGCTGCTGCTGCTGCGTGTTCAGAAATGAAAATAGCATGTGATCAGTTCAGTTCCAGCGTGCAGTTCCCCCCCTCCATCCGTTTACATTCATATATCAGCATATCAGCACCGTCAAAACATCCAAAAATATATTCATTCCCTTCCTTCTTCATTTTATTTCTGTGCATCTAACACCATTTGAAAATGCCAGCTGTCCTTTACGCTGTGTGAACTTTACATGGTGAATAGACTAACAGAATTTATATTGTGTAATAATGTGTGCATGGAGCATGGAGAGAGATGTAGAGGTTCCTAATGCTCCTCCTGTGATAATCCATCCCATAATAACTCCAATATTCTCTATAGATCTGGAGATGCAGAAGCAGCTGGACATGGTTTAGTATCAGCAGCGTCTTCAAGACTTCAGAGATCCTGACATGATCAGTATGCAGCGTGTGGACGAGTATCGTCCTGCTGAAATAGAGTATTAATTCATTTTAAATAGATGGTGTTTGATAAATTAGGCTGGTATTTGTAAGTGATATTGTTCATTAGGTAAAGACAGTGTTTGTTGTTGAATGGTGGTGTTCAGTAAATTAAGGTGGTATATGCTGAGTAAATGTGGTGTTTGTTGGTGAATTATTGTGTTCAATAAGTAAAGGTGGTGTTTGTGGGTGAATAATGGTGTTTGATCAATTAGGTTGGTGTTTGTTGGTGAATAATGGTGTTTGATAAATTGGGGTGGTATTTGTTGGTGAATTATTGTGTTTAATAAGTTAAGGCAGTGTTTGTTGGTAAATTATTATGTTCAATAAGTAAAGGTGGTGTTTGTTGGTGAATAATGGTTTAAAAAAATTAATGTGGTATTTGCTTAGTAAAGGTGGTGTTTGTTGGTGAATGATGCTGTTTAATAAGTAAAGGCGGTGTTTGTTGAGTAAAGGTGGTATTTGATGGTAAATAATGGTGTTGGTACATGGTGGTGTTTAATCAATGAAGGTGGTATTTGCTGAGTAAAGGTTGTGTTTGTTGGTAAATAGTGCTATTTAAAAGTAAAGGTGCTGTTTATTGGTAATTGGTGGTGTTTAATAATGAAAGGCCATGTTTGTTGGTTAATGGTGGTGTTTAATAAGTAAAGGCAGTGTTTGTTGGTAAATTATGGTGTTTAATAGGTATAGGTGTTGGTAAATGATGATGTTTAGTAAATTAAGTTGGTATTTGCTGGTGTAAAGGCAGTGTTTGTTGGTAAATGATGGTGATTAATAAGTAAGGGTGGTGTTTGTTGGTAAATGGTGGTGTTTAATAAGTAAAGGTGGTGTTTGTTGGTTAATTTTTATATTTAATATGTAAAGGTGGTGTTTGTTGGAGAATGAAAGTGTGCATTATGATATATTAATAATTTTGTGTTTAATGTAAGATTAGCTGCTGTGGCTGTGTACATTCTTGTATATTGTGTTTTTGTCGTTATGAAGTATTTGTATTTTATATATATATGTGTGTGTGTGTGTGTGTGTGTGTGTGTGTGATGGGCTAACAGCTCCTGGCTGATTACAGTACTGTTTGTGAGGAAGCATTTGCATAGCAGATGAAGCGTGAAGCTAGCGCTGGCCTCAGGGCAGTGTGGTGATGTTCAGTTCACTGTACCTTACGCTACCAAGAGCCTCCGAATGGCAGCCGACCGCGCGGCATTAGCATCCTCGCGTGCACATCGCACATAACCTAGATAGAGTGCGTTTATTCCCTGCTGTATATATTCCCAAACACTGTATATATAGAATAAACACTCCCCCCGAGGGCTTTCACAAAACACTCGCGCAAACATCACGCTAATGTCCCGCTAATCATTAACGCCACCGTAACCATTACTGAGTGGGTTAGCTAATGGCTACTCATCACAGGGTCAGCTGTGCTCGGCCTTGCTCTGCAGCATGTCTGTGTGTGTGTGTGTGTGTGTGTGTGTGTGTGTGTGTGTGTAGTGTGTGTGGTGTGTGTGTGGGTGTGTATTGAGTATAGAGTGTTGTTGAGATTAGAAAATATTGACTCAGCACTTTCTATTAAACTACAGTGAACCCAACACTCCACACACCAACATACCATTATTGTCACACCTTGTGTAGGTAAACCATTATCTGTTATATTGTGGTGTTTGGTACAGTATGGTGTTGTTTGGTACAGTATGGTGCTGTTTGGAGCAGGATGGTGGTGTTTGGTACAGTATGGTGGTGTTTGGAGACAGAGTGGTGGTGTTTGGTACAGTATGGTGTTGTTTGGAGACAGAGTGGTGGTGTTTGGTACAGTATGGTGTTGTTTGGTACAGTATGGTGCTGTTTGGAGCAGTATGGTGGTGTTTGGTGTTAGAGCGGTGGTGTTTGGTACAGTATGGTGGTGTTTGGTGGAGAGTGGTGGTGTTTGGTACAGTATGGTGATGTTGGGTACAGTATGGTGGTGTTTGGTGGAGAGTGGTGGTGTTTGGTACAGTATGGTGGTGTTTGGTACATTGTAGTGTTTGATAGAGAGTGGTGGTATTTGTAAGAGAGTGATAATAGTTGATATAGAGTGGTGGTGTTTGGTACAGTATGGTGATGTTTGGTAGAGTATGGTGGTGTTTGGTGGAGAGTGGTGGTGTTTGGTACAGTATGGTGGTGTTTGGTACATTGTAGTGTTTGATAGAGAGTGGTGGTATTTGTAAGAGTGTGATAGTAGTTGATATAGAGTGGTGGTGTTTGGTACGGTATGGTGATGTTTGGTACATTATAGTGTTTGATATAGAGTGGTGGTGTTTGGTACAGTATGGTGGTGTCTGGTGAGGAGTTGTGGTGTTTAGTGGAGAATGATAGCGGTGTTTGAAGTTAGAATGATGATGTTTAATGGAGAGTCGTGTTTGGTGGAGAATGATGGTGGTGTTTGGTAGATTATGGTGGTGTTTGGTAGAGTATGGTGGTGTTTGGTACAGTATGGTGGTGTTTGGAGTTAGAGTGACAGTGTTTGGTACAGCATGGTGGTGTTTGGTACAGCATGGTGGTGTTTGGTGGAAAATACTGGTAGTGTTTGATATAGAGTGGTGGTGTTTGGTACAGTATGGTGATGTTTGGTATAGTATGGTGGTGTTTGCTGGAGGGTGGTGGTGTTTAGTACAGTATGGTGGTGTTTGGTACAGTACAGTGGTGTTTGGTACAGTATGGTGGTGTTTGGAGTGAGAGTGGTGGTGTTTGGTACAGTATGGTGGTGTTTAGAGTGTGAGTGGTGGTTTTTGGTGTTAGAGTGGTGGTGTTTGGTACAGTATGGTGATGTTGGGTGTTAGAGTGGTATTGTATGATATAGAGTGGTGGTGTTTGGTACAGTATGATGGTGTTTGGTACAGTATGTTGGAGTTTGCTTGAGAGTGGTGGTGTTTAGAACAGTATGGTGGTATTTGGTACAGTACGGTGGTGTTTGGTACAATATGGTGGTGTTTAGAACAGTATGGTATTTGGTACAGTATGGTGATGTTTGGTACAGTATGGTGTTGTTTGGTACAGTATGGTGTTGTTTGGAGCAGTATGGTGGTGTTTGGTGTTAGAGTGGTGGTGTTTGGTGTTAGAGTGGTGGTGTTTGGTGGAAAATACTGGTAGTGTTTGATATAGAGTGGTGGTGTTTGGTACAGTATGGTGATGTTTGGTATAGTATGGTGGTGTTTGCTGGAGGGTGGTGGTGTTTAGTACAGTATGGTGGTGTTTGGTACAGTACAGTGGTGTTTGGTACAGTATGGTGGTGTTTGGAGTGAGAGTGGTGGTGTTTGGTACAGTATGGTGGTGTTTAGAGTGTGAGTGGTGGTTTTTGGTGTTAGAGTGGTGGTGTTTGGTACAGTATGGTGATGTTGGGTGTTAGAGTGGTATTGTATGATATAGAGTGGTGGTGTTTGGTACAGTATGATGGTGTTTGGTACAGTATGTTGGAGTTTGCTTGAGAGTGGTGGTGTTTAGAACAGTATGGTGGTATTTGGTACAGTACGGTGGTGTTTGGTACAATATGGTGGTGTTTAGAACAGTATGGTATTTGGTACAGTATGGTGATGTTTGGTACAGTATGGTGTTGTTTGGTACAGTATGGTGTTGTTTGGAGCAGTATGGTGGTGTTTGGTGTTAGAGTGGTGGTGTTTGGTGTTAGAGTGGTGGTGTTTGGTGTTAAAGTGGTGGTGTTTGGTACAGTATGGTGGTGTTTGGTACAGCATGGTGGTGTTTGGTGGAAAATACTGGTAGTGTTTGATATAGAGTGGTGGTGTTTGGTACAGTATGGTGATGTTTGGTATAGTATGGTGGTGTTTGCTGGAGGGTGGTGGTGTTTAGTACAGTATGGTGGTGTTTGGTACAGTACAGTGGTGTTTGGTACAGTATGGTGGTGTTTGGAGTGAGAGTGGTGGTGTTTGGTACAGTATGGTGGTGTTTAGAGTGTGAGTGGTGGTTTTTGGTGTTAGAGTGGTGGTGTTTGGTACAGTATGGTGATGTTGGGTGTTAGAGTGGTATTGTATGATATAGAGTGGTGGTGTTTGGTACAGTATGATGGTGTTTGGTACAGTATGTTGGAGTTTGCTTGAGAGTGGTGGTGTTTAGAACAGTATGGTGGTATTTGGTACAGTACGGTGGTGTTTGGTACAATATGGTGGTGTTTAGAACAGTATGGTATTTGGTACAGTATGGTGATGTTTGGTACAGTATGGTGTTGTTTGGTACAGTATGGTGTTGTTTGGAGCAGTATGGTGGTGTTTGGTGTTAGAGTGGTGGTGTTTGGTGTTAGAGTGGTGGTGTTTGGTGTTAAAGTGGTGGTGTTTGGTACAGTATGGTGATGTTGGGTGTTAGAGTTGTATTGTATGATATAGAGTGGTGATGTTTGGTACAGTATGGTGTTGTTTGGTACAGTATGGTGTTGTATGGAGCAGTATGGTGGTGTTTGGTGTTAGAGTGGTGGTGTTTGGTGTTAGAGTGGTGGTGTTTGGTGTTAAAGTGGTGGTGTTTGGTACAGTATGGTGATGTTGGGTGTTAGAGTTGTATTGTATGATATAGAGTGGTGATGTTTGGTACAGTATGGTGGTGTTTAGAACAGTATGGTATTTGGTACAGTACGGTGGTGTTTGGAGCAGTATGATGGTGTTTGAGGAAGAGTGGTGGTGTTTAGTGGAGAATGGGGGTGTTTGGTGCGTTATTAGTTTGTTTGCTGTTCTGTCGAGTCACCTCACCCCCTCAGCTTTTTCCACAGGACTGATAATGACCACTGTGTGTGTGTCTGCGTGTGTGAGTGTGTGTGTGTGTGTGTGTGTTAGTGTGTGTGTGTGTGTTTGTGTGTGTGTTTGTGTGTGTGTGTGTGTGTTTGTGTGTGTGTGTTTGTGTGTGTGTGTGTGTGTTTGTGTGTGTGTTTGTGTGTGTGTGTGTGTGTTTGTGTGTGTGTTTGTGGGTGTGTGTGTGTGTGTGGGTGTGTGTGTGTGTGTGTGTGTGTGTGTGTGTGTGTGTGTGTGTGTGTAAGGTAAACCTAGAAGCAGAATCCTCCCCCTCATTCTTTCCATTCTCCATCTCTCTGTGGGTCGAGCTTCTTTATGGTCTGAGTGAGTCTGCAGCACAAAGCCTTTTAGCATAGCCACCTATCACTGCTGCCCACCCACACACACACACACACACACACTCACACAGGTAGAGCTCAGTAACTCATATATATATATACAGTATATATGGTTACTGAAAACTGCCAGACCTGTAGAATCAATTAATCACTTAAAATCGGCTAAACCGACCAAAATTACTCTAAAAGGGCATGAAGAACTCATCCAGGAGATCCCAAAAGAACCCAGAACTACATTTAAAGAACTGCAAGTGTCACATTTGTATCGAAATTCTATACCAAAAAGGCACTGACTGAAATGTCTCGGTACTACCTACTACCAAGGTCTAAAAAAATTCAGTGCCTGTTTTTGATAATTTGCATGAAACGCACCAAATGTGAAGAGCACAGAGAGGTAAAAACGACCGATCAGCACAAAGGCAGTATTTGTTGGTGAATTATTGTGTTTAGTAATTAAAGATGGTGTTTGTTGGTGAATTATGGTGTTTAATAAATTCTGTTGGCATTTGCTGAGTAAAGGCAGTGTTTGTGAATTATTGTGTTTAATAACTGAAGGTGGTGTTTGTTGGCGAATGATGGTGTTTAATAACTAAAGGTGGTATTTGTTGAGTAAAAACAGTGTTTGTTGGTGAATGATGGTGTTTAATAAATTCGGTTGGCATTTGCTGAGTAAAGGCGGTGTTTGTTGGTGAATGGCGCATTGGGATATATTAATAGTATAGTGTTTTATGTACGATTAGCTGCTGTATATATTCTTGTATATGATTTTTTTTTGTCGTTATGTAGTATTAGTATTTTATATATGTGTATGTGTCATGAAAGAACCCAGACCAACTTTTAAAGAAGTGCAGGCCTCATTTATCTATTGAAAATTCAATACCAAAAAGACACCGAATTGCCTGATTTTACAATATTTTTTCTGTTTTTTATTGGATCTTCCATGGTACCTTTTTTTTATTTAATTTGATGTTGTATGCTGTAAAATTAAAGAAGTGTATACCCAACGTTAGTGATGGTGTTACTTATTTTAATGTTAGTTTTCTAGGGTTAAAACAACACTGCAATCTGATGCTCCACATGCTCCCTATGATGCGTAAGAATGCATCAATGCATGCTTTCACCATGAGGAACACTTCCCACCCCAGCCATTAGCCTAGCATTAGCCTTTTACCCCCTCTTGTGGTAAGACCCAGTGTCTAATCCAATCACAGGTGTAATCATTTGCATATCTGCCTGAGGCGTAACCGCATGCTGAGTATTGCAGTAATCCGGGTGCGGCACTGTACCGGCGGAATTAAACAAAAACGAGGAAAATTCAATTTTCAGTGAATGCTGAGAATATTCAGTGTTGGGTGAGATATTATTGTCTCTCTTTATCTCTCTCTCTCTCTTTCTCTCTCTCTCTCTCTCTCTCTCTCTCAGTGTGAGCAGTAATTGTCTGAGCTCACTCGATGGGGGGGATATTAATCAGTGCAGGACTCCGGCTGAGCTCACTGCTGCCAAACACACTCGCTGTGGAGATCCGGGCATTCATCTGTTCATCTCTCTCTCTCTCTCTCTCTCTCTCTCTATACCTCTATCTATCCTATCTACAGTTGCAAGGAAAAGTATGTGAATCCTTTGGGATTATACTTGGATTTCTGTGTAAATTGGTGATTAAATGTGTTCTGATCTTCATCTACGTCCCAACAATAGACAAACACAGTCTGATTCAACTAAAAACACACAATAATATATATGTTTGCATGATTTTATTAAACACAACATATTTATCAGACCTGCAGAACGGTCAGGAGGAATTCTGGATCATTCCTCTTCACTAAACTGTTTCAGCTATAATATTATGGGATATCTGGTGTGAATCTCTCTCTTGAGCTCATGATGCTGCAGCATCTCAGTTGGGTTCAGGAGGTCGGGACTCTCCAGAAGGAGTATTTATTTATTTTCTTCTGTTGAATTTGTTCGGTTGTTGATTTATTTCTATGTTTTGGGTCGTTGTTCTGTTGCATCATCCGTCCTCTGTTGAGCTTCAGTTGGGGGACAGATGGTCTTCCTGTAAGTTTTCCTGCTAAATGTAAACATGGTAAACTTGGGAATTCATTTTTTTCGTTGATGACGGCAAAATCCGTCCAGACCGTGAGGCAGCAAAACAAAGCAGCCCCAAACCATGATGCCCCCTCCACCATGTTTCACAGTTGGGATGATGTATTGATGATGGTGTTATGTACCTTTTTTTCTTTATCCACACATAGCGTTGTTTGTTTTCCTTCCAAACAACTCAAATTTGGTTTCATGTGTCCACAGCCAGTATATTTAGCCAGTAGTGCTGTGGAACATCCTGGTGCTATTTTTTGCAAACTTCAAACGTGCAGCAATATTTTTATATATATATATATATATATGTTTTCCTTATTGTAGATTCGTCAACAAAAATGTTAGCATGTGCCAGAGATTTCTGTATTCAGTCTTCAGCTGACACTCTCAATGAGGATTCTTCCTCACCTCATTGATCATTCTGCGCTGTGCTCTTGCAGTCATCTTTACAAGACTTTACCACGCTTAGGGAAAGTAGCAACAATGTAAGTTTGCAGTCCTCCAGGTGGACGGTGGTTGTTTCCGGTTGAGAGTACGCTGTACGCTATTGGCTGCTGCTTCTCACCGGTGTGTGGATGAGTGCTGAGTATGAATGGTTGTAAATTGTAAAGTGTTCTTGGGTTTCTAGAAAGGCGCTAAATAATTTGATCTTCATTCAGTACTATCCGTCCTGCTGGGAATGTTATGTGAGAAGCTCTCCCTCCCTCGTTCTCTCTCTCTTGCTCTCGCTCATTTTCTCTCTTGCTTTTTCTTATTCTTATATTTGTCTTTCTCTCTCTCTTTCTCTCTCTGTCTGTATCTCTCTCTCTTTCTATCTCTCTATCTCTTCATCACAGCTAACAGTTTCTGATTAGTAGAACGTTTTCTGAACGTTCAGTCTGTCAGGTTTTCTCTATGTTCTTAGAATGTTCTTTCTTTAACGTCTTGGCAAACATGTTTTGGCAATTTTTTGTTTTGAGAATGTTACTTTTAACGTTTCTCAATCAATCAATCAATCAATTAATCAACAATCAATGAATCAACCTTTATTTTCACTCGGGAAAAAACATTGAGGATGACCCTCATGTACAACGTTGCAGAACCTTTACAACATCAAAGGGATTGAAAACATTAAATAATGAATTAGAAATAATAAGAAATAAAATAGTAAACAATAATAAAAAATAAAAAGTACTAATTTTAAACCCACATTTAATATATAACTAAAATATATACAGTTGTGGTCAAAAGTTTACATACACTTGTAAAAAAACATAATGTTATGGCTGTCTTGAGTTTTCAATAAGTTCTACAACTCTTATTTTTCTGTGATAGAGTGATCGGAACACATACATGTTTGTCACAAAAAAACAGTCATAAAATTTGGTTCTTTCATAAATTTATTATGGGTCTGCTGAAAATGTCACCAAATCTGCTGGGTCAAAAATATACATACAGCAACAAAATTTGTCAATTTTGGTGATGTAGCGAGTTGTGTCAATCAAATTAGCTTCATGTCATGGCCTCTTCACTTCTTGTAAGTGATTCTGATTGACTACAGCTGTTGACTTCTCATGAGCCCATTTAAATAGGGCTCATTTGACCCAGTGATTAGACTCAGCTACAAAAGCTACAATGGGAAAGTCAAAGGAACTCAGTGTGGATCTGAAAAAGCGAATTATTGACTTGAACAAGTCAGGGAAGTCACTTGGAGCCATTTCAAAGCAGCTACAGGTCCCAAGAGCAACTGTGCAGACAATTATACGCAAGTATAAAGTGCATGGAACAGTTGTGTCACTGCCACGATCAGGAAGAAAACGCAAGCTATCACATGCTGCCGAGAGGAGATTGGTCAGGATGGTCAAGAGTCAACCAAGAATCACCAAGAAGCAGGTCTGCAAGGATTTGGAAGCTGATGGAACACAGGTGTCAGTCTCCACAGTCAAGCGTGTTTTACATCGCCATGGACTGAGAGGCTGCCGTGCAAGAAAGAAGCCCTTGCTCCAGAAAAGGCACCTTAAGACTCGGCTGAAGTTTGCTGCTGATCACATGGACAAAGATAAAACCTTCTGGAGGAAAGTTCTCTGGTCAGACGAAACAAAAATTGAGCTGTTTGGCCACAACACCCAGCAATATGTTTGGAGGAGAAAAGGTGAGGCCTTTAATCCCAGGAACACCATGCCTACTGTCAAGCATGGTGGTGGTAGTATTATGCTCTGGGGATGTTTTGCTGCCAGTGGAACTGGTTCTTTGCAGAAAGTAAATGGGATAATGAAGAAGGAGGATTACCTCCAAATTCTGCAGGAAAACTTAAAACCATCAGCCCGAAGGTTGGGTCTTGGGCGCAGTTGGGTGTTCCAACAAGACAATGACCCAAAACACACATCAAAAGTGGTAAAGGAATGGCTAAACCAGGCTAGAATTAAGGTTTTAGAATGGCCTTCCCAAAGTCCTGACTTAAACCCCATTGAGAACATGTGGACAGTGCTAAAGAAACGGGTTCATGCAAGAAAACCATCACATTTAGCTGAACTGCACCAATTCTGTCAAGAAGAGTGGTCAAACATTCGACCTGAAGCTTGCCAGGAGCTTGTGGATGGCTACCAAAAGCGCCTAGTTGCCGTGAAAATGGCCAAGGGACATGTAACCAAATACTAATGTTGCTGTATGTATATTTTTGACCCAGCAGATTTGGTGACATTTTCAGCAGACCCATAATAAATTTATGAAAGAACCAAATTTTATGACTGTTTTTTGTGACAAACATGTATGTGTTCCGATCACTCTATCACAGAAAAATAAGAGTTGTAGAACTTATTGAAAACTCAAGACAGCCATAACATTATGTTTTTTTACAAGTGTATGTAAACTTTTGACCACAACTGTATGTAAAACAGAAAATTCTACAATACCATAAAAAACAAATTTGACACATAAAAAGTTAAACATTTATAAAATATAAAATAAGTATAAAGATTATAGTAAAAGTAAAGTAAAATGTTAAGAATGATAAGAAATGATTAAATGAATAATAGAACTAAGAACAAGAATGAAAATATAAACGTTTTTAATGTTTATACAGTGTTAGTATTTGTAATGCTGGGGATGTTAAACGTTCTTATAATGTTTCTCTTTCTCATGCTCTATCTCTTCTTTCTTCTATTTTTCTCTGTCTGTTGCTCTCTCTTGCTTTCTTTCTTGTACTCTCCCTCCCTCGTTCTCTCTCTCTCTTTCTCTCTCTGTACCTCTCTCTCTCTCTCTTGCTTTCTTTTACTCTCCCTCCCTCGTTCTCTCTCTCTCTTGCTCTCTCGCTCATTTTCTCTCTTGCTTTCTTTCTCTCTCTCTTTTTTCTCTCTCTCTCCTTTATTTAATTTTCCTTATCTCATTTTCTTCACATTTTCACTCGTCTTTCTTTTCTCTCTTGATCAATATCGACGCCTCCTCTGTCCATCCCTCTCTCTCTCTTTCTCTCTCTCTCCCACCCTGTTGCGGTGCATTGCAGTATTCTGAAAGCACTGTGTGTGTGTGTGTGTGTGTGTGTGTGTGTGTGTCGGGAGCTGGCCATAAGGGTTTTATGTGTGAAAGTATGAGTGTCTTCATGAAGCTGTTTTTGCTATTAGTGTGTGAGTGTGTGTGTGTGTGTGTGTGTGTGTGTGTGTGTGTGTGTGTGTGTGTGTGTGAGTGTGTGTGTGTGTGTGTGTGTGTGTGTGTGTGTGTGTGTGTGAGTGTGTGTGTGTGTGTATGTGTGTGTGTGTGTGTGAGTGTGAGTGTGTGTGTGTGTGTGTGTGTGTGTGTGTGTGTGTGTGTGTGGGCGGGCTTTTGTTGTATTATTCTTTTTTCTGATGTTAAGCCGTATAGAACATGCCTCCAGTAAATCCTGAGTGCTTTCTTTAATGACCTGTGAGTATATATGTGTGGGTATATATATATACATACATACTTACATTTATCAGATTAACAAACACATTTTAATATATGACAAATTAAATGCTAATTTAATGTACTAAGGGACAAATCTACCTAAACCAATCTAGCCCTGTGTGAAGAAGCTTTACTGATAACTGATAACGAGTCTTTCTCATCTCTGTGGAGGAATTTAGTTCCACTATTCTTTACAGAATTACAGTTTTAATTCAGACACATTGGAGGATTTAATTTTCCAGCGTAAACGTCTAAACTGTTTAAGATCATCTACAGCATCTCAATCTATCAGACTTTAACTAGACCTTTAACTCCAAAACCTTCATTTAGTTTTTAGTGTTTAATCCATTCAGAGACAGTGAGCTTTAGAGGTTTGTGAGCTTTGGGTCATCGTCCTGCTGCAGAACCCAAGTAAAGTACTCCTGAGCTTGAGGTCAGTAAGGAACAGATGGAGGGATTCTGATTCTCCTTCAGGATTTTCTGATAAACAGAAGAATTCCTGCTTCCATCCATTACAGCAAGTTAAAGTCCAGCAGCTCCAGATCATCACACACACACACACACACACACACACACACATACACACACTACCACCACCATGTTTTACATTTACATCAGTATGATTCAGTTCTTTTTCTGAAAATATATGTGTTTGTATGATGCGTTTTACGCCAGATGTAACGGATAGACACACACCTTCCAAAAAGCTCCACTTTTTAGGATTTCAGCTCTTCAGCTCTTCCTCATGAATATGCAAAAATATAGCTTCTGATTGGCTAACAGCACTGCGACACCAGGTGGCAGCAAGATGGACAACAGTTAGAAACGTTTTAAAATAAAGACATTTTTACACTAATAACAGTCTTTAGAATGTCATATGTTACTTTACAACATGTGTAATAATGCCCTGCTAAGTGCAGTTCAGCCTATACTGATCTAGTCTCAGAGTCTCTGTAAAACACCAAATCCACCGGAGATCCTATTTAAACCTATAGTTACTTACACACAGAGGGGGGTAGTCCAGGTCCAGAAAGTAAAAATCCACTCTACATACACCTGCCTATCTCACTTGTACTTGGCTGGTGGTGTTTTTCCTCCATAGACTAATTCTAACCATTTGTTTCTTAGCTCTGAATTACTGGGTAAAGTATATAAACACTGATGTGTTATTCGCACAAATAACACAGGAATGAACTGCATGCTGTTCCTAGCGCTGTTATTTAGCTCCTATCTGACGAGACGGCGTCGCTGCCCGGCTTCAGCTCTGCCTGTGGGCGGTCCCGAGCCGGGGTGGGCTGGGCCATGAATACTTTAATTCACGGGTTGATGTAGACACGGTGCTTTTCCTGATCAGATCTTTTTTCTGAATATTTTCTTTTATTAGCTGCTGCAGACTATGAGGAAGAGGTTGAGGAAGAGTTTCATCATGTGCAGAATCATAAACAACTCAGAGAGAGCTGCTGCATTTTAGAATATAAAAGAACAAGAAAAAGAGGATTTTAGTGAAAGGAGACCTTTAAGAAAGAATCAAATTATAACCAGTTGTGAGGTTAAAAATACATATATAGTTGTGGTGTAGAGATGCTACTATACACACATATATAATACTGGAAAAACTGGAAAAAATATCCTGCAGCTCTGCTGTACATACAAATACATGCACCCACGTACACACAGATACGTGTGTTTAATGTAATCCTCTCTCTCTGGTGAGGAATATGGGTCAGTGTGAATTCACGTTGGAATGGCAGTAGTTGCTGCGTCTCTGTGCTGCTAAATAAAGCGGGATGTTTCCACAGCGCCTCATTAATTCCTCGGCCTTCTGCAGCTCGGCTGCGCTTACTCAGCACCCATTTATCTCCTGCAGGCCTTTACCTCGTCACAACCGAGACCGAGACAGTCTGCGCTATAGCCCCGCCCCCTCCCCTGCTTTATCCTGCAGCTCCTCCCTGCAGCTACGCTCAGCATCTGCCAGGCTTCTGCTGTTTACACCACGTTTACACTGTTTCCCAACAAGCCGCTCAACATCACACCTTTCAGCTGAATCAGTGCTGAGTACCACTTCATCTCCACACAGAGCCCGATGTGTCTCAGCTGCAGGTTCTGCAGGGTCTGGTCTGTGGTGTGGAAACTGTTTAGAATTTGATGAATGAATGTGATTGGGGATCTTCAATAATCAACGTTAAACCCGGTTTGTCCCGCATTCTCCACCAATATTATCAACCCTTAACGGATATTCTTAATCCTTAAACATCCTCAGCTTCCCACATTTTCCTTTAAATACCATTAGTCTTTATCACATCAGTGCTGGCAGTGCCCTCTGCATTCTCCACCAAACCCAATCAACTAAGCATTCTCCATTCTCCTTCAAATCTTCACCAAACACCAATATACAAACATTCTCCACCAAACACTACCAAGTGAATGTTCTGAACCAAACACCACCAAACCAAACATTCTTCACCAAATACTGGAAAACAAAAATTCGTAACCACATAAATTCTCCACCAAACACCACCAACTGAACAATCTCCACCAAACACCACAAAACATTCTCCACCAAACACCACCAACTAAACATTCTCCACCAATCACCACAAAATATTCTCCACCAAACACCAAAAAACTAAAATTATACACCAAACACCACCAACTGAACATTCTCCACCAAACACCACAAAACATTCTCCACCAAACACCACAAAACATTCTCCACCAAACACCACCAACTGAACATTCTCCACCAAACACCACAAAACATTCTCCACCAAACACCACAAAACATTCTCCACCAAACACCTCCAACTAAACATTCTCCACCAATCACCACAAAATATTCTCCACCAAAGACCAAAAAACTAAAATTATACACCAAACACCACCAACTGAACATTCTCCACCAAACACCACAAAACATTCTCCACCAAACACCACAAAACATTCTCCACCAAACACCTCCAACTGAACATTCTCCACCAAACACCACCAACTGAACATTCTGCACCAAACACCACCAACCTAGCATTCTCCACCAAACACCACCAACTGAACATTCTGCACCAAACACCACCAACAGAACATTCACCACCCAACCCTACCAACAGAATATTCTCCAGCAAACACCAAAAAAACATTCATTCTCTACTAAATAACTAAAATTCTCCACCAACTCAACATTCTGCACCAGACACCAGAAAAGAAGCATTCTCAACCAAACACCATCAAAAAAAACCCATCAGCATTCACACTGTTTTAGAATGTTCTCTCATGCTCTTCCTGTGTTTTTACAGTGGTTGATGGTTGTTGTGGTGGTGTTGGGGAAGGTTTTCCGGTGGAACCGCACCGTGGGGACGTTGGTTGATGGTTGTCTTGGTGGTGTTGGGAAAGGTTCTCCGGTGGAACCGTGCCGTGGGGACGGTGGTTGATGGTTGTCGTGGTGGTGTTGGGTAAGGTTTTCCGGTGGAACCGCGCCGTGGGGACGTTGGTTGATGGTTGTCGTGGTGGTGTTGGGTAAGGTTCTCCGGTGGAACCGTGCCGTGGGGACGTTGGTTGATGGTTGTCGTGGTGGTGTTGGGAAAGGTTCTCCGGTGGAACCGTGCCGTGGGGACGTTGGTTGATGGTTGTCGTGGTGGTGTTGGGTAAGGTTCTCCGGTGGAACCGCACCGTGGGGACGTTGGTTGATGGTTGTCTTGGTGGTGTTGGGTAAGGTTCTCCGGTGGAACCGTGCCGTGGGGACGGTGGTTGATGGTTGTCGTGGTGGTGTTGGGGAAGGTTCTCCGGTGGAACCGTGCCGTGGGGACGGTGGTTGATGGTTGTCGTGGTGGTGTTGGGGAAGGTTCTCCGGTGGACGGTGGTGTTTGTTGGGTCAGCGTGTTTTTATAGCTGTAAGGAAATAATCAGCAGAATTTCAGCTAAAAATATAATGAAGAGTCTGACTGAGCGAGAGCTGGAGTGGAACAGCGCCGGCAAATGGGCTTATGGCTGTGTGTGTGTGTGTGTGTGTGTGTGTGTGTGTGTGTGTGTGTGTGTGTGTGTGACAGTGAGCGAGAGAGAGAGATGCAGAGACAGTTGGAGGTTCTGTAAAACAAGATCATATAACTAATCAACAGCACAGTGTGTGTGTGTGTGTGTGTGTGTGTGTTTTTGTGTGTGTGTGTGTGTGTGTGTGAAATATGAAGCTGATGACAGCGAAAATATTTTTCCTGTCAAAGAGGATGAGCATCACTGTTTTCAAAACACTGCTGACAGCATCTCTCTGTTTTCTATTATCACTCTCTCTACATACGTACTGTATAAATATACAGTATATAAGGACATAAAAAAAGAGATCACTTAAAAATGATGAGTTTCTTTGATTTTACCAAATTAAAAACCTCTGGAATATAATCAAGAGGAAGATGGATGATCACAAGCCATCAAACCACCAAACTGAACTGCTTGAATTTTTACACCAGGAGTAAAGCAGCATAAAGTTATCCAAAAGCAGTGTGTAAGACTGGTGGAGGAGAACATGATGCCAAGATGCATGAAAACTGTGGTTAAAAACCAGGGTTATTCCACCAAATATTGATTTCTGAACTCTTAAAACTTTATGAATATGAACTTGTTTTCTTTGCATTATTTGAGGTCTGAAGTCATTTCTTATTTTCTGTAAATAAATGCTCTAAATGAGAATATTTTTATTTGTAATTTGGGAGAAATGTTGTCTGTAGTTTATAGAATAAAACAACAATGTTCATTTTACTCAAACATAAACCTATAAATAGCAAAATCAGAGAAACTGACTCAGAAACTGAAGTGCTCTCTTGTTTTATCCAGAGCTCTATTATACCACAGTTACTTCCGACCCTGCAATGTGATTGGCTGAGAGGTGTTCTACGAGTGCCGCTATCAGCCAGTAATGCACTGTAACCGACGTGGCCAGAAGAACTCCCTATGAGATTGGGAGACAGTTGGGTATGAATGGAGGATTGGCAGCATTGGCTGATTGTGGTCAGGGTTGCCAGATTGCCAGCAGATCGTGGTCAGGATCGTGGTCAGATTAAAATGAATGGCAGATTATGTTGAAGGTTCTTAGTTTAGCCAAAGGGTTGCCATATTAAATTCTAGGTTACCAGATCGTGGTCAGAGTTGCCATATTGCCAGTGTTGCCAGATTGTGGTCGTGGTTGTGAGATTTAAATTAATGTTGGCAGATAATATTGAAGGTTCATAGTTTAGCTGCAGGGTTGCCAGATTGAATTTAAGAGTACCAGATCATGGTCAGGGTTGCCAGATTGCCAACCTTGACTGATCGTGGTCAGGGTTGCCAGATTTAAATGAATGTTGACAGATTATTTTGAAGGTTCTTAGTTCAGTTGCAGGATTGCCAGACTGAATTCAAGTGTACCAGATCGTGGTCAGGGTTGCCAGATTGCCAGCGTTGACAGGCCGTGGTCAGGGTTGCCAGATTAAAATGAGTGTTAGCAGATTATGCTGAAGAATCTGTGTTTAGCTAAAGGGTTGCCAGACTAAATTCAAGGTTAGATCATGGTTAGAGTTGCCAGATTGCCAGATCGTAGTCGGGGTTTCCAGATTGAAATGAATGCTGGCAGATTATTTTGAAGGTTCTTAGTATAGCTGCAGGGTTGCCAAATTAAAATTTTTAAGGTTATCAGATCGTGGTCAGGGTTGCCATATTGCCAGCGTTGCCAGATCGTAGTCAGGATTGCCCGATTGAAATGAGTGTTGTCAGATTATGTTGAAGGTTCTTAGTTGCTGGGTTGCCAGACTGAATTCGAGGTTACCAGATCATTGTCAGGGTTGCCAGATCGCCAGTGTTGCCAGATCGTAGTCGGGGTTGCCAGATTAAATGAGTGTTGGCAGATTATGTTAAAGAACCTGTGCTTAGATGCAGGGTTGCCAGGTTTGTCAAACACAATGCTGAATTAGAGTAGATCAGATTAGATACAGGTTTGCCAGTATAGATTGAGCTTTGCCAGATTGAGTTAAAAATTGCCAAATTGGATTAAATGGTTGCCATATTAGGACACAACAGATTAGGACACATTTCTGCAGAAATCTGGTGCATTATTTTCATACATTTTTTTCATACATCTTCTTTGTCCTTTTCTCTTTGGATTGTCTCTTATTATCTAATTAGTTCTCGTTCTGGTTCTCTCTCTCTCTCTCTCTCTCTCTCTCTCTCTCTCTCTCTCTCTCTCTCTGGGATGAACAGATCTGTGCTGGTTTTGCTGGTTTAGATGGTGTTAATGATTCATGGCCCTAATTTAAAAAAGTCCTCTGTTCCCAAGCTGGCAATACATCTACACCAACATAATGAATAGTCTAGTGCGCACACGCACACACACACACACACACACACACACAGAGACACACACACACACAAACACACACACACACACAAACACACAGACACAACAATCGCTTTCATATTCGCAGCATTTCTAAATATAGTCTGGACAGGAGAACAAAAATAGCCAGTGTGTGTTTCTGTTGCTCTGTGTTGCTTTGATATTTATTTATTTATTAATTTATTGTGTGTGTGTAGTGTGTGTGTGTGTGTGTGTGTGTGTGTGCGTACACTGTCTTCTAGACCCAGGTGTCTCTATCCAGCTGGCACCGATACCCTCCCTCCCGCATTTGCTCACTACGGTTTATTCAGATCCTGAACTCTTCACTCCAACACAGTCTTAAACTACAGCTCTGGGTTGCCAGATTGGATTGGGTTGCCAGTCATTTTATAGACTTCAATTAATTTAATTTAATTAATTTGTAAGTTCAGGTACAATGAATATTCAGTTTAAAGGTTGCCAGATTGCACTGTGGGTTGCCAAATTGTGTTTAAGGTTAGCAGTAATTATTCACTTTTAGCGAAGGTCAGTTTTAGGATTGTCGGTTTAGATGCAAGGTTGCCAAATTGAGTCAAATTCAGAGTGCAATCATATGTGTTAGATGTGAGTCAGGTTTGGCAGATTGATTCAACATAAGTAAAAGTCAAGGTTGCCAGATTTTGTTCAGAATTACACTACTCAGGCGCATCATGATGCTCATTGCTATCTTACACCCCGCTAAGAGTCTATTTTCCTTGTTTAATTAGCAGCAGAGCTTCTGAATATATCTACACTGATGGGTGTGGTGCTCTGGAAATGAGGTGTGTTCAGGTAAATTTCTGGCGTATTGCTATCTTGGCAACAGAAAAAACACTTTCCGTTAAAATTTGCGAGATTTACATTGCTAAATTATTTGTTAATTATTAAACTGTGTTTAGGGTTAGGATTGGATTTGTCATGGCCAGACTTTGTTAAGGGTTGCCAGATTTATAGTTGCCAGGTTGGATTTAAGGTTGCCAGATTGCATTGAGCTTTGCCAGATTGTAGTTAGTGTTGATATATTATGTTTAAGGATGTTAGATTAGATACAGAGTTGCCAAAATGAATTCAGTGTTGCCAGATTAGATTTAGGGGTAAATTAAATAGTTGCCAAATTGGGTATAAGTTGCCAGGTTGGTTCAACATTGCTAAGAATCTTAATTGCCAGCTAAAATTTCAGGGTTGCCAGATTGTATTGAGCTTTTGCCAGATTGTAGTCAGTGTTGCCAGATTATGTTCAAGGTTGTTAGATTAGATGGAGAGTTGCCAGATACATTCAGCATTGCCAGGATAGATTCTCGTGTTGCCAGTTTGGTTCAACATGGTATTAAATGTTGCAAGATTATGTTCAGTGTTTTTTTGCTTAGATGCAGAGTTGCCAGGTTTGTTCAACATTGCTTTAAAAAATTGGGTTTAATACTGCCGTTTGCCAGTTAAGATTGTTTGAAGGTTGCCAGATTGCCTATAGCTTTGCCAGATTATGTTCAAGGTTGTTAATTAATTATTATTATAATAAATTTTTTTGCTTGGGTTTTGGGTTGCCATATTGACTGTTTCTCCCCCTAAACGCCCTACAGCCCCTCTGTCTCTACATGTATGAGTTGAATAAATGAAAGTGATTTAATGAAAAGGGATTATACATTTATGAAAAATTATACGCCGGGTTTTGTGTCAATAAAACAGCTGAATATGAAATGTTCCGGCCGGCGGCTGTTTCAGCCCAGCCTGATTAAAAATAGCCCGTTTGTGGAGGAAACAGCCCAATCTGGCTAGTGGGCACAGCGAGGCGTGACAGAACCGGAGCGTGGGGTGGGGGGGTGGTGTTGGGGTGGTGTTAGGGGGGTTATTGGAGGTGTACCGGCTCTGGGGACATTATGGCTGTAATTGCGGTGCAGAGCCAGAGAACAGGGAGAGCGACAGTTAAGACATTCAGTGTCCACCAAGGTCAGCACTCGGAGGAACACACTCACACACACACACACTCTCTCTCTCACACACACACACACACACACTCTCTCACACACACTGCAGATTTCTGCCACTGACATCTGTATTTAGAGAGGAGGATGGTTTATTTAACTCTCTCTCTCTCTTTCTTTTTCAGAAACCTGGGGAAATCAGGTCTACGTGTGTCTTGTTTGGGCCTCGGTGAGTAATGGAAGCCCATTAGTAGTAATGCCAGCCAATCAGCACTCAGTAGCAGTAATACTAGCCAGTCAGCATTCGGTAATAATCATACTATAAACTAATTGCATTAAGTAGTAGTAATACCAAGCGCTCATCACATAGTAGTAGTAATGAAAGCCAATCAGCACTCAGTAGTAGGAATGATAGCCAATCAGTGCTCAGTAGCAGTAATGATAGCCAGTCAGCGCTCAGTAGCAGTAATGATAGCCAATCAGCACTCAGTAGCAGTAATGATAGCCAATCAGCACTCAGTAGAAATAATGATAGCCAATCAGCACTCAGTATTAGTAATGATAGGCAATCAGCATGCAGTAGCAGTAATAATAGCTAATCAGCATTAAGTGGTAGTAATAATAGCCAGTCAGCGCTCAGTAGCAGTAATGATAGCCAATCAGCACTCAGTATTAGTAATGATAGCCAATCAGCATGCAGTAGCAGTAATGATAGCCAATCAGCACTCAGTAGCAATAATGATAGCCAATCAGCACTCAGTATTAGTAATGATAGCCAATCAGCACTCAGTATTAGTAATGATAGCCAATCAGCACTCAGTATTAGTAATGATAGGCAATCAGCACGCAGTAGTAGTAATAATAGCCAATCAGCGCTCAGTAGCAGTAATGATAGCCAGTCAGCGCTCAGTAGCAGTAATGATAGCCAATCAGCGCTCAGTAGCAGTAATGATAGCCAATCAGCGCTCAGTAGCAGTAATGATAGCCATTACTTATTTGCTTTTGTGATTAAATAAAATTGTAAAAAAAAGTAAATGTATTAGTTACAATATATTTATGAAAAAATACATAACCAAGCAGCTAAATAACCTCCTATACACAGAAAAAAAGAAGTAAAGATAAGCTAAACTCTCTCTATCTCTCTCTCTCTATCTCTCTCTCTCTCTATCTCTCTTTCTCTCTCTCTCTCTCTATCTCTCTCTCTATCTCTCTTTCTCTCTCTCTGTCTCTCTCCCTATCTCTCTCTCTCTCTATCTCTCTTTCTCTCTCTCTATCTCTCTCTCTCTATCTCTCTCTCTCGTTCTCTCTCTCTCTCTCTCCCTCTCTCTCTCTCTTTCTCTTTCTCTCTCTCTATCTCTCTCTCTCTCTATCTCTCTCTCTCGTTCTCTCTCTCTCGTTCTCTCTCTCTCTCTCTCTCTCAGGGACGTGGGTGACCTTTGGTTCTCAGATATCAGATGAGGTGAGTGTTATTATCTGTAGGTTATGTAGAGTTGTGATTAGAGATGTGATTAGAGTTGTGATTAGAGTTGTGATTAGAGTTGTGATTAGAGTTATGAGTAGAGTTGTGATTAGAGATGTGATTAGAGTTATGATTAGAGTTGTGATTAGAGTTATTATCAGGATGTGATGGGTGTAATAGGTTTCTCATTAGAGTCTGCATTAATGTGCCCTCTTTAAGTCTTTATGCTCTCCCCGGCCACTTTATCAGAAACGCCTCTCCTCTAACTCCACCTCACTGATGTGATGAACAGTTAGTGACTGGAGCTCATCTGATAAAGTGAGCTGGGTTGGTGGGTGTTTCTGATAAAGTGGCCAGTGAGTGGAAGCACAGGGTTGGTGAGTGTTTCTGATAAAGTGGCCGGTGGTAACGTGTGCTGTGTTCTCAGATGGCGGAGAATCTGATGACTATAGCGTACGAGAACGGAGTGAACCTGTTCGACACTGCAGAGGTTTACGCCTCGGGCAGGTAAGATACACACCTCACTGATTCACCTGAGAGAGTGTGTGTGTGTGTGTGTGTGTCTGTAGAGAAGTGCTGCTAATGGAATAAGATGCTCTGGTACAGGTAGACATGTGCCTTCTGGCACCATGCCAGAGATAAATACATTAATAAATCGTTTAATAGATTTAGAGGTTTAAGGTTTAAGGTTTAAAGAGATGAATGATGGATGGATGGATGGATGGATGGAGATAGATAGATAAACATAGTAAGATGAAAGTGTTTATGAGGAATTGAATATGGATTAACGGATCATATATGGAAGGATTAAGAAGTTTATAAATGGATGAATGTATGGATGGAAGAAAAAGTTGATGGATGGATGCATAGATAAATGAATAGAAAGATGGATAGATCAATGTATGGATAGATGAGTATGTGAATGGATAGAAGAATAGATGATAAATGAGTGCGTAGATCATGTTTATGGATAGCTGCATATAGATATAAATAGACAGATTAGATTGATGTATGGATAGATGGGAAGGTGGATGGATAAATGGATGATTGGGGGATTTGTAGATAGACAGGTGCATGAATGAATGGATAGATGGTGTAGCTGGATGGATATATTGGATGAATTGATGTATAGGTGGATGGACAGATGAATGCATGGAAGGATTCATAGATGAATGAATAGATTGATGGGTGGATGGATGATTGGGGAAATTTTTAGATAGGTTGATGGACAGATGAATGGATGGATTGATGTATGGATAGAAGGAAAGGTGGATGAAAGGATGAATAGATTAATTGGATGGATAAATGCATGGATACATAGGTAGGTGGATGGATGGATGGATGGATGGATAGGTGGGTAGGTGGACAAATGAAAACATGGATTAATGCATGGATAGATGGATGGATGGATAAATAGATAGAAGGATGGATAGATGAATGAATGGATTGATGTATGAATAGATGGGAGAAGGGTAGGTGGATGGGTAAGTGGATGATTGGGGGAATTTATAGATAGGTTGATGGATAGATGAATGAATGAATTGATGTATAGATAGATGGGTAGGTGAACAAATGAATTAATGTATTACAGTTTTTCTCCATTGGTTTGGCTCATTTCTTGAAACTGAGATGACATTCTCAAAATAACATGGACAAATTCCCAAACTAACTTGCAGTTTCTCATAACAGAATGGCATTTCTCATTGCTTTCATCACATTTCAAATGCTTTGTACATGTCTTAAGCACTTAGTACATCTTTGCAAATGGTTTTGTACAAGTAGCCTACACTTAACACAATCATCCTACATTTAGTACATTTTCCAAAAGAATGCATCTAGTTGATCTATCTTAATTGGTTAGTTCTCAGTGTAATGGTTGTTCTCTTCAAAACATGTCAGCACAATTTCATCATATAAGTCATCATCTGCAGAATAGTCTGCTCAATTCTCAAAATGGATTAAGAAATTGTAATACAATACAGAACACATATTTTGGAACATTTCATAAATTCATTACAATCAGGTGAGTAGGTAACAGGTGAAAGCAGGTTTTGACGAAAATGAGTGTCCCACATTACTGGTGACCAATCCATCAGTTTGTTGTCTATTATTTTGAATGCTGGCATTGCTCTATATACAGTGGATATAAAAAGTCTACACACCCCTGTTCAAATGCCAGGTTTTTGTGTTGTAAAAAAATTTAAGCAAGACAAATAATTTCATAACTTTTTTCACATTTAATGTGACCTATAACCTGTACAATGCAATTGAAAAACAAACATAAATCTTTACAGCGAAAAAATATAAAACAAAAAACTTAAAATCACCTGGTTAAATACATATAACTAATACTTTGTTGCAACATCTTTTGCATTTATTACAGCACTCAGTCTTTTTGGGTAGGAACCTATCAGCGTGACACATCTTGATGTGGCAAAATTTGCCCACTCTTCTTTGCATCAACTGCTCAAAATCTGACAAAATGTGAGGGCATCTCCTGTGCCCAGCCCTCTTCAGATTACCCCACAGATGTTCAATGGGATTCAGGTCTGGATTCAGGCTGGGCCATTCCAAAGCCTTAATCTTATACCGCTGAAGCCATTCTTTTGTTGATTTAGATGTGTCCTTTGTGTCATTGTTGTGCTGAAAGATGAAGTTCCTTTTCATCTTCAGTTTTCTACCAGAGGCCGAAGGTTTTTGCCAATACTGACTGGTATTTGGAACTGTTCAAAATTCCGTCCACCCTGAATAAAGCCCCAGTTCCAGCTGAAGAAAAACAGCCCCAAAGTATGATGCTGCCACCACCATGCTTCACTGTAGGTATGCTGTTCTTTTGGTGACGAGCAGTGTTGCTTTTGCGCCTAATATACCTTTTGGAATTATGTCCAAAACGTTTAACCTTGGTTTCATTAAACCATAACACATTTTCCCACATGCGTTTGGTAGATATCAGATGAATTTTTGGAGAATTAAGTAGAGCTTAGATGTTTTCTGGATGTTTGTTTTGCACAGACATATGAAGAAGTCGGCAGATTGTTGTCACATGTACTGCACAGCCAGTACTTGCCAGAAATTCTTGCAGCTCCTTCAGTGCTGCTGTCGGCCTCTTGGCAGCCTCCTTGACCAATTTTCTTCTTGTCTTATCATCAATTTTTGTCAAATGTCTTGTTCTTGGTAATGTCTTGTTGTGCCATGTTTTCTCCACTTGATGATGACAGTCTTCAAAGTGTTCCATGGTATATTTAATGACTTTTGTAGCCTTCACCTGACTGATATCTATGAATAATGAGATACCTCTGATGCTCTGGCATCTCTTTGTGGACCATGGCTTGTGCTGAAAGATGTGGCTACAAAAATATCAGGACAAGCCTACTAGAACAGTTAAACTTTATTTGGAGTTGATCAGAGGCACTTTAATTGTTGACAGGTGTGTGCTGACTCCAATTTAAAGTGAGTTCGAAGGTTATTGGTTAAATTTGAACACAGCAACACCCCTAGTTATAAAAGGGTGTGCACACTTATGCAACCTCAATATCTCAGTTGTTTATTTTTACTTCACCTCCCTGAAAGATTTCTGTTTGTTTTTCAATTGCATTGTACAGGTTATAGGTCACATTATAGGTAGAAATTATTTGTCTTATTGTATTTTTTTTTACATCACAAAAACCTACCATTTGAACAGGGGTGTGTAGACTTTTTCTATCCACTGTATACATCTTGGCCTGGTGCTAGTTCTTTGATGCTAGTCCTGTGATGATATAACGATGATATAGTCCTGTGATGATATAATGATTATATAGTCCTGTGGCGATCAGTGTAGAGGATGGCTCAGGCATTCTTCCCACAGTGCATTGCTAAAGAACATATCAGATGCAATGTTGATGAGAATTTATGGCCAAACAGACTGCAGCGGATGGATGGCCAGGAAGGTGATGGAGAGAGGGGAGTGACACAGAGTAGTCAGAATGTTACTGTATTGCATTTGTGATGCTTGACTATTTTTTTACCTACTGTAATGTATTTTGTTTTGTTTTTGCAGGTTTTTGTAATTTGTATACATAGTATATTTGATACATTTTCCTTAGTATTTTTCTTTTCTTTCTACCTACAGTAATGTGTAAAGATGTACTTGTAAATAAAAATAGTTACAATTTCCTCAGCAGAATGAGTGCAGTGTGTGTGGTGTGAAAATCGTATTCCTTTAGCTAGACCTCTGCCATAAAGACAAAACATCTAAGCATTTTGACTTGCAGTACTTACACAATGCCAAAGGGACAATGCATTTTGGGGGCACTGATGATTTGTGTGAGAAAGGAAATTAGTTTTGACACATGGGTAAACTGTTTTTGGAGCGATATGAGCAGTGATGAGGATCCATGTAGTTTTGCTGCACCGTCCAGTTTATTTTGACAGATGGACAAAATGAATGAAAATGTGCCAAAGCAATTGAGAAGGATCTATGCCATTTTTATTGTACTGACTATTTATATGGGAGAAAGACTTCATTTTGAAGCAAGAATGAACGTTTTGGGAGACATATGACATTTTGCTGGTTATCTGAAGTGTTGTGAAGAACTGTAAGTCTGTTTGGCCAATTTACCTTTTAGTTATAGGAATGTCATCTCAGTTTCAAGAAATGAGCCAAACCAATTGAGAAAAACTGTAATGTATGGATACATGAATAGGTGGATGGATGGATTGATGCATGGATGGATGAATGGATGGATGCATGGATAAATGAATGATGAATAGGTGGGTGGATGGATGGATGGATGGATGGATAGATGGATCGATGCATGGATGGATGCATGGATAGATGGGTAGGTGCATGGATAAATGTATGTTTGGGGGAATTCGTAGATAGGTTGATGGACAGATGAATGAATGGATTGATGTATGGATAGAAAGATAGGTGGATAGATGAATGGATGGATAAATTGATGGAAGAATGAATAGATAAATGAATGTATTGATGTATGGATAGATGTGTTGGTGGATGGATAAATGAATGGTTGGGGAAATTCATAGATAGACAGGTTGATGGATTGATGTATGGAAAGGTGGATGGATGGATGAATTGATGTATAGATGGGTAGGTGAACAGATGAATGAATGGATTAATGTATGGATAGGTGAATGGATGGATAGATGGGTAGGTGGAGAGATGAATAAATGTATAAATGTATGGATAAGTAGATGGTTGGATGTAAGGATGGATGTTTGAATGGATAGATGGATGGAGAGATAGATGGATGGACAGATGGGCTCCAGAGAGCACGTTCTTCTCTTGCACTCCTTCATTCTTCTTGCTTCTCTTCTGTTTTTGCATAAACATGATGAA
This sequence comes from Astyanax mexicanus, assembly GCF_023375975.1. Taxonomy (NCBI): domain Eukaryota; kingdom Metazoa; phylum Chordata; class Actinopteri; order Characiformes; family Acestrorhamphidae; genus Astyanax; species Astyanax mexicanus. The sequence goes on from NC_064408.1 coordinate 2,638,526, forward strand.
TGTGAGGCCGTGCTGTTTTATAGCTCAACCCCAACCGACCGACCGACTGTTATTTACAGTCTCTCTCTCTCTCTCTCTCTCTCTCTCTCTCTCTCTCTCTCTCTCTCTCTCTCCGCAGGGCTGAGATCACTCTGGGTAATATTATTAAGAAGAAAGGCTGGAGGTGAGCCCGTATTCCGCGGCCGTTACGGCATTACTCACATTTCCACTTCCATTCAGAGGCATGAGAATAACCCGCCGGACCCATTACTGCTCCATCCGTTACCCCCCCACCCAATCCCGACGTTCCCGACGCTCCGGAACACAGAGCAGCATTCCCATCCATCTGCTGTGTTTAGAAGTTTATTCAGCGTTCATTCGTCTTCCTCTTCCTCTACTGCAGAACTGCAGCGCTCCTCACCAAACACTGCTGCACACTGTTCTGTACTCTGTGTGATCTCATAAATCTAAACCTGAGGTTATTTGTGGTTAAAATGTAAATATACAATCTATATCTTATTAATATATTTTCAAAATCTAATATAAATGCTGTATTTCACCAGTATTGCTCTCCTCTTAACGTAGAATAGGCTGTCCTAAAAGTAGTTAAGGTTTAAGGCTAAAAGAATCCTGTTGAGTTAAAGCTAAACCTGGAGAGTTAAAGCTAAACCTGGAGAGTTAAAGCTAAACCTAAAGAATTAAAGCTAAACATAGAGAGTTAAAGATAAACCTGGAGAGATAAAGCTAAACATGGAGAGCTGAAGCTAAACCTGGAGAGTTAAAGCTAAACCTGGAGAGATAAAGCTAAACATGGAGAGCTAAAGCTAAACTTGGAGAGTTAAAGCTAAACCTGGAGAGCTAAAGCTGAATAAGGAGAGTTAAAGCTAAACTTGGAGAGTTAAAGCTAAACCAGGAGAGTTAAAGCTAAACCTGGAGAGTTAAAGCTAAACCTGGAGAGATAAAGCTAAACATGGAGAGCTAAAGCTAAACTTGGAGAGTTAAAGCTAAACCTGGAGAGCTAAAGCTGAATAAGGAGAGTTAAAGCTAAACTTGGAGAGTTAAAGCTAAACCAGGAGAGTTAAAGCTAAACCAGGAGAGTTAAAGCTAAACCTGGAGAGTTAAAGCTAAACCAGGAGAGTTAAAGCTAAACCTGGGGAGTTAAAGCTAAACCTGGAGAGTTAAAGCTAAACCTGGAGAGTTAAAGCTAAACCAGGAGAGTTAAAGCTAAACCTGGAGAGCTAAAACTAAACCTGGAGAGTTAAAGCTAAACCTGGAGAGTTAAAGCTAAACCTGGAGAGTTAAAGCTAAACCTGGAGAGTTAAAGCTAAACCAGGAGAGTTAAAGCTAAACCTGGAGAGCTAAAACTAAACCTGGAGAGTTAAAGCTAAACCTGGAGAGCTAAAACTAAACCTGGAGAGTTAAAGCTAAACCAGGAGAGTTAAAGCTAAAACTGGAGAGTTAAAGCTAAACCTGGAGAGTTAAAGCTAAACCTGGAGAGCTAAAACTAAACCAGGAGAGTTAAAGCTAAGCCAGGAGAGTTAAAGCTAAACCTGGAGAGCTAAAACTAAACCAGGAGAGTTAAAGCTAAACCTGGAGAGCTAAAACTAAACCAGGAGAGTTAAAGCTAAACCTGGAGAGTTAAAGCTAAAACTGGAGAGTTAAAGCTAAATCTGGAGAGTTAAAGCTAAACCAGGAGAGTTAAAGCTAAATATGGAGAGATAAAGCTAAACCTGAAGAGTTAAAGCTAAACCTGGAGAGTTAAAGCTACACCTGAAAAGGTAAAACGAAACCTGGAGAGGTAAAGCTAAACCTGGAGAGTTTTAAGCCAAACCGGGAAAGTTAAAGCTAAACCTGGAGTGTTAAAGCTAAACCTGGAGAGTTAAAGCTGAACCTGGAGAGCTAAACTTGGTACTCAAGTATGAAAATACTGAAAATAAAATACTGGAAAATACTTTTACACAAAGAAAAACTCACTGTATAAAATGTGTATCAGGTGCTTTAACAGGTATCAGACTCACCTTATCTTTATTTAAGAGCTAAAGTTAAACCAGGAGAGCTATAGTTAAACGAGGGAGTTAAAGCTAAACCTGGAGAGCTGAAGCTAAATCTGGAGAGCTAAAGCTAAACCGGGAGAGCTATAGTTAAACCAGGGAGTTAAAGCTAAACCTGGAGAGCTATAGTTAAACCAGGGAGTTAAAGCTAAACCTGGAGAGTTAAAGCTGAACTTGGAGAGTTAAATCTAAACATGGAGAGTTAAAGCTAAACCTGGAGAGTTAAAGCTAAAACTGGAGAGTTAAAGCTAAATCTGGAGAGTTAAAGCTAAACCGGGAGAGGTAAAGCTAAAACTGGAGAGTTAAAGCTAAATCTGGAGAGTTAAAGCTAAACCTGGAGAGTTAAAGCTAAAACTGGAGAGTTAAAGCTAAACCTGGAGAGTTAAAGCTAAAACTGGAGAGATCAAGCTAAACCTGGAGAGTTAAAGCTAAACCTGGAGAGTTAAAGCTAAAACTGATCAAGCTAAACCTGGAGAGTTAAAGCTAAACCTGGAGAGTTAAAGCTAAAACTGGAGGGTTAAAGCTAATCCTGGAGAGTTAAAGCTAAACCTGGAGAGTTAAAGCTAAAACTGGAGGGTTAAAGCTAAACCTGGAGAGGTAAAGCTAAACCTGGAGAGGTAAAGCTAAATATGGAGAGTTAAAGCTAAACTTGGAGAGTTTTAAGCCAAACCGGGAAAGTTAAAGCTAAACCTGGAGAGTTAAAGCTAAAACTGGAGAGCTAAACTTGGTACTCAAGTATGAAAATACTGAAAATAAAATACTGGAAAATACTTTTACACAAAGAAAAACTCACTGTATAAAATGTGTATCAGGTGCTTTAACAGGTATCAGACTCACCTTATCTTTATTTACTGTGTTTTTGCAGGAGATCCAGTTTTGTAGTAACCACTAAGATCTACTGGGGTGGACAGTAAGTATATTTAAAAATAATGTATATATAAAAGCCTCTGCCTGTTGTGTAAAAATAAAAAGTCATTTTTATGATGTAGTATTTATTGTAATGTTTTTACACCTAGACAAAATGCGTCAGTAATGTCAGATTCGTAAAAAAAAATGCTATTAAACCATTGTTTAATAAAAAAACTGTGATTTTTATTAACGTTTTGGGATAGATTATCTAATTAATCAGCACTAATTACACTCAATATTCTTACTAAAGCGTGTTGTCGATAAAATACAAAAATGTCTCTCTATACAATAAAGTATCTTCATATTGCCCAGCTCCAGTTTGAAACCAGTACAATCCTTCTAAGTTAATTTCAGGAAAAAACAAGATAATTTCAAGGAAATATGGAATATGGGCTCTGTTTAAGTCATTTTTCCTTACATTAGCTTTTTTAAATTTTACACTTAAGATAAATAGTTATACTTAAAAAAAAATTATCATAATTTTCTTTAGAAAAAAAAAAGTCTTATAATGATGAATCTTAAAGTGCATCTAAAAATGGAACACACCTCAAATAAAAGAAATATAAGAAATCTTTGTAAAAAATGGTTTTAAACTATTTATGTCTTCTTAAGAACAGTTGGTTAATGAGGCTCTCATCATAGATATACTTCATAATTATTATTTTTAAATGTTTTTCGTACGTTTTTCTTAGTAAATAATTTGTAAATCTCTAACACTTCCACTTTCTACCTGCAGGGCGGAGACAGAGAGAGGCCTGTCCAGAAAACACATTATTGAAGGTAGAGTTCTGTTTAAAATCAATAAAATCTCACAAATCACTTGTTTTTTATTATTTTACTATTTTACTGTGTATATACACCTAACATGGCAGATGAAGGAACTGTCTGTGTTATGTAAGAGTTATATAATTTAATCACTATTGTTTCATTAAATAGCATTATAATGATATAATAATAGTTGCATCATTGCATTGTTACAGCTCTAATGGGGTAAACTGCATTTACAGCTCTAAATAAGAGATCACTTAAAAATGATGAGTTTCTTTGATTTTACCAAATTGAAAACCTCTGGAATATAATCAAGAGGAAGATGGATGATCACAAGCCATCAAACCACCAAACTGAACTGCTTGAATTTTTGCTCCAGGAGTAAAGCAGCATAAAGTTATCCAAAAGCAGTGTGTAAGACTGGTGGAGGAGAACATGATGCCAAGATGCATGAAAAAAACTGTGATTGAAAACCAACCAGGGTTATTCCACCAAATATTGATTATTTCTGAACTCTTAAAACTTTATGAATATGAACTTGTTTTCTTTGCATTATTTGAGGTCTGAAAGCTCTGCTTCTTTTTTGTTATTTCAGTCATATCTCATTTTCTGTAAATAAATGCTCTAAATGAGAATATTTTTATGTGGAATTTGGGAGAAATGTTGTCTGTAGTTTATAGAATAAAACAACAATGTTCATTTTACTCAAACATAAACCTATAAATAGTGAAATCAGAGAAACTGATTCAGAAACTGAAGTGCTCTCTTCATTTTTTACAGAGCTGTATATATATATATGTTTATCAAAATCATTAATAAAGTTGATATTATTCCTCAGGTCTTCGAGGATCTTTGTCCAGACTCCAGTTGGATTATGTAGACATCGTCTTCGCCAATCGTAATGACGTCAACAGTCCAATGGAAGGTAAGACAGTTTTCAATACTATAATCAATAATCATCAATCAATAATCACATCAGTCATAATCATTCAGCATATTCATATTCAAGACATGTATAGCACTTCCACTATACATCAAAACATCTGTAGACACCCCTTCCAATGAATGCATGTACTAATTCTCTTAATTAATGATGGGTGTGGTTAATTTTGGGCGTAACATGAAATAAACCAATCAGAGTGTCTCTTGCTCATCATTCTCTTTAAGAGTAGATCAGGTGAGCTCTGACTTTGGTGGATTGCTATTGTAACGGTGCAGCTACCTGGACGTGTCCAACAAACTCTTCTCAGCAGAGGAAACTGAGCTGCTGGTTGACGCTGTGAAGGAGCTCCAGCAGCTCATTTACGGGAACAGCAATGTTATTTTATTTACTATTCTGTTTATTGTTGCCAAGATAGCGATGAACGTCTGACTGTTGCCGTCTGTCTAGGTTGTATTCAATTAGTGGAGTCAGTTTCTCTGATTTTACTATTTATAGGTTTATGTTTGAGTAAAATGAACATTGTTGTTTTATTCTATAAACTACAGACAACATTTCTCCCAAATTCCAAATAAAAATATCGTCATTTAGAGCATTTATTTACAGAAAATGAGAAATGACTGAAATAACAAAAAAAGATGCAGAGCTTTCAGACCTCAAATAATACAAAGAAAACAAGTTCATATTCATAAAGTTTTAAGAGTTCAGAAATAATCAATATTTGGTGGAATAACCCTGGTTTTTAATCACAGTTTTCATGCATCTTGGCATCATGTTCTCCTCCACCAGTCTTACACACTGCTTTTGGATAACTTTATGCTGCTTTACTCCTGGTGCAAAGATTCAAGCAGTTCAGTTTGGTGGTTTGATGGCTTGTGATCATCCATCTTCCTCTTGATTATATTCCAGAGGATTTTAATTTGGTAAAATCAAAGAAACTCATCATTTTTAGGTGGTCTCTTGTGTGATAGTCCAAATCCAAATGTATAAATACATATTCATGTGTGTGTTTTATAGAGGTGGTCCGGGCGATGACGTTTGTGATAAATCAGGGCATGGCCATGTACTGGGGGACGTCTCGTTGGAGTGCTATGGAGATAATGGTAAGATTAACAGATTAATCAAAAAATAAGTCTAAACTTTAATTCCATTTTCCTTTTCCTTTTATCTTAAACTGTGTTTTTCCCTTTTCCCCCTCTAGGAGGCGTACTCAGTAGCGCGGCAGTTTAATCTGATCCCCCCGGTGTGTGAACAGGCCGAGTACCATTACTTCCAGAGGGATAAAGTGGAGGTTCAACTGCCCGAACTTTACCACAAAATCGGTCAGTATTAATAACTTACTCACGGTGAATTTTACCACAGAATTAGTTCGTTTTTCTTACTAATCATAACATTTACTGCTAAATCAACTTTACTTTACCACAAACTAGTTCCTATACAGTAACTGTAACTACCTTTACAAACAATACACTTTACGACAAATCTGAAACTTTAAAACAAATTAACCTTTACTACAAATATGAAACGTTACACCAAACAATACATTTTACTACAAATCTGAAACAATACAACATGCAACAAACTTTACTAAAAAAGTGAAACTTTACAAACAATTTACTTTACTAAAAATCTGAGACTTTACAACAAGCAATACATTTTAGTAGAAAAATCTGAAACTTTACGAACAATAAACATTATTTGAAACTTTATAAGCAATAGACTTTACTTCAAATCTAAAACATTAGAATAAGAAATAAACTTTACTACAAATCTGAGACTTTACAACAAACAATAAACTTGACAACAAAATCAGTCGGTAACTTTACAAACATTAAACTTTACAACAAATATGGAGCTTTACAGCAAGAAATAAACTTTACTTCAAATCTGAAACTTTAATACAAGCAATGAACTTTACTACAAATCTGAAATGTTACAAAAAAACAATACATTTTACTACAAATCTGACACTTTACAAGAATCAATAAACTTTACTACAAATCTGAAACTTTACAACAAGCAATTTACTTTACTACAATCTGAAATTTTACAACAATCAATAAACTTTACTACAAATCTAAAACTTTACATGCAATAAACTTTACTACAAATCTAAAACTTTACATGCAATAAACTTTACTACAAATCTGAAACTTTACAACAAACAATACACTTTACTAAAAAACAGAAACTTACAATAAGCAGTAAACTTGACAACAAAATCAGTCTGTAACTTTACCAACATTAAACTTTACAACAAATATGGACATTTACAGCAAACAATAAACTTTACTACAAATCTGAAACAAAGTTATTATTTTTACAATATGTACATTTTTGGTCAGTTTAAGTGTAGCTAATTTAACTAATAATTTACAACAAAATCAGTTAGTTAAAGAATAACAAACAGCACAAACATTAACTTAATATTTAATACCTTTTTCTTGAGAAACATACAAACATCACAACATCTTCATTCACTGAATCAGTAGAGAGGAATTCATCTTGTTGTAATGAAACTGTTTTACTCCAGAGATCAGACGCATTTCCCTCCGAGCAGAAGAAATGTAGAACAGTGACTTTCTGGGTTTAGAAAGTTTTAATTGTTTAAAATGAGGTCTGATTAAAACAGGGGCAGAACTCAGCTCTTCAGTTCCAGCTCTCGCAACCTCTGTACCAGCTCTCACAACCTCTGTACCAGCTCTCACAACCTCTGTACCAGCTCTCACAACCTCTGTATCACCTCTCACAACCTCTGTATCACCTTTCACAACCTCTGAATCTCCTCTCACAACCTCTGTATCACGTCTCGCAACCTCTGTACCACCTCTCACAACCTCTGTACCAGCTCTCACAACCTCTGTATCACCTCTCACAACCTCTGTATCACCTTTCACAACCTCTGAATCTCCTCTCACAACCTCTGTATCACGTCTCGCAACCTCTGTACCACCTCTCACAACCTCTGTACCAGCTCTCACAACCTCTGTATCACCTCTCACAACCTCTGTATCACCTTTCACAACCTCTGAATCTCCTCTCACAACCTCTGTATCACGTCTCGCAACCTCTGTACCACCTCTCACAACCTCTGTACCACCTCTCACAACCTCTGTACCAGCTCTCACAACCTCTGTATTACCTCTCACAACCTCTGTGTCACCTCTCACAACCTCTGTATCACCTCTCACAACCTCTGTACCAGCTCTCACAACCTCTGTATCACCTCTCACAACCTCTGTATCACCTCTCACAACCTCTGTATCACCTCTCACAACCTCTGTACCAGCTCTCGCAAACTCTGTACCAGCTCTCACAACCCCTGTTCCAGCTCTCGCAACCTCTGTACCAGCTCTCGCAAAATCTGTACCAGCTCTCGCAAACTCTGTACCACCTTTCGTTACCTCTTTACCACCTCTCACATCCTCTGTACCTCTGTTACAGCTCCTTCCTATTCCTTTCCCTCATCGCTATCCCAATTTTATTTTCTTCTTTCTTTTTATTTTCTCTCATCTCTTCTTTTGTTCTTTCTCTAATTTTTTTATTCTTCTTCATTTTGTTCTCTTACTTACTCTTACTTATCTCATATGTTATCCTTTTTCTTTTTTTTACATATATTTTGTGTTTGACCTCTCTTGTTATCCTTTCTTTCTTTTATTTCCTTTTCCCTTTCTTTGCCCCCACTCCTCTATACTGCTGTTATTCTTTCTTTCTAACTACTTTTTCTCTCTCTCTCTCTCTCTCTCTCTCAGGTGTTGGAGCGATGACCTGGTCTCCGTTAGCGTGTGGGCTGATCACAGGGAAATACAGCGATGGCGTTCCTGAATGTTCTAGAGCTGCAATGAAAGTGAGTCATGTTAGCTATTTCTTCTACTTCTCTCTCTCTCTCTCTCTCTCTTTCTCTCTCTCCGTCTCCATATGTACTCCTCTCAGCTCCGTATTTGCGGGTGTGAGGGCAGCTGTCGGCAGTGTGTTATTCTTCAGGCTAATGGCCGGGCGAGATTTAGCAGCTTTAAGCAGCTCTCTCTCTCTCTCTCTCTCTCTCTCTCTCTCTTTTTCTCTCTCTTTCTCTTTTTTCGCTCGTCCGTCAGCGTTTAAGAGACTCGGATAAATCCATAACTCCTCTGAACATCTCAGCCTTTACTGGAACTCTGGACACGGAGTTCTGGATTGCAGACTACTGCAAAACTCAGCGTGCAGTTCTGCCTCAGACAGATATGTAAATGATTACAGGTGTAAGCAAAAAAAGTTGGGTAGTGTACCTCCTGGTGAGAGATCGTAGACGTGCTAGAGATGCATCTATGAAGCATTTAACACATTTTGCCAAGTTGAGAGATGAGAGGGACGCCTCATTGAACTGACTGAAACAGGATGCTCGTTTCATCAATTTACCCATAAGTAAGGTCATCAGTGAGCCAATCACAATCGTCGTGATTTTCCTTAATGATGTCATTAACGGAAAACAACCTGCACTACTAAAGAATTTAACTACTAAAGAATTTATCTTCTTTAGCGTCCATTTAAGTTTGACTATGTAGGTCTTGTGGGTTCTGCACTTCAGTAATGCACCCCTTTCTTTACATAGCAACACCTTAGCTACCACATAGTAATCACCAAGCAACCAATTCATTAATCATAGCTTATGTCACCTTGGCAACACCATATAACCACCGAAATTCACATTACTAACTACCTAGCAGCCACCTATTCTTGTTCACCATAGCAACCACATGAAACCAACTGTAATATCAAGGCAACCACCTAGCAACACCATAGAACCACAGATATTCACGTTACTAACTACCTAGCAGCCACCTATCTACTCCGCTACTACTACAACTGATACAATCCATTTCACATGATCTATTTCAGGACAGGTCCCCAACTAGCAACACCATATCAGCCACTTTGCAACACAAAAACAACCACATAGAAACCAACTGTGATGTCATGGCAACCACCTAGCAATGCCATAGGAACCGCTGATATTCACCTTTACTAATCACTACTCTATTACTTCTGCCCAGCTAATACAAATCGTTTTACATTAACTATTTCAGGACGTTTTGACCCACATTTGTCGTTTTCCTTTCATCTTTCACCCCTTGTTCTTCCTGTTTACTTTCATTCATTTTTGTTCACATTCCAGCATTTTCATTTACCCGACACCCACCAAACTGCATGTCCTCCCTGATTGTAACCTTCATGAAAACATCTTGCACATTTTCCATCGACTCCTTGCACCATTGATTTGCACACTTGCTCACTGTCAGTGTGTAGCCCCTCCCTCCAATCTGCGTACCTGTATATGTTTACCTGTAATCTCTATTGTATTGAATTTGTGTTGGCTTTGTGTTGACTAAATGTAATATTGAACACTCCTGCACTAATTCAGAACAATTCCATCAGGCTTTATGATGACTAAGATTTAAGTTGGATAAATGCAACAAAATATCATATATAGTGAGTATTTACAGCTCTGGAAAAATAAGAGAGCACTTAAAAATGATGAATTTCTTTGATTTTACCTAATTAAAAACCTCTGGAATATAATCAAGAGGAAGATGGATGATCACAAGCCATCAAACCACCAAACTGAACTGCTTGAATTTTTACACCAGGAGTAAAGCAGCATAAAGTTATCCAAAAGCAGTGTGTAAGACTGGTGGAGGAGAACATGATGCCAAGATGCATGAAATAAAAAAACTGTGATTATAAACCAGGGTTATTCCACCAAATATTGATTATTTCTGAACTCTTAAAACTTTATGAATATGAACTTGTTTTCTTTGCATTATTTGAGGTCTGAAAGCTCTGCATCTTTTTTTGTTATTTCAGTCATTTCTCATTTTCTGTAAATAAATGCTCTAAATGAGAATATTTTTATTTGGAATTTGGGAGAAATGTTGTCTGTAGTTTATAGAATAAAACAACAATGTTCATTTTACTCAAACATAAACCTATAAATAGCAAAATCAGAGAAACTGATTCAGAAACTAAAAGTTACGTTTACGTAAAGATATTTTCATGTGAAAAAGCACAATTAACTAGTGGAACTACTGTCCATCATTAAATTAAATTAATTTAAAGAGTTATTTTTGATTGCATATTAATTTACAAAGGCTATAAATTCTTTAAACACTAACTGCACTGTGTTTGTGTGTGTGTGTGTGTGTGTATTGTGTGTGTGTGTGTGTGTATCAGGGTTATCAGTGGTTAAAGGAGAGAGTGTATAGTGAAGAGGGCCGCAGACAGCTGGCCAAAATCAAAGAGCTCCACCTGCTGGCCGACAGGCTGGGCTGCACTGCTGCACAACTCGCCATCGGTAAGTGTGTGTGTGTGTGTGTGTGTGTGTGAGTACTGCAGCATTTCTGAATGTGACAGTGTTTTGTCAGTATGTTGCTCTATGCTGTAACACTGCAGTGTGAGACCTTTCCAAATACATCACACTGTAGTGCTGTCACTGCATATTTAGAGTTTTATTAATAATAATAATAATAATAATAATAACGTTTATATGTGTTTATTTGTAATATTTTGATCTGTATGTTTTCTCTCTCTGTGTTTCAGCGTGGTGTTTACGCAGTGAAGGCGTTAGTTCTGTTTTATTGGGCGTCTCAAACACAGATCAGCTTCTGGAGAACCTGGGTGCTCTAAGGGTAACACACACTCTCTCACACACTGTATCAAATTAATTAGAAATGCTGTAACATCAAAGAATTTCTAAGGAAAAGAAACAGATTCGATCTGTTCTTAACACACATAAACACACACCCACACTCAGTCCTGTTTCTCGAAACATAAAAAGTAACAGGAGTGAGTGCCAGTAACAGGAGTGAGTTTCAGTAACAGGAGTGAGTGCCAGTAACAGGAGTGCGTTTCAGTAACAGGAGTGAGTGCCAGTAACAGGAGTGCGTTTCAGTAACAGGAGTGAGTGCCAGTAACAGGAGTGCGTTTCAGTAACAGGAGTTAGTGCCAGTAACAGGAGTGCGTTTCAGTAACAGGAGTGAGTGCCAGTAACAGGAGTGAGTTTCAGTAACAGGAGTGAGTGCCAGTAACAGGAGTGAGTTTCAGTAACAGGAGTGAGTGCCAGTAACAGGAGTGAGTTTCAGTAACAAGAGGGAATGCTAGTAACAGGAGTGAGTTTCAGTAACAGGAGTAAGTGCCAGTAACAGGAGTGTGTACCAGCAACAGTAGTGAGTTCCAGTAACAGGACTGAACATTGTCCTCTGGTTTATTGATTTATTAATGTGAATATTAGTTTTTTCCAATTCTGTTTGGCTCATAATTTATTCATTTGTTTGATAAATTACATAATAATATTAAAATTTGATCAATTTCAGTTTTTGATAAGACAAAAAATAGCTTTGCATCTTATAAAAAATACATATATAGTGATTTTTTTGTCATAAATATCAATTATTTGAACATGCAGATTAATAAATGAAAATTAAAGGAATTAGTGGACTTGCTTTTAAACATGCTTTTTAAATGTCACTTGACTTGAATTCTGGGGGAATGAATGCTGCGCTACACCAATAAGAGTCCTTGGGCCAGACCCCTAACACTACACTGGTCCGTCTCTGTAATAGGAATAACCTTGTAAATCACTCTGAATGAAGGTTTTAGCTAACTGAGTGTAATGTGTTGTTATGTGAATAATGATAATGAACAGTGCAGCATGGAAGAAGCATAGGTCTATAATTTAATAAAATTACTTATTAAGAATTAAACTCCAAGGGCCCTATTTTATCTATACGCGAGCTGTCAACTGTCCACCATACAGCTTGATTTAGGGCGTGTCAATGTGTCTTTGCTATTGTAACGACGGGAAAAGTACACCTTGCCCGACTCGAAACGCAAACAAAAAGTCGTGTAATAATTATCTTCTTAATTAATCATGGATGTGCTTAATTTTGTGCGTAACGTTAAATAAACCAATCAGAGTGTCTCTTGCTCATCATTTTCTTTAAGAGTCAGGTGAGCTCTGACTTTGGCGGATTGCTATTTTAACGGTGCAGCTACCTGTTACTGGCACTCACTCGTGTTACTGGCACTCACTCCTGTTACTGGCACTCACTCTTGTCACTAGCATTCCCTCTTGTAACTGAAACTCACTCCTGTTACTGAAACTCACTTCTTTTACTGAAACTCACTTCTTTTACTGGTACTCACTCCTGTTACTGGCACTCACTCCTGTCACTGGCACTCACTCCTGTAACTGGCACTCACTCCTGTTACTGGCACTTACACCTGTTACCTCTTACTGGCACTCACTTCTGTTACTAGCATTCCATAATTTATTAAACAAATGAATAAATGATGAGCCAAACATAATTGAAAAAAAACAGAGGACAATACTCACTCCTGTTACTGGAACTTACTCCTGTTACTGGCATTCACTCCTGTTACTTTTTATGTTTTGAGTAATGTTTCCAACAAACTCTTCTCAGCAGAGGAAACTGAGCTGCTGGTTGACGCTGTGAAGGAGCTCCAGCAGTTCCAGCATTTAAATTAGTATTCTGTTTATTGTTGATGTAAAGGTTGGGTTTGTGCTGCCCTGTGTTACCAAGATAGAGATGAACGTCTGACTGTAGACTGTTGTCAGGGTTCAAATCAGTCAGTGGAGCTCCTGTATTTTCAGTTACCAAGATAAACAAGCAAAACTCCAGAAATGTAGCTGAACACACCTCATTTCCAGAACACCACGCCCATCAGTGTAGATATATTCAGAAGATCTGCTGCTGTTTAAAAAAGGCAGGAGGAAGGAGTGAAAATAGACTGTTGGCTGGGTGTAAGATAGCAATGAACACTTCCTGGTTAAAGCGGATGTTCTCTGGGTTCTGTTCCTCTGCAGGTGCTCTCTCAGATGACTCCTCAGACGGTCGGCGAGATGGACGCTCTGCTGGGAAACAAGCCGCACTCCAAGAAAGAGTCGCGTGCATGAAGAAGGAAGAACCTGCGACGGGAAACGAGTGCGGAAAACGAGTGATGAACGCCGAGCGTGGGCTGGAAGAAAAGATGCAGAAAAGACGGACGGATGAGAAAAGGAGTGCTTTCGCTTCCTTCCCTGTGTACTCCATCTCCCTGCATGGCTCCTGCTAAAATATCGGGCTTCCAGAAACAGATCCAGCACCAAAACCCATTCCAGACCAGAACCAGACCCTTTATCCTGGACCAGAACTGGACTAGAACTTAATTATTTTATAACCCAGACCAGAACTGGACCTAACTAAACCTAAACCAGAACCAGACCCTTTATCCTGGACCAGAACTGGACTTAACTAAACCTAAACCAGAACCAGACCCTTTATCCTGGACCAGAACTGAACTTACTAATCCAGAACCAGAACCTTTATCCCGGACCAGAACTGGACTAGAACTTAATTACTTTATAACCCATACCAGAACCGGACTTAAGTAAAACCAGAACCAGATCCAGACCCTTTATCCTGGACCAGAACTGAACTTACTAATCCAGAACCAGACCCTTTATCCCGGACCAGAACTGGACTGGAACTAAATCATTTTATAACCCATACTGGAACTGGACTTACTAGACAAGAAATAAGCAAGAACCAAACTCCTCTATCCTGGACCAGAACTGAACTTACTAATCCAGAACCAGACCCTCTATCCTGGACCAGAACTAAACTATGACTGAACCCGTCTAACTCTGACTAGAACCAACCCAGAACCAAACACAAATCCAGAAAGAGGAACTAGAACTAGAATCAAACTCATTCAACTCAGAACCATTCCTTCCCCATAATGGATTCAAACTGGACCCAATCAGTCCAGGCCATAACTGCATCCTTTTAACCCAGAACACTTTTACCCTGGACCAAAACTGTAATACTGGACCATTTAACACAAATCAGCCAACTGAAGCTCTTCAACCCAGACCAGAACTGGACCTATTTCACCCGGATCAGTACTGGACCCCTTCAGCCAAGACCGGAACTGGACCTCTTCAACCAAGGCCAGAACTGAATCATTATATCCTGGACCAAAACTGACGACCCATTGTACACGTACCAGTAATGGACACATTCAATCCAGATCAGAACTGGACCCCTTCAACCCAGACTAGTATTGCACACCATTCAACTCGGACCAGAACTGGACACTTTAATCCTGGACTGTAACGTTACGGAATCCCTTCAACCAAAACCGACGACTTATTGAACCTGTACCCTTTTAACCTGTACCAGTACTGGACACATTCAATCCAGACCAAACTGGACCCATTTAACCCGAACCAGAACTGGACCACTTCAACCAAGAACAGAACTGGGGCCATTTAACCAATACCAGAAATACCTGAATTATTTTATCTTGGGTCAAAACTGAAGACCCATTGAACCCAGACCAGAACTGGACCTCTTCAACCCAGACCAGAACTGGACCCTTTTAACCCAGACCAGAACTGGACACCTTTAGCAAAGTGAAACATCTTCAACCCAGACCAGAACTGGACCAACTTTAACTCAGACCAGAACTGGAGCTTTACAACCCAGACCAGAACTGGACCCCTTTAACAAAGTGAAACCTCTTCAACCAAGACCAGAACTGAATCATTTTATCCTGGACCAAAACTGACAACCTATTGAACCAGAACTGGACCCCTTTAACCCGGACCAAAACTGGACCTCTTCAACTAAGACCAGAACTGCACCCATTCAACACCACCCAGTGCTATATCTAGAACTAGATCCATTGTAACTTGGAAAGACACCCCGACCTGTTCACACTGGTTCAGAACCGAGCCGGTACTGGACCCGGACCAGTGCTGGACCAGAACCAGACCCCCTCTGCATCACTAGCCCTGCTTTTTATAATATATACCTACTAACTAACCAACACACAGACTTACTCTGAACGCTACGAGAACACGGAGACTCTGAACCACGGCTGTTCTCTCGGTATACAACTCGCCCAGAGAGAGAGAGAGAGAGAGAGAACGAAAGAAAAAAATAACGAACGAGAGAGAGAGAGGATAAAAGAGAGAGAGAGAGAGAGTGAAAGAGTGTGAGAGCATCAGGTTTCTGTCTTCCAGGAGAAACACTTAACGGAGGAAGATGGAGGGAGATGAAAAAAAAAAGACTAGATTTTTCTCCCAGAATGCTGTGTGGCGGGCTTTAGGTGTGTGTGTGTGTGTGTGTGTACTACTGGGTCGCTGCTGTTCACTGCCAATGAAGTAAACAGACACAAAAGCAGCAAAACAGCTCTGAGTGTGTGTGTGTTAGAGGAGTATGAGTGTGTGTGATGAGTGTGTGTGACGAGTGTGTGTGTGATAAGTGTGTGTGTGTGTGTGTGTGTCTTCCTACATCTTCCTCCCTCTCGTCTGTGTCGCCCTGTACGACTCAAACTGTGCGCATGTCCCTTTAAGAGAGTCCCCACTGCCCAGTTAGAGGGATATAAGTGTGTGTTATAAGTGTGTGTGTATGTAAATGTGTGTGTGTGTGTGTGTGTTTGATCGCTGATCCACATCCTCGGCCTTGTCTTTTGCACTAAGCCGGCCGGGTCTCAGAAGCTGGAAGGTAAACGTGACCGGAGGACTGTGCTCGCATCGCTGTGTGTGACGGACATTTCCTGCGTCAATGACAATGAAGAGGACTTCCACGGAGTGTGTGTGTGTGTGTGTACACGAGGACGGATGAGGACATTTTACACTTCAAATGGACACAAATTAGCTCTCCTACTTTAGAACCTGTAGAACCTCCTAGCCTCCTGCTAGCGTCGCCACCCAGCAGCGCAGAGGACCTTAAAAAGCGAAAGTTTGGCAAAAAAATATACATCCATAAACATACACAAGATTCCCACCAAAAAAAAACACAGATTTCATCGTTAAAAGCAAGCACAGCTTTTAAGAAGTTTTAGAACTGGAGCTTCGCTAAGTCATGCTAAGAAGAGTCGGAGCATGAATTTCTCGATTGACGAAATTGTTGGAGACGTTCCTGAAAAGTTTTCCACCAAAAAAATCACAGATTTCCTGGTTAAAAGGAAGCACAGCTTTGGTGTCAGAAGTTCACTTCTTTGGTTTTCGCACTGGAGCTTCGCTGAGTCATGCTAAGAATAGATTGTAGAGACATTCTAGCAATCAGTAATCTTTCACCAGGAGGTACACTACCCAAAGTACCGTATTTTTCAGATTATAATGCGCAATATCAATTAACTTCTATTTTCATACATGATACGCACTAGATTATAAAGGAGCGTTAATCGTGAGTAAGGGTCTCGCCATGCTTTCCTTCTAATGGGAGCTGGGGGAAGCGCCTAAGTAAACAAAATTGTAATTCTTTAAAAAAGATATATTTTAAAGTCATTGTGCTGGATGTTGACCTACACTAAGGATTTATATTCTGAAAACAGTTTATTTGGGTGAGTAAAGTGCTTCTGTTTATTTACAGTAAGCTTAGATTCCCATTTTTTTGTCTAAGGGTGAGTTTTTAGTTAAGATATTCCTGCACTTAGGCTGGGTGCATTAGCATTAGCCGCTAGCCTCAGCGCGAGCGGGACGTAAATGCTGCACGATAACGCTACACTGAGCTCAGCTAGCGGTTCTGCCCATGTAGGTTGTTTTAACAAAAAACGCAAAGTACTGTCTAATATACTCGCTTCTGAGCGGCGAAAGAGCTAGCGCTGTGGTTAGTGGCTGGTGCTAATACTGCTCCAGCCTTAGTGCTGGAGAAACTTCACTAAAAACAACTCACCCTTATAACACTCTGTTCTTCACTGGTTTATAAGGCACACTATAGATTTTTGGGAAAACGAAGAATTTTAAGTGCACCTTAGTGCAAAAAATATGGTAGTCTCTTAGTCTTTTGCGCCCTCTTGTGGTAAAAGCCAAAATATAATGAGATCTCTCTTTATTTCCATATATCAGTGACCTGATGAGCTTTTGTCAATCTTGGCATTCAATTCAAGTCCGAATTCCACTAGAAAGTCTCCAGCAAAAGCAGAATAATCTCTTTTTAATACACTTTTAACGTCCCAATACTTTTGCGAACTCAGCTCCAGTGCAAAACCTAAAAGAAGCAATTTCGTTATTGGCTGATTAGCGGAGGAACTGTTTCAGCAGGACAGCGGTGGCGCCCATAATCGTATGGAGTATTTTCGTACTTCGTCCAAATGTGCGAACAGACAGGAAGGCCTTATTTGCGGACTCTGAGTAATCAGACGTCAGAGATCAGGGAGGACTGTGGGAGTGTATGTCTTTGCACACAGCGTATGGACGTTTGCAGTGCGGACGTTTGATGGATTTCGTCTTCAAGATGTTGGGACTTAATTTGCTAAATTAATTCAACTCTTCGTTCCGTATTCAGACGAAACTGTGCCAGAATACGGAAAGAAAACCAAGCTGGAATTAGGGTTGCATGATATGAGCTGAAATACTGGGAGAGCAATATATTATAAGCACATTATAAATCAGTAATATTGTTAGTTTACGCAAATGATTCCCATTTATTGGATTATATGAATGCTTTCATTCATTAAAACACCCAGAGAAATGCACAGAGGCTTGTGATTGGTCAAAAAGATAACCAGATAACTGGCCTCATTTGCATATTGCTACAGTGTTTTTTTACAACATATCGTGCAGCCCTAACATCATGAAAGCCCTACATCAATACTGGTTTATGGCCAGTTATAATACAATAATAAGGTTAATTTAGAAAATTTTAGATTTTTTTATTGTTCTGTTTTAGCTCCAAACACACCTGAGCCAGGTAAACAATCACTAGATCAGGTGTGTCGAGGAGTTCTAGACGACTGTTCTGAGTTGTAATAAACTAAAAAGTAATGTTTGTTTGTAAAAGTTGATCTTTTATGCTAATCTCAGATCAGCTCACTTGCTTATGCATAAAAAGATCCATCCTGTAGCTCCGCCCCCTCAGTGTATAACATCACAATACCTACATTTAGAGTGTTTAAAAAATAAATAAATAAATATATATATATATATATTCACCCTAATAATGAGAGACTGTAGCTCCACCCCCTCAGTCTATATCACAATACCTACATTTACAGTGTTATTAATATGCATCATTATTGTTATATAAAATAATAAAATAGTTAGTAAATAAGTAATTAGTATAAACTTATCTATACTAATGGTACATTCAATTTTACAAAAAGTTTAAAATTCCCATTTATTGGATTATATGAATGCCTTTAAATGCCAACAAAACACCATAAAATTTATGTGACATCTGATTGGTCAAAAAGCCCTGATAACTGGACTTATTTGCAGTGGGAGGGGCTAAGTTCTGTTTCATTGGCTTGTTGAGGTTTCAATTAGTGTTATGTGCAACAAAACATAAAAAAACATGTCTTTTGTAAGGGTTAAAATGAAAGTAGCACTCATATCCCCCATATATAATAGTTTGTTTGTCTAATTTTAAACCTAAAATATTTTATTTCATCTGATTAATACACACATACCTCCTGGAAACTCTCCTCAATTTAAAAAAAAATAATTAAGTATTTATTTCTTTATTATTCAATGCACAGTAAATGAGCTGATCTGAGTTTAGTATCAATGCACAATGTCTAGCACAGGATGCCAATACAGTTTTAAAGCTAACTGGTTGATAAAAACCCTTTATTCATGTTTTTAGCAGCAAACGACGTCCATAAATAACCTTTATATCTTGAGTTGGTTACAGGATGTTGTTTTGGGTTCTGTCCGACTCTGAAATGCTGTAATGAGAGGATGGGAATGTTCTGAGACTCTGAACGACTGGACTTCATGATGTTTGTATGCTAATGTGTGTGTTGTTAGCGGAAGGATGAGCTAAAGCAGTGTACATACACATTTAGAGCACAGACCTCCTCAGTAACTCTGCCTGTATCTGTTCTATTTTATTGTCTTGCACCGAGAAAAAGAAAGAGAAAAAAAAACAATCAGCCCTGTACTGAATGTATCTGCCTGCCTTTAAAATGTCTGAAGAAACTCCACGTCAACGCAGTGTTTTTCTAGACCTTCACACACACACATACACACACACATTTACACACACGCTTAAACACAATAACACTGGAAGAATAAAAATGCTGAATCACTGAGTCCAATAATGATAGATAGTCCAATAGATTACAAACAATTATACCAACTATAGAATGGAATGAAGAGTAATATGTGTGAATGTAATAATGATACCCCTGCAACCCATACAGACACCACAGCAGCTCATACAGATACCACAGCAACAAACATATATCACAGCAACCCAAACAGATACCACAGTAACCCATACAAATGCCACAAGAACAAAGAGATACCACAGCAACCCATGCAGAATGATGAAATGATGGAGCTTCATCCAATACTTTTGGAGTTGGGGAGTTGACATTGAAGTTGGGAGCAATCAAATCATTACAGATACCACAGCAACCCATACTCCAGATACCACAGTAACCCATACTACAGATATCACAGTAACCCATACTACAGGTACCACAGCAACATATACTTCAGGTACCACAGCAACCCATACTACAGGTACCACAGCAACCCATACTACAGATATCACAGCAACCCATACTACAGATATCACAGCAACCCATACTACAGAGACCACAGCAACCCATACTACAAATACCACAGTAACCCATACTACAGGTACCACAGCAACCCATACTGCAGGTACCACGGCAACCCAAACTACAGATACCACAGCAACCCATACTACAGGTACCACAGTAACCCATACTACAGATATCACAAGAAACAAAGAGATACCACAGCAACCCATGCAGGTAACACAACTTCCCATACTACAGATACCACACCAACCCATACTACAGATACCACAACAACCCATACTACAGATACCACAGCAACCCATACTACAGATTCCACAGTAACCCATACTACAGATACCACAGGAAACAAAGAGATACCACAGCAACCCATGCAGGTAACACAACTTCCCATACTACAGATACCACACCAACCCATACTACAGATACCACAGTAACCCATACTACAGATACCACAGGAAACAAAAAGATACCACAGCAACCCATGCAGGTACCACAGCAACCCATACTACAGGTACCACAGCAACCATACTAAAGATACCACAGTGATAAACAGGCAGAATGATAGAATGATGGATCTCCGTCCAATACTTTTGGAGTTGGGGAGTTGGGAGCAATCAAATCATTATAGATACCACAGCAGCCCTCACTGAGACCACAGCAACCCATACTACAGATACCACAGTAACCCATACTACAGATACCACAAAAAAACAGAGATACCACAGCAACACATGCAGGTAACACAACTTCCCATACTATAGGTACCACAGCAACCCATACTACAGATACCACAGCAACCTATACTACAGATACCACACAGACACATACTACAGATACCACATCAACCTATACTACAGATACCACAACAACTCACTTGGAAATACCACAGCAACCCATACAGATACCACAGCAACCTATGCAGACATCGCAGCAACCCATATGGACACCACAGCAACCCATAGAGGGACCACATCAATCAATACTACTACAGATACCACAGCACCCCATACAGATATCACAGCAGCCCATGTAGACATCACAGCAGCCCATGTAGACATCACAGCAACCCATACAGATTCCACAGCAACCCACGCAGATATCACAGCAACCCATATGGACACCACAGCAACCCATAGAGGTACCACATCAATCAATACTACTACAGAGACCACAGCATCCCATATGTACACCACAGCAACCCACACAGATACCACAGCAGCCCACAGAGACACCACAGCAACCCATACAGATATCACAGAAGCCCATGTGGATATCACAGCAACCCATACAGATTCCACAGCAACCCATACAGATATCACAGCAGCCCATGTGGACATCACAGCAACCCATACAGATTCCAGAGCAACCCACATAAATACCACAACAACCCACGCAGACATCACAGCAACCCATACGGACACCACAGTAACCCATAGAGGTACCACATCAATCAATACTACTACAGATACCACAGCATCCCATATGTACACCACAGCAACCCACACAGATATCACAGCAGCCCATGTAGATATCACAGAAACCCATACAGATTCCACAGCAAACCATACAGATACCACAGCAACCCATACAGATTCCACAGCAACCCATACAGATATCACAGCAACCCATACAGATTCCACAGCAACCCATACAGATTCCACAGCAACCCATACAGATATCACAGCAACCCATACAGATTCCACAGCAACCCATACAGATATCACAGCAACCCATACAGATTCCACAGCAACCCATACAGATTCCACAGCAACCCATACAGATATCACAGCAACCCATAGAGGTACCACCTCAATCAATACTACTACAGATACCACAGCAACCCATGCAGAAGGCATACATGGAAGGCAGGGGTGGAGCCAACTGGACCACTGGAATGGACCGAACCAATGGCATCGGGAAGGAAGGAGAACTGATTAACGAATTAATGTGTGTGAATATCTCTTCTAATCAAAGAATTTAACTTCTGTAAGTGTCAAACACTGCTGACACAAACGTGCAAACGCACAGTCAGTGATGATATAATACAGTACTGAATTTATTCATATAGGAATAGATTTACAGTTTTAATCCAGCTTAATCCCACATGTGTACACAGCGTGTGTGTGTGTGTGTGTGTGTGTGTGTGTGTGTGTGTGTGTGATGTTGAGATGACAGCGCTGACCCACTTCTTTGCCAAAAAGGCTAGAAATAGCCTGGTCCAGCAGTGCATCGTGGGTAAATAAGTGTGCGGTGTTGTGGGGTGTGAAACGCCTTCCCATGAGGCCAGGCGAGCCTCGCCATAATACTCTCACTGATTAATCTACAGAGCAGAATAGCAGATGCTCACACACACACACACACACACTCTCACACACACTCTCTCACACACTCTCTCTCACACACACACACACACACTCTCACACACACACACTCTTTCACACACTGTCTCCTAGCTTTCTCTTTTTCTCTCGCGTGCTCTTATTCTCCTCTTTTCCATCACTTTACTTTCACATTCATTCTCCTCATATTCTCTCTCACTTTATTTCTCATTTCTTTCTCTTTGTCTCTTATTTCTCCCCACTCATCTTTTTGGACTTTCCTTGTACTTTCTTCTTATCTCTTTCTCTCTCTTTGTTTTCTCGTTTCTCTTTTCCATCACCTTTTTTTCATTTGTGTTCTCAGATTCTTTCACTTTATTTCTCCTTGCTTTCTCTTTCAGTCTCTTTTTCTCCTCACTTTCTGTTTTTTTCCCAGTTTTTTCTCACTTTCTGTATCTCTTTCCTTGCTTTCGCTTTCTTTCTCTTCACACTGACAAAAAATCCATTGGCAAAAACTAGACAAAATATATGTTAACTGAGACGTAAATGCTTAAATTCAGCAAAATCTGCCAATGGGGTGAGCAATTTTTTTCTGAGTAAGATAATACAAAAAAAGCAATCACAAAATGTAAAAATGATTGAAATAAGATTAAATTAAGCAAAAAATCCTTATTTCTCGTGGCTTAATTTTGTACAAACAAATCAGAAAAGCTTGAATAGTAACTTTGGTACCACTTTAAAATAAAACTACATTTATAAAGGTTTTATAAATAGTTTACAATTAGTTAAGTAAGGTTACTAATTAGATTGTAAATGCCTTAAAAATCATTAATAATCAACACATACGTAAAAAGGGCAAAAATGACCTGTTGTTTGCCAAATAGTGAATTATATTACACAGCCGTATATACCGTTGCCCGTTCTAATTATGTGTTATAAGGCATTTACAACCTAATTAGTAACTATTCATAAACTAATTGTAAACCATTTATAAAGGTAGTTTTATTTTAAAGTGGTACCGTAACTTTTTGTGCTTATTTTGGGTTCAAATTACTTAAAAAAAGGTGAAAATTGTCTGAATAAGATCATATTCCTACACAATCTCACCCTTACAATGCTGAGTCAGACAAATATTATTATCAGAGAAAAAGAAAAGATTTATTGTTATTATTAAAATGAGATAATTTCACTTGCTAAGATTAATGTTTTTGCAGTGCATATCCTCTCATGCTTTCCTCCTCCTCACTTTTCATTTTCTCCTTGTATTCTCTTGTTCTCTTACTCTTTCTCCCCACTTTCACTTTCTCTCGAGTGCTTTCTCTTCTTTGTTGTTTTCTCACTTCTATTTTTCATCACATTGTTTTGACTTTCTTTCTCCTCATATTATATGTCACATTATTTCTCATTTCTTTCTCCTTTTGTCTCTCCTTTTCTCCTTGTGTTCTCATTTTTTCTCACTTTCTGTATCTCTTTCACCTCCCATTTTTTCTCTTTATATTCTCTTTTGCACTTTCTTCTTATATTCTTTTATCTCTTATTCTTTTCCTCACTTTTTCTTTCTCTTATGTGCTCTCTCTCTTTTTTGTTTTTTTCTCAATGCTCCTGTTGCTTTCTCTTACTGTTTTCTGTTTTCTTTTTATCCTAATGTTCTCACACTTTCCCCTCACTTTCTCTTTCTCTCGTGTGCTCTCTTTTTTTGTCTTCTTGTCTTTTCTATCACCTTGCTTTCACTTTTGTTCACTTTTTGGTAGGTTTTAAGGCTGGTTTCTGGATATGTTCTGAACATGTGATCAGTGGTTTTGTTGACTATTGTAGATAAGTTTAAATTAATAGCTGTCTAGAGGCATTAAGAAGCTTGTTCTTATCTTAAGACAGGCTGTGATCTAAGGGGGCGAGACGACCGCAAAGCTCATCTCTCACACCTTATGGCGGATGTTGGGGTCAAACTTGGTGGAGTAACATGTTCCATGAAAAAAACGATGGAATGAGACCTTTAAGTAATTTTCCGTCGAACACCAAAACATTGGCATTGAGAAAATCCTTATAGAGTAAACTGATACATGATCATACGACTAATCATTGAGACTGACTTGCTCGTAATCGATGACTAAAGAACTTTTTATTCTGATGACTCTTTCATTCACTG
Source organism: Astyanax mexicanus (assembly GCF_023375975.1). Lineage (NCBI taxonomy): Eukaryota > Metazoa > Chordata > Actinopteri > Characiformes > Acestrorhamphidae > Astyanax > Astyanax mexicanus. The sequence goes on from NC_064408.1 coordinate 2,663,192, forward strand.
GTATAAATACTTAACTTTGGGGCATGAATAAAGGATTTAGAGTGAAGTATGAGCATTAGCTGCTCATCCATTATGTTTTGAGAAATGCCCACAACTGTGGTGCAAATATTAATTCTGATTTGAGAAATGCATCAAATAGAGACAAATAGAGAAAATGTTTCATGAATCAGACGGAGCTGTCAATGATGCGTATGACATCATTCAAATCCTGTGCTTTCTATGAGAATTTTATTATTTTATTTTCATTTCATTTTCACCCAATTTACAAGGTCAATTTCCCAACCCACTCATTAGGACTCCTCCCCCTATCACTAGTGATGCTCCAACACCAGGAGGGTGAAGACTAGCACACACCTCCTCCGATACATGAGAAGTCAGACTCCGCCTCTGTACAAACTGCTGCTGATGATGTAGCATTTCCGAGTAGCATCACAGCGCTAACACTCGGAGGAAAGCGCAGCGACTCTGTTCTGATACATCAGCTCACAGACGCAGCCTTGTGCTGGTCTACATCACCCTAGGAGTGATGAGGGGAAAGAGCACCTGTTTACTGTACCCACCCAGAGAGAGCAAGGCCAACTGTCTTCTACTTACACATGTTGTAAAGTAACAAAATGACACTGCAAAGATTTTGTGTTATTTTTTACTTTATTTTAAAGTGTTTCTAACTGTTGTTTGTCTTGCTGCTTCGCTGTGTTGTTAGCCAATCAGAGGCAATGTGTTTGCATGTATGAATATTCATGAGCAAGAGCTGAAATCCTATTGTTTCTCTGATTGGACAGAGATGTTTGGTGCGGGAGTAGGAAAGTAAATATAGTGAGAAGAGTCTGTGTTTTTAATGGGAGGTGCAGCGCAGATGTACATGTAGTAAACGGAGTCGCACGGCTGCAAGCAGTGACCGCAGCACACACGGCACATGTAAACAGCATGGAGCAGTAGTGTGAGAATTAGCGTGTTTTTTTGCTATTGTATCAGTGTAGGAAAGTCTTAATAGGCTCTTTGCATCAGCAGCAGTGACGTATTTCCGCTTTGGTTTATACCGGCACTCTTACCTCCTGTTTGCATTTTTAGCAGCGAGTACTACAGGATCTGTGGAGTTTATAGCGAACGCAAATGCAATATTATATCGGAAGGTAGCATGTGCTCCTTTACGATGAATTTCAGCTCAGATTTAAATACACGGCGGACGGAGCCGGCACTGCGGGGAGTTTCTCTACAAATGTAAGTAATTTTCTCCTGTATTACCACTCACCGCTGCGTGTGTTTATCAGACTACTATATTTTAGATTGTTTTAAGTTGTTTTCCAGTGTTGTTTTTGCCTGTACTTTAATGTAAGACCTGACCGGGTAAAGCTACCGTTAGCTCATCGCGCTAATTTACCGGGTAAGCTAACACGGATCTATCCGACTTACAGAGTACCAAACGCGGCTGCAGCGCTGAAGAAACCCCCGCTAGGAAACTAAGATAACCCGGCCGTCCAGCATAAAACATTTCACTGTTTAAGTCACTGTTATGTATAACTAAGTTATTTAATGTGTAAATAGTTTAACAGTTAGACTGAGTTACTGTGGATTAACGTGTAACTGAGTGATTTAATGTGTAAATAGTGGAATTAAGCGCTGTTAGCTCTGTTACTAATTCAGATTATTTTGTCCACAGGGATGAACGTGGGCCAGGAAAGATGAACTCCGGTCAGACCGTCTGGAGGCAGCGTTAGCTCCCTTTATGAAGAGTTTTTTTCTTTGAATTTAATAAAGTTTTCTCTCTTAACATTATGATGTTTGCTTGTTGTGTTTTTAGTGTCATTATGCTTATTTTAGTATCACATCTCAACTAGTGGGTATGGGTAAATGTCACAATTATTTGCAAATAAAGAAGTTTATGAAACATGTTATGTTTCTTATTTATGCAACTAAAAGGTAAAACTGTTTGAGATGTAGCTTAGTTTGTTAATTTAACTTTGATGGCTTATATAAAATATTTATTATATTAAGGTTTCATTACTCATGCATTTCTGTAAAGCAGGTAATAAAAAATAAATTAAATATATAAATAAAACTGACCATACTCGGAGTATGAAGTGAGGGAAAGTGTATAATTAAAGTAAATCAGGAATATTTAAGTTTATATGTAATATTTGGGTGAGTAAAAGAGAAATATCTGCGGTTAAGATTTATCCTGAGGTAAGTGGTTAATAACTTTAGTTATTAGTAAACAGAGCTCACGAGCACAGCGCGCTGAACGTGATGCGGTATTCTGACTGCAGAGCGTGTCCCGAACGCGCTGCCTCATAATATCCTTTATGGGTTAAAATGCTGCAGAACGAGGGAGCTGCCTTTGAAGGCAATGACTACCTAGGCAGCTGCCTTCGGATTGGACCGCATCTTATATCTTAATAAAATGCAATAATGCAAACACTGTATGTAAAATGCCATTGTTTACAAAGCACTTATAGCTAACCGGAAATGAAACTGCCGGTACAGACGAAGGCGGAAGTCTTACGTGCATAGAGCCTATTAATTATATTTTAGTTTATTTAGTGAGGTGTAGTTCATAGACGCCCACTAGATGGCGCCAAAGCCCCAGAGTTAATTGTTATTTTCTAAGTGTTAGTTTGGGTTTTGTCCCTTGCGAGCTCCTGTAGTTCCCTCGTGCAGTCTACCGAGCCGGAAGCAGCTGCACTGTGTGTTTGGTGGCACATACTTTATAAATTCACCTTTTGTGTGCGTCAATTTGACCAAAGTAAGTTTCTTGGTAAAAAATAACTCTTTAATGAGTCATATTTTGGTAGTTAGTTCATATATTTATGCTAAGTTAGATATCTTATATATTTCTCTCTATGCTAAATACCAATAGTGAACACCAGTAATTAGCAGAGTGAACTGCAGCAGCTGAATTCAGTGATATTGTATGTATGTTAATTCTGTGTCTGCGCTGTTTAACTACTTAAGCATTTAGTTAACCTAGAGTAACTGCTTTGTGTGACTAGTTTGCACTAACTTTAATCAGTTTGAGAAATGTAAGTCTCAGCTGCTGTTTATATGTGTTAGGCCAGGGGTGCCCACACTTTTCTGGACCAAGATCTACTTTTCCAGTGGACAGGCCATCGTAGTCCACCAGGCCTCATTTTCTTAAATTTTTATTATGATATTATCAGCAATACAGGGCAATTCACACAAAAAATTCCACTAACCTTATTCTGACGATTTACACTGAATGGTGTCAGCCAGGTTTGTGTAGTCTGGACAGTAGCTGCTGATTCCAAGTCTTAAGCAGGTTTCCAAGTGGTCATCAGTGAGTGTGGACCGATATCTGGACTTAATTATTTTCATGTGGGGAAAGGCTGATTCACGTAAGTAGGTTTATCCAAAAAATGCTTTCAGATATGTGGCACATTTTCTCATGTTTGGATATTTTTCTTCAGCCAGCAAGTTCCAAAACTGCCCAGCAGAGGCCCTCGACTACATTTCTATGTCAGTTTGCAGAACTATAATTTCATTTTCCAGAGCAGATGGTTCCATGTGAGACAATGATGCAATTTTTGAAGCCAACACATCAACTTCAACTGTTTGGTCAAATGGAAAGCACATGAATGTTGCGATCTTTAAAGCAATGTTTAAAGTCTGAAAGCTTGTTCTGAATTTGCCCAATGTACCATGCACTACTCAGTTGGGTGCAAAACATTCCTTTTCTTCCAGCTCCGATGACATGTTTTGGAAATTCTGCAAATCATTACGCTGCAACTTTAAGGAGAGTAACTGTATAAAAGGTCCTGAATCACCCCATCATTTGATGAGTCTTCTGATTGGTCCAATAATTAAGCCCTTCAGCCAATCAGGGCGTTGGCTGAAAGTAGGTCATGCAACAATGTGCAGTGGAGAAAGGAACTAGGCAGACATGTTCCTCCATTCCTCCTAAGAAGCCTTACAGTTCCTGAGTTGTTTGAGTGTGGACTTTGGTGATTTGCAGTTTGAGTCTGTGACACAAAGTAAGCTGGACTTTTTCCTTTATCAGCTACTAGTTTAATTCCTGTTAGTTAGTTAGCTACTATTTTTACAGCTCATAGGATTAAAAGTTAAGTAGTATATTTGTATAGTTACCTGCATATATGTGTATGTTTAATGTTATTCCTTAATATTTGTGATACTGTGTTGCATACTGAATTATTTATGGTGTAGTTGAGCTGGTTAACAGTGTTGTATGTGGAAATTTCCGGAGTCAGTTAAATTGCAGTCATTGCCTTTACCTTCTTTGCCCATAAGGTGGTGCTAACTCCCTATTATTTTGTTTAGAGCATGCAGTGTATAGGAATGCTATGCAGTGAAATTATAGTGTTTTGTTCTACTTGTACAATTGTGTTGTAATTGCTCTTATTGTAATATATAATATATATTGTTATGTATTTTCTCTGTTATTGCAGACTCAAAGTAATACTACTGCTAATTGCCAAATCCATAAAGCCACCTAAACCATCCTATGCCTCTCTGTCTGTCGGTCTCCTGACCGACATACGGGAGTGTTTGCTGCTTATCCAAAACGTACTAGCCCTCCTAGTGAGCTCTCCCTCACAGTAACTCTAGTTTTCGTCTGAAGACGTTCACGGAGCTGATCATGTCCAGCACACATTTGTCTTTACCTTGCAGCTCTAAATTCAGGTCATTCAGCATGTTGGTTAGGTCGGTCATAAATGCCAGATCTAAGAGCCACTGTTTGTCTTCCAGCTGGGTGTATGCTCCACGATTTGAGATGTGGAGAAACTCTTTACTGTCAGGTAAAAGATCCCGAAACCTCTGTAGAAATTTGCCTCTACTTAGCCATCTGATATCTGTATGTATGTAAGATCTGAATACTCTCCTTCAGCTTCTTCCATGTATGCACGAAACAGCTGTCTCTGCAGAGGTCTTGCCCGAATCGAACAAGCAATTCTTGTCGACACATCCATCACTTCAGGCATGTTTAGCATTTATGAGCACAGTGCTTGTTGGGGGACGATACAGTGGTAATTAAAGTCTGGAAATGCCCCGTCCTCCCGGCATTTGTGCGACCCACCATTGCAGGAGCTCCGTCAGTAGTGACGGATACAAGTTTAGACACTGGCAGCTGGAATTTTTCAATAAACTACTTGAACGCTTGAAAAATGTCTTCTCCTCTTGTGTGCGCTTTTAGGGGTGAAACTGCAAGAAGCTCCTATTTAGATGTCATGCCATCAAATACCATTCTAATGAAAATGCACAATTGCGCCGTATCAGTGACATCTGTTGACTCGTCAAATTGGAGCGAAAAACACATGCAGTTGTGTATGTCTTTTTTAAGTTGCTGGACTAAGTCCTCTGCCATCATCTCACAACGTCGTGTAACTGTGTTTCTGGACAAATGAATGGCTTTAACAGCTGAAACTATCTCCGTTTTATTTTTAAAATCCTGAAACAACGAGTCTGCTGCCTCCACTAAGGCCTCTTTGATCATTTCTCCATCTTGAAATGTTTTTTATGCTTCATTATAGCACGACTCACGCGGAATGACGCTACGGTGGCAGGTTTTACTTTTGAGCTGGGCTTCGTGAAGATAGACTGCTGAGCACTTAGCTGTGATTTCAGTTCTTTCACTTTTCTCCTCCTGAGCTCGCTTTTGGGTGGAAATTCATTGTTGTACTTTGCGTGCACTGTTCGAAAATGTCTCTCCCTGTTACCCTTCTTGGGAAGTGCGATGGCTGCATGGCAAATCAAGCAGATGCATTTGGAGTTTGACATCGCAAAACAATAGTCCTCCTCCCGCTCCACATGGAAGTGGTAAGTTTTAGATTTCTTGCTTGGTCCAGCACTCATCTTGTGAGTCGGTAAAAATATGAGAATAAACAATACCTGCGATGTAGATTTGCATAAACCGAAAGCTAGATGCTCTGCGAGGCAAACAGTGCTTCTCTTCACACTGGCTGAGTTATTATGAGCTGGGCATAGCTATGGTAATATAGAGCAGCAGTGCATTGGCTTTTACGTTAATTCACTGACCTGCCCACCACCATAAACAGCTTGAATGGAACATGCATTTAAAGGAGACGCGATCTACCAACGTGTACTGTGATCGACGTATTGGGCACCCCTGTGTTAGGCAGACACATTATACACATTGTCATTTATTTTCTCTTCTCTGTTCACAGCCACACACATCCTCCACACAAATACCATACACATACACTCCACAGACACACACACACTCATACACCTCAAAACACAACATCCATTCTATCCTGTACCAAGCTGATGTCCGAGTGCTGTGTACTCAACACTAAATTGGCTATTAAAGATCTGTTGGATGAACATCTTTCTGCTCTCTTACCAGAGCCTCCTGTTTCTAAGAGCTACCAAGCCAGCACCCCCAGAGTACCCCACTCTACTTCAATCAGATTAAACTGTGTCTTATCATCAGTTTAGCTCAAATAAAAAGTTTATTTAATAGCTGGGTCAGATTGAGACCGGATCACGTTCTCACCACAACTGAAACCGCTCCAGAGGTGTGAAAACCGTAATCACACAACTGGACCAAGACCACCTAGAGGACATGGTCTCGGTCCAGTTGTGTGATTTACGGTTTTCACACCTGCTCAATCGATCCATACTTTTAGACAGTCTATCTTTATGTACCAGCACTGTGAACAATCCTGACTGTGAAAATCAGTCCAGTTCCCCTTTAATTGGCTCTACTCCTTTTTTTCCTACAAGAACTGTGACTCCTCCTATCTCTCTCTCTCTTTCTGTACTTCTTTATCTGTCTCCACCTCTCTCTCTCTAAAGCAACACAGAAGCAGGAAGTGTCTCAGTTCAGAAGAAACGAAATTGATCTCAGAGTGCTGCTCTCTCTCTCTCTCTCTCTCTCTCTCCCCCCCCCCTTTCTTTCTTTCTCTCTCTCTCTCTCTCTCTCTCTCTCTCTCTCTCTGTAAAGTACAGGAAAATGGCTGAGGCTGGTATTTTATCAGATCAGGACGAGTTCTGCTGTTCAGTCTGTCTGGATGTTCTGAAGAATCCAGTGACCGTTCCCTGTGGACACACTTTCTGTATGGTGTGTATCAACAACTGCTGGGATCAGGAGGATCAGAGGGGGATCTACAGCTGCCCTCAGTGCAGAAAGACCTTTAATCCAAGACCTGTTTTACACAAGAATTACTTCATAGATAAAATGTTGGAGAAACTGAAGAAGACGGATCTTCCAGCTGCTTCTCCTGCTGGATCTGGAAAGGTGGAGTGTGATGTCTGCACTGGGAGAAAACTCAGAGCTGTGAAATCCTGTCTGACGTGTCTGGCCTCCTTTTGTAAAACTCATCTTAAGCCTCACTATGAAGCTCCTGCTTTAAACAAACACAAGCTGGTCAAAGCTTCCAAACAGCTCCAAGAGAAGATCTGCTCCCAACACGACAAACTGATGGAGATCTACTGCAGAACCGATAACAGCTGCATTTGCTATGTGTGTCTGATGCATGAACACAAAGGTCACGATACAGTACAGGCTGAAACAGAGAGAACTGAGAAACAGGTGAGAACTAGAAAATTATTTTTTAACAAAATTGATTATAGTATTGATAAAGTAGATTAAAAAATATGGGTTAAAAACAGAAGACAACTGGGTATAAATCAGTGCATAGGGATTGAATGAAGTCAGGTTTGACACAACAACTGTGACATTCATTAAAGGCCAATTAAGTATTATATTTTCAGTAGTAAATGGTAGAATGATCAGGATATATCATCAGATATTAAGGAAACATGCTGAGTGAAAACACTAGCAGCTCTTCACGGTCTCTGAATTTGTTTTGGTCTGTGACTCCTCCTGCTGCTTATTCCTCAACACTAACTCTACCCCGAGGTTGCCCATACACATCAGCAATGGAGCGGGTGGTGCTGCAGCATGGAAACTAGCAAGCGGGCTGGTTCAGCTGAAACCTCCGCTGCTACACAGCCTAAAAAGATTAGTAAATATTGGTGCCTACACAGGACAACCCAAGTTACTTAAATGCTTAAATACACCTAGTGAATGGACCTACTGTCTGATAGAGTAGAGCATTTAAAGCAGAAGAAGTTAAGCAATGACTTCAGCCTCCCAAAGAATCCTAGAGAGTGCTGATCATGCCGACAGTACGAAAGACAGTACTGTCACTGTTATATAATGTCTAGGATAGGATAGTGCCTAGGCCAGGGGTCGGCAATTAAATTTTATAATTTTTTTATCATTTCAAATACACGGACTAACAAGAAACACCTGCGGATCAGAGCTACAAATTTATACAGAGGGATCATTTATACAAAGGGATCAGAGCTACAAATTAATACAGACAGGGAGCACATTGAGGAAAACGGGACTGGGGTGGAGACAGAGGTGTATGAGAAAGCATATGAATCACAGAGATAAACAGGGAACAGGGCAAGGACGTGACAAATGAGATGTTCACTAGTAGTGGAACCCCTACTTGCCCTTTACTTTTTCTATTTATGTGTTGAAGCTGCTTATTAATGCTTTTAATGTATTTACAACCTAATTCATATCCATTAATAACCTCCCTAAAAACTGTATACCACTATATATTTTTCTCTGTAGAATATGCTAAGAGTGATGCAAAGGAAACTTCAGCAGAGAATCCAGGAGAAGGAGATGAGGCAGCAGGAGATGAAGCAAGCAATGGCCATTTTTAAGGTAAGTAAAGAGCAGAGAGTTAGGAACCAAAGAGCGGCATCCAAAAAACGTTTTCCTACCTAATATACTGCCCTCCTCCACGATCTGATAACTTCCCGAATGCTAGAGAAGATAACAAAACAGGGTTGACACTGAGAAGCAAAGTCTTTTGAAAAGGTGACATCACTGCTCGTGCTCCCACACTCAGCTCTGCCTACAATCTGCAGCCTCTGGACTACATTGCCCAGGATGCACCACACACCATCATTACACTCAGTCCCGATCACATGACACAGCACATGACACTTTCAGAAAGTAGATCACCTGAGTACTAATCACATGGTTTATCTCTTTGTTCCTGCTGTTTGTCATTGTTGACACTTTTCTGTTTGACCATCGCTTTTCCTGTTAGTTTTATTAATAAAGTACCATACTTTTCACACTATAAAGCATACTTAAAATCCTTTAAGTTTCCCAAAAGTCATCAGTGCCCTTTATGTGTGAATTTTACCAGACTGGTATTAAGGAGCAGTAAAGACACTCCACTTAGGTACAGCGTTATACAAGAGTTTCAGTTTAGATCTCCAGCACTGGGGCTGGAGTTGCATTAGTTGCTAACGGCTATTTCCCTGTGCAGAGGTGAGTATATTGGCCTTTACCCTGCTGCTAACCCCATTAGCATTAGCAACATTAGCCGCTAACCGCTCTAGCTCTTTTGTCTTTCAGAGGTAAGTATATCGGACTGTAGTCTGCGTGTTTACTGTGTTAAAACCAGCTACGTGGGATGAACCGCTAGCTAATATCGCCCGGAATATTACCGGAACTCTCAGGGTTCCTCGGTGTAGCCCCATCAGGTGGCATTAGCCTCTAACCGCTAGCGGTTAGCCACTAATGCTAATGCTCCAGCCTTAGCTTACTGTAAATAAACAGAAGTGCTTTACTCACCTAAATAAACAGTTTTCAGGAAAGAAATCTCTGTAGATTAATATCCAGCACTCGTTTGACTTTAAAAGAAAGTGTGTTTTTTTACAGTTTTGTTTACTTAGCTTAGATTTACTTCACTTTAGTTAGCTCCTCCCCCCACCACCACCCAGTGGCGAGATTGCTGAATTAGAAGTTCCTTATAGTGTCTCTTAAAATGTGTCTTATATTCCGATGCTTTTATGTATTAAATTTGACCAGGAAATAGATGTTCGTTGATAGTGCATCTTATAAAAATTTTAAAAATACAGTATATATTATCTGCATCTGCGTTTTCCTAAATTCTGGCCAGAGTGTGAAAACATTTTTCACAAGGGGGTATGAATACTTTTGTATGAAGTGTTTTGGCTGAGATCTTCTCAAGTCATGGTTAAAATAGAATTAAAATACGGTCTGTCTCTGTGTGACAGATCTCTGCTCAGGCAGCGGTGGAAGACAGTGAGAAGATCTTTACTGAGATGATCCGCTCCATTGAGAAAAAGCGCTCTGAGGTAATGGAGCTGATCAGAGATCAGGAGGAGACTGGACTGAGTGAAGCTGAAGAACTCCTGGAGAAACTGGAGCAGCAGATTTCTGATCTGAAGAGGAAGAACACTGAGCTGAACCAGCTTTCCCAAACTGAAGATCACATCTCTTTCCTCCAGGTATCCATCACTGATCTACAGAGAGACATGCTCCTCAGAAAGTTCCTCTAAAAGGTCATCAAAGACCTGATCATTACTTCAAATGAGTGTAGTGTAGTAATGGTGTAGTAAAACATGATAAAAAGTACTTACCTTTGTTGAATAGCCCACCTTCGCTCTCTTTCAGCTTTATTCCGTTCATCCAAACATCCTTCAGACTGGGTGATACGGGGCATATTCTTGCCCCAGCAGACAAATAGCTTTTTCCCATTTAAAACGGGGCATTAAAAACTTGAAAACTGCACAAGAAGCTAGCTAAGTTTAGTTAGATCATTGCTAGTGTCTAAGATAGCTTGTTGTTAAGGTTAGCTAGCTCATCACAAGCTTTACTTCTCTCCCCAGTAACATTAGCGTGTTAGCTAGCTTGTTGTTAAGGTTAGCTAGCTCATCACAAGCTTTACTTCTCTCCCCAGTAACATTAGCGTGTTAGCTAGCTTGTTGCTAAGGTTAGCTAGCTCATCACAAGCTTTAGTTCTCTCCCCAGTAACATTAGTGTGTTAGCTAGCTTGTCGCTAAGGTTAGCTAGCTCATCACAAGCTTTACTTCTCTCCCCAGTAACATTAGTGTGTTAGCTAGCTTGTTGCTAAGGTTAGCTAGCTCATCACTTTTTTTACTTCTCTCCCCAGTAACATTAGTATGTTAGCTAGCTTGTTGCTAAGGTTAGCTAGCTCATCACAAGCTTTAGTTCTCTCCCCAGTAACATTAGTGTGTAAGCTAGCTTGTTGCTAAGGTTAGCTAGCTCATCACTTTTTTTACTTCTCTCCCCAGTAACATTAGTGTGTTAGCTAGCTTGTTGCTAAGGTTAGCTAGCTCATCACAAGCTTTAGTTCTCTCCCCAGTAACATTAGTATGTTAGCTAGCTTGTTGCTAAGGTTAGCTAGCTCATCACTAGCTTTAGTACTCTCCCTGATAACATTAGTATTTTAGCTGGCTCGTCACTAAGGTTAGCTAGCACATAACTATGAACAGCTAGCATGTCACAAGCTTTAGTTTTCTCCCCAGTAACATTAGTACTTTAGATACTAATATTAGCTTATTGCTAAGGTTACCTAGCTCATCACTAGCTTAAGTTTTCTCCCTGGTAACATTACTATTTTAGCTAGATTGTTGCTAAAGTTAGCTAGATTGTCACTAAGGTTAGCTAGCTCATCGCTAGCTATAATACTCTCTCCCTGGTAACATTATTATTCGTCACTAAGGTTAGCTAGCTCATACAAGCTTAAGTTCTCTCCCTGGTAACATTAGTGTGTTAGCTAGCTTGTTGCTAAGGTCAGCTAGCTCATCACTAAGGTTAGCTACCTTGTCACAAGCTTTAGTTCTTTCCCCAGTCACATTAGTATTTTAGCTAGCTTGTCACTAAGGTTAGCTAGCTCATCACTAAGGTTAGCTACCTTGTCACAAGCTTTAGTTCTTTCCCCAGTCACATTAGTATTTTAACTAGCTTGTCACTAAGGTTAGCTAGCTCATCGCTAGCTTAAGTTCTCTCCCCAGTAACATGATTGTGTTAGATAGCTTGTTGCTAGCTTAGACACAGAGAAAGGACTGATTGGGTCTGTTAAAATGACTTGTTGATCTGTAACGATAGAAAAATCCTGAAATATTCTACAGGACACTTGGAGAAGCTGCCTGTTTTCTCTCTTCTCCATTTAATAATTCCAGATCAGTAACAGGAATCGATCCAAATTCTGCAGGTTTGAAAATAAAGATGTAAAAACCAGACAAACAAAACAAAACTAAAGGTTTAGAAGGAGGAGATGAACTGTTTGATTTGTATTCAGGAAAATACTGATTTTAAAAATAAGTTCAAGAAAGAACACATTTTAGGATTTTATTCAATATATTTTGACATTAGCAGATTTACTTAAATATTTTTCAAAATTTTCAATTACAATTATGATTTTCAGTAACGTTCCTTATCAAACATGAAAGCTTTTTGTGTAATGCTTAAATAGAAATCCTCCAGATTTCGTGGTGTAATGTCAGGCAGAAAATTACTGACCTACAAAAATACAAAAATTCTGGCCTGTTTGTTACACATCTATTAATATATATTTTTTTAAAAAGTGTGTGGAACTGTTAGCTTGATAACTAGGATGGTTGTTGGTGGACAGTTATCAGTTATTGGTGATTATCTCACTAGGGCAGTAGAGGCTTTAGTAGAGGCTTTTAAATGTTTTATTGTTTTAGATGCTCAATTTAATTGATTATCAATTCTTGACCAAACTAAGATGCAAAGGTGAAAAAGAGGTAAAATTTTCCACTGACAAAAAAAAGTTTTACTCAATACATAAAAACTCTGGAAAAAAATTAAGAGTGCACTTCAGTTTATCTGATTTTACTATTTATAGTTATATGTTTGAGTTAAATGAGCATAGTTGACAACATTTCTTATTCTCATTTAGAGCATTTATTTGCAGAACATGATAAATGACTGAAATAACAAAAAAGATGCAGAGCTTTCAGACCTCAAATAATGCAAAGAAAACAAGTTCATATTCATAAAGTTTTAAGAGTTCAGAAATCAATATTTGGTGAAATAATCCTGGTGGTTTTTAATCACAGTTTTTTTTTTCATGCATCTTGGCATCATGTTCTCCTCCACCAGTCTTACACACTGCTTTTGGATAACTTTATGATAACTCAAAAAAATGAGTCTCTGAATATTTCTTTCCATTTTATTGTGTTCTTTCTGTAGAGTTTCCAGTCTGCCTGTGTTTCTTCTGAACCTGAGGATTCGTCCAGCATCTCCATCCATCACCAGCTCACTTTTGATGGAGTGAGGAAATCTCTCACTGATCTGAAAGATCGACTTGAGCAATTCTACAACTGGGAATTCGGCAAAATTGCTCCACAGGGTAAGAGGAGCTTCTGTTTTGCTGCATTTCTAGGCAGCAGAAAACAACCTTTGATTAGTAAAACTCAATCTGTCATGCTCTCTGGATGTTCTTTTTTATTTGTTTTTTTATTTTATTTTACACAGTATGGTGTTAAAAGCTGCAACATCACTTGAGTCAGTGTTTTAATTTTTACTTTTAACATTTCCATAATGTTACTACAATGTTGTGATAAAAAGTGATAAAGTTAAAAAGAGTCTTCTGACAGGTTCTGGGTAATATCTGCTTCCTTACTAATTTCTTTTGAGTAATATTTTTAGGCCTGATTTACTGGTTTAAAAGTAAACTTTTGTTTTTGTTTCCACAGCTGCTGCAGTTCGGATAGTTTCACCTCCAGAGCCAAAAACCAGAAACGATTTCCTGCAGTGTATGTAAAAACGACACACGTTAAAATACGTATTGTTGTGTATGAAATATGTCTGAAAGAGAAGAACATTAAAGAAAGAGCCACCAAATAATGAAGCCAAAATGTTTAGCATTTCTTTTAAGCAATGAACGTCTATTTTCTGATCTATTTTATACACAAGGCGCACCAGATTATAATGCGCATTATGCAACACTAATAAGGAACAGGGGTGTCGCCATGTTTTTCCTTTTAATTCAACAGGTCTCACCGCAAAAGAAGAGCGATAGGATTTCTGCTATTGCTCATGAATATTATAAGACTATTATAAGACACCAGTAGGCAGCAAGACGAAATTTTAAAATAAAGATATTTTAACACTAATAACAGTCTTTGCAATGTCATATGTTGCTTTACAGCATGTGTAATAATGAGCTGCTAAGTGCAGTTCAGCCACTGACCCAGTCTTAGAGTCTCTGTAAAACACCAAATCCACCAGAGATCCTATTTAAACCTATAGTTACTCACACACAGAGGAGGGTAGTACAGGTCCAGAAAGTAAAGACCCACCTCAGGGTTTTGTTGGCTGAGCTGCAGCATAAAAACCCGGGGATTTTTACTTTTAACCAGTGTAAACAGAACTGTTCTAAACATACACCTACCTATCTCAGTTGTACTTGGCTGGTGGTGTTCCTCTATAGACTAACTCTAACCATTTGTGTTATTCGCACAAATAACACAGGAATGTTTAATGTGCAGCATCATAAACAACTCAAAGAGACATATTGTATTTCACAAACAACAAAAAAGTGGATTTTAGCAGAACAACACCTTTAAGGGAGCATTTTCATTAAAACCCAATTAGTATTAGATGTTTAGTTTAGTTTAGAGGACAGTGATATCATCACTTTAAAACACATCATTTGTTTTTGCACAAACTACATTAAGAACGTTCTTAGGATGAGGCTGATGAATGAGGCCAGATGTTCTTTTGGGCAAATGCACATTTTTCCTATAATTTGTGAATTTAAAACAAAATTGAATGTGTTTTCTTCTAATTTTTCAGATTTCTGTCATTTCAATCTGGATCCCAACACAGTGAACCATAAACTGGTTCTGTCTGAGAGCGACAGATTGGTGACGTGGAGAGGAGGAAACCTGCAGTATCCTGATCATCGTGAGAGATTTGACTCGGTGTATCAGGTGATGAGTAAGGAGAGTGTGTGTGGACGAGCTTACTGGGAGGTGGAATGGATTAATGGATGGGGTGTGTTCATATCAGCCTCGTATAAAGGGATCAGCAGGAAGGGGGATGTTGATTCTGTATTTGGACGTAATGATCAGTCCTGGAGTCTGCACTGCTCCTCTGCTGTTACTTTTTGCCACAACAACGTTCAGGTTGAAATTCCAGTCCAACCATTTTCCTCCAGAGTATGAGTGTACGTGGACCACGGTGCAGGAACTCTGTCCTTCTACAACATCTCAAACACTATGACCCCCTTATACACCATCCACACCACCTTCACTCAGCCCCTCTACGCCGGCTTCTGGATCGGTTCTGGATCGTCAGCTAAACTGTTTAACCCAGTCATGACATACAGATAAAGATTTACAATTGTTTATAGCCCAATCGCATGATTGTACCAGTGCTGAGAGGGTAATCAGTCAATCAATCAGTCAATATTCATTTATTCAGCACCTTCTAAAAACAACAAATCGTAGATATTTAATGATAAGTAAAATGGAAATAGCCAAGATGCTGTTCTAAGTTCTGAAATAATGAAAGAACTCACGTCATCTGCGGCCTCTCCTGAGAGGGGGTGCTTTTCCTGGCGGGGGTGCAGAATTTGGTAGTGCTTAAATCTGGTCCCCCGCCATGAAAAGCACCCCCTCTCGGCAGCGTGTACGCACCGTGTTCTTGATAAAAGCGGAGATAAGTGCTTTAACTAACTTTAATTATAAATGTGCTCCTGACAGGGGGTGCTTTTTGTGGCAGGAAGCATAGATGTAGGAGTTCTTGGCTGTTGTCGATATTCGTAATATATTACACATATTACACCAAAAAAGAGAGCACTTAACAATGTTGAGTTTCTTTGATTTTACCAAATTAAAAACCTCTGGAATATAATCAAGAGGAAGATGGATGATCACAAACCATCAAACCACCAAACTGAACTGCTTGAATTTTTACACCAGGAGTAAAGCAGCGTAAAGTTATCCAAAAGCAGTGTGTAAGACTGGTGGAGGAGAACATGATGCCAAGATGCATGAAAAAAAAAAAACTGTGATTAAAACCAGGGTTATTCCACCAAATATTGATTTCTGAACTTTGAGGTCTGAAAGCTCTGCATCTTTTTTTGTTATTTCAGTCATTTCTCATTTTCTGTAAATAAATGCTCTAAATGAGAATATTTTTATTTGGAATTTGGGAGAAATGTTGTCTGTAGTTTATAGAATAAAATAACAATGTAACTGAAGTGCGACCTTCATTTTTTTTTCCAAAGATGTATCATCATTCATACTTTTTTGTTTTTTACAGACAAACTTTTTGACAAATGTGAACCTGCAATCAGAATCTCTCCATATATATATATGGAGTTTACAGTTATATATATATTACTGTTTACAGTGCCAATAAAAATGGGATTCCCCCTTGCATACTCCACCATTGTCTCGCCTTTATAATTACATGTTTCAGATCATCAAACAAATGTAAACATTAGAGAAAGACGACACAAGTAAACACAAAATACAGTTTTTAATTGAAGGTTTTTATTAATAATCAAAAAAAAAATTCACAATTAAATTAAAACAATGTAAAACATGTGATTACATAAATACTCATCCCTTTATACTCATCCCTTTAGTGACTTCAGAGATGAACTGCACCTTGCCTTTGTGGTCAGTGAGAATAGGCAGTTAGAGGGAGATAGAGAAGAGAAGTAGCCAAAGCTAGATGTGGATTTCATTTTCCAGCAGGACTTGGCACACTGCCCACACTGCCAATAGTACCAGTTGTTCTTATATAATATTCTAATTTTCTGAGACACTGATTTTCGTTTTTTTTCATTGTCTGTAATCCATAATCATCAACAATAAAATAAATAAACTCTTAAAATAGATCACTCTGTGTTTAATACATCTATATAATATGAGTTTCACATTCTCAATTGAATTACTGAAATTTACACTGTTTACATTCATGCCATTTTGAGACCAAAGGCATAGGAGTGGGTTTGATATGGGGGGGGGGGGGTTGGTACACATTCGCTAAAATGAATCAAAATCCATCATATAGTAACTTAGAACAACATTTGTGGAATTACAGTTAATCCCAAAAAAACATTTTTTTTTTCTATACTTATGTTCATTATTAGTTAAATCCAACCAAAGGTCACTTTACAACCTAAACATGTTACTCAACATTACATTTACTGTTATTAGAAAAGAAATGTGTGTGCAATGTCTGAATTATATACATAAAATACAAACACTGATCAGTTATCACCTAATATTTAAAACATTATCCAGAAGTTTTCATTGCAGTATATTGTTTTTTTTGTTGTGATTTATTGCTCTCATCACTGACCTCGCATGTAAAGCCAGTGTTGTGCTGAATTCAGCACCCCCGCCAGGAAAAGCACCCTCTTCTTGGCGTTAACATTACATAGAAAATGGAAATACCCAAGATACTGTTCTAAGCTATGCTGACTCGTAAGAAGTAAGGAAAAAAGAAACCTGCAGCCTCTCCCGAGAGAGGGTGCTTTTCCTGGCGGGGGTGCTGTTGAATTCAGCACCATAGCAGTGCCTAAATCTGCACCCCCTCTCTGCAGCATCTTCCTGATAAAATTGGAAATAATTGCTTAAGCTAACTTTAATTATAAATGCGCCTCAGAGAGGTTTTTTGATTTTTATGGCGGGGTGCATATTTTGGCACGCTTTCAAAATAAACGTTTATATTAAACAATTTCTGCTTTTCTGCTGTATCTTTTTTTGTCCAAATCAATGATTTATTCTCAACTTTGTTTTTTAGTACATTTATCACTACTCTGTACTGTTGTTGTTTTAATACAAATTAACAACAAAAAAAAGACATGCCAAGAATTGCAGAAAAACACACAGAAGATATTCTACGCCACACTGCACTATATTTATTAATTTTCTCTGTCATTTTATATTTACAGCATTTATCTGACAGTTTTATCTATGAGTGAAATACATCTGAATCATTGTTAAACACGTAGGAGAACACAGGAAAAGTGGGTGTTACTATGACAAATAACTATTTTATACACAGAACCAGTCAAAAGTTTGACACATCTTCTCATGATTCATTTACTTAATGTATTTTCTACACTGTAGATTAATATTAAAGACATGAAAGGGACATATATGTAAACTATATGTAGTAAAGAGTATAAAACTGTTATTCCTCCACATTAATCCCCTGATCTAAAGCTGATGAACTGAGATGGTGATTTGAGGTGATTTAACTGGGATGAGCTGGATCTTCACAGCGTGAAAGAAAAGCAGCAGCTATTGCTCAGCACCTCCAGGAACTCCTTCCTTCAAGATGCTGAGGAAACTATTCCAGGTGACTCTCCCTCATGAAGACACTGAGATAAAATCTCACCAAGAGTCTGCAGATCTGAACTCAAAGATAAATGTATAAAGTATAAAACATTCTGCTTTATTTAACAAAAATATTCTTTTTATTTAGTAAATAATTTAGCATGTGTTCCTGTATAGCTTTAATATAGTCTTCAACTTTCAGCAACTTCAGCATTCACTTTCTAAAATTAAAGTAAAATCCAGAACAAGTAGTTAAACACTATTTTTGATTTTATCTCACCCATTATACCAGAAAATATGAGTCCAAAATGAATAGGGTTAAAAGTAGCTAAACGGATAAAAAATAAAATAGTTACAATTCACTTATTAAACATGTTTTAGGCAGTAAAGGTGCTGCATTCCTGTTACTGTGAGCTGATTCTGGAGTTACAGCCAGAGCTCTGAGTTTAAAAGATTTATTATAACTGGAATTTAAAAGCTTTAAATTTTATGTTTTTTATATATTTGGTGGTCAAACAAACCGAGAAGAGATTCTCGAGTGTAAATTCTCCTCTGTTTTAGAGATTCTCTGATTGGTTCTCCATAAACCAGCTCTTTAGAACGGTCAATAAATCAATAAATCATTTTTCAATCCGATTAATAACATGATAGAAAATCTATCTATCTATCTATCTATCTATCTATCTATCTATCTATCTATCTATCTATCTATCTATCTATCAACAGTATAATGACAATTTAGCTAATAAGAGAAATGTATATAATTATTAAAATAGTATAACCATGTGATGAATAGGATATAAAATATCCTTATATTAAAACTGAACATTTCAGATGCGTACAGATAAAAGAACAAAGTCAGAGAAGATCAAAAAGCTGCAAAGGGCATTGAGAATGAAGTTAGAAATATTGAATGTGCAAAAAAAAAGTGCAAACTGTATATATTATAATAAATAGTTTCCATTTTTAATATGGGAGTATTCGTTTAATAAACTGGAAATGAAGAATTAAACTACCTATCTTCTTAACACTCCACTACTTTTCCCCATTTTAACCCGTTTTCTCACCGTCCTGTTACCCCAATATTACAGAAGCTCATATTTTGAGTTAATATTGATACATAATGTTGTTTTAATGACAAGAAACACAATGAAGAAATTCCCCTCCACGCTGTAGTTTATTGATTAATTTCACACAATTATGATGTTTTACAACATTTTACATTTACAGAATTATTCTAACTCTTATCCAGAGTGATTTACATCTGAATCCTCTCACACAATTAGTAGAATATATAAAGTTCACACTGGCGCATATACCTTTACTTTTGTAGAAAATGACAACTAATGAATTCACCCAAAAATCCATCACAATCATTTTTAACTGAAAGAAAAATCTACTTTATTTCACTTCTAATCTCTACCAAGTCACACAGTTTCACTGATGACCCAGAACCAAACCTGAACCCGGCGTAGAGGGGCTGTGTGAAGGTGGTTTGGACGGTGTGTATGAGGGTCACTGTGTTTGAGATGTTGTAGAAGGACAGAGTTCCTGCACTGTGGTCCACGTACACTCCTACTCTGTAGGATGATGATTTGAATGGGAGTTTGGTCTCAATGTTGTTGTGCCAGAATGAGGCACGATAATAACTAGAAAAAGAATCATAATAAACATAAGAATGCTCCAGACTCCAGGACTGATCGTTGCGTCCAAACATACTCTCATCACCCCCTTTCCTGCTGATCCCTTTATATGAGACTGAACTGGATCCAGCACTCTTACCACTCCAGTTCACCTCCCAGTAAGCTCGTCCACACACACTCTCCTTACTCATCACCTGAGTTCTGTAGTCAAATCTCTCTGGATGATCAGGATACCGATCCTCTGATTGTTTCAACCACACCTTTCTCTTATTCTCAGACAGACTGAGGTAATGATGCAGTGTGTTGGGATCCAGATGTAGCTGACAGAAATCTAAAAAAGGAGAAAACATACATTTTACTCTTATTTACCACTTATTTGCACAGCCTAAAAAAAAAAACATAAAATATAATACTCATCAGTCACCACTGTTTGAGGTCTACAAAAAATCGGTTCTTATTTTTGATACATTAATGCAGAGACCCTCTCTCTCACTCTCTCTCTCTCTCTCCCTCTCTCTCTATTTCTATTTCTTATTCTTATTTCTAGCCTGTGATATAATAATACAGTAAAAAAAAGCATTTTAAGAACTTGATAATGATTTTAATTCAATTTTAAGTGATTGACACCACTAATATAAATGCAATGTAATTAAATATATTATATAATTATACATTTTACATTTAAATACCTATTATTAAAAGCTTTAGAAACTCTGGTAAATTACATTGTTTCAAAATATGTGCACTGTTTAATATTTGCACTGGTAATGCTTTTGTTTGTTACACATTGTGTAAGAATAATTATCGCTTTTTGTATTTTTTTGTTACAAGTAAAATTAAGAAAAATGTGTCGTTTGGCAATTGATATCAAATTCAAAGTATCGTATCATTATTAGTATCAGAATTGGGAATATTTAAACAATACCCAACCTTAATGCTCATTACTTTTAAACAAGAATGGACCAAATCCAAGCTTTAAATGAGGGCAGTGTAATGGAGAATGAGAACAGGGTGCAAATATTAGTAAATGGGCTGATAGATTGTGTTAACTGTACTGTGGATATGTTATTCTCAGAGAGGGTAAATTAATGCACATAGTCCTTTTTTAATTTTTCAAATGTGTATAATATAATTTATTTGTGTGTATGTGTGTGTGTGTGTTTTGTACATACACTGCAGAAAATCAGATCTGGTCTTTGGCTCCGGGGCTGAAACGGTCTGAAGAACACCAACTGTGGAACCTAAAACAGAACAGGACAAGATGAAAAAATCACACAGAAGAAAAGAGGGGTGTGGTCTCTGAGATCTGTATCTGGGATCACCCTATCAGAGTGAAGTGGGCGTGTTCTTCTCTTACTCTGTGCAGGAACTACGCTGAATTCCCAGTTGTAGAATTGCTCCAGTCGATCCTTCAGGTCAGTGAGGGATTTCTTCACTCCATCAAGTGAGAGCTGGTGATGGATGGAGATGCTGGATGAATCCTCAGGTTCAGAAGAAACACGGAGAGTCTGGAAACTCTACAGAGATAAAACAAGAAGATTATAAAATACACATTATTAGTCCATAATTATGTGATTAGTGAATTATTATACTACACACAGCTTGAATAATCTCAACCAATAGAACATGAGCTAAAGGTCATCATTGGTCTGGAATAAATGGGTACATTATACGGTGCATCCCAGACCAAATTAGACCTAAACCCACTGCAGATTTCAGACATTTAGTGCTGCCTTAATCAACTTTTAAAAAGAAGAATTTTAGAATTTGAAACTCTCAGAGGAGCGTGTCCCTCTGTAGATCAGTGATGGATACCTGGAGGAAAGAGATGTGATCTTCAGTTTGGGAAAGCTGGTTCAGCTCAGTGTTCTTCCTCTTCAGATCAGAAATCTGCTGCTCCAGTTTCTCCAGGAGTTCTTCAGCTTCACTCAGTCCAGTCTCCTCCTGATCTCTGATCAGCTCCATTACCTCAGAGCGCTTTTTCTCAATGGAGCGGATCATCTCAGTAAAGATCTTCTCACTGTCCTCCACCGCTGCCTGAGCAGAGATCTGTCAGCACACAAAGAGACAGAGCATATTTTAATTCAATTTTAACCATGATTCCAGAAGATCTCAGACAAAAAACACACTTTACACAACATGACCTGTCCATGTGCATTTGTTTATATTTTTAGACTGGGACATGGCTTGAACTTTGCAGAATGTAAATCCATGATTATTCTACTCATTACTCACCTTAAGAGTGTTAATCTCCGTCTTCAGCTCCTGCAGCTTCTTCTCTTTCCTCTGGAGTTTCCTCTGAAGTTTCTCCTGTATCTCCTTTATCTCACTCTGATGAGAAATAAATCATACTGAAGTTTACTCTTCTTTAAAAGAACACAAACTGTGAAAAGCTGGAAGATGGGCATGTTAGACAGATTAACTTGCTTCACATGTTCTGAGTGGTGATGCATTTAACAAGTAGTTCTGTAACTAACTCTAGGAGTTTAACCTGTTTTTAGTTCAATTGACTCAATGGGTGATTCTAAAATACATACTGTTATATTTAAATGGTATTAGGCAGAACAATGTGTCACACCTGGTGCAGAATGTGCTTCTATGTGGTCACTCAGCTCTAGACTCCATTGCCCAGAATGCACCACACACTGACATCACTCACTCACACAGACACAGCACATGACTGATCACTTGAAACGCACCAGAGCACCTGAATACTGATTTCACCTGTTCACCTAACTATATATACCCCTGCACTTCAATCACTCACTGCCAGGTATAAGATTGGTTCCGTCTGTTTTTACAAAGTGTTAATCTTACCCATGTTTTTGTTTTCTCCCCATTCTTGGTATATTTACGACCTTTTGTATTGGCCTTTCAGTAATAAATTGGATTGCTCATTTTTAATAAAGCATTTTTATTGTATCTGTGCATGTCTCTCTTTTTTTAATATTAATTTCCATCTTTAAAAGTTAAAAACAAGGTATTTCAAAACAAAAGTCTTAAGGTGATTTAAGCTTTGTTGATTAGTGTGCTGCATTTTTTTTAGAATTTTAATGTTTATCATTAAATGATTCTAATAAAGTTTTAGTTCTCACCTGTTTCTGGGTTCTTTCTGCCACAGCTGCTACTGTATCGTGACCTTTGTGTTCATGCATCGTACACATATAACAGATAGGACTGTTATCAGTTCTGCAGTAGATCTCGAAGGGTTTGTCGTGTTGGGAGCAGATCTTCTCTTGGAGCTGTTTGGAAGCTTTGACCAGCTTGTGTTTTTGAAAAGCAGGAACTTCATAGTGAGGTTTAAGATGAGTTTCACAAAAGGAGGCCAGACACGTCAGACAGGATTTCACAGCTCTGAGTTTTCTCCCAGTGCAGACATCACACTCCACCTTTCCAGATCCAGCAGGAGAAGCAGCTTGAAGATCTGTCTTCTTCAGTTTCTCCAATATTAGATTTACAATGTAGCTTATGTGTAAAACAGGTCTTGGAGTGAAGGTCTCGTTGCACTGAGGGCAGCTGTAGATCCCCCTCTGATCCTCCTGATCCCAGCAGTTGTTGATACACACCATACAGAAAGTGTGTCCACAGGGAACAGTCACTGGATTCTTCAGAACATCCAGACAGATTGAACAGCAGAACTCGTCCTGATCTGATAAAATACCAGCCTCTGCCATTTTCCTGTACTTTACAGAGAAAGAGAGAGAGAGAGAGAGAGAGAGAGAGAGAGAGCAGCACTCTGAGATAAGTTTCGTTTCTTCTGAACTGAGACACTTCCTGCTTCTGTGGTGGTTTATAGAGAGGGAGGTGGAGACAGGGAGAACTAGAGAGAGAAAGGAGGAGACACAGTTCTGTAGGACTGGGAATGTTTGACATAACATGATTATGAATAAACTACCTGATGCCTTTTCCACAGTTTTAACAGAGTTTGGGGAATATTTTGGGTCTAAAATGTAATGTATTTTGTTCCTGGTTGTGGGAAACATACAGAGCTAAAGAGTGCACTACACCTCTAGTGCTGAGAGAGTGATGAGATAACTCTAACCGGCTAGATTAGCTCAGCTAACGCTAACCGGCTAACCGGCTACCCACCTTTACACTCACTTCTTAATTACCATTCCACCTTAAATAATTCCACCTTAACGCATTTCACACCAAACAGCGAGTAAAGCGAACTAAACACACATAAAATGGAGTTTTTACTGGAACTTAAGTAAACCGGCGTCTTATTAAATAATCCTTCACTAAATTAACCATTTATTCGCAGTAAGTAAACACACAAAACTGCAGAAAAACATACCTTCTCTTAAAGCGGCTTTTCCACACTTTCAGTCCCTGAAACCCCGCCCACAGGGAGGGGCGTGTTCTATTAAATATAAAATAACCTTTATTTTATTTTGCATTTATCAGTGTGGATAATTTGCTTTAAATAAAGAGAACATAAAATAAAACAACGAACTTACAAAACAAACAAAATGACTAAAATAATATTAATGTAATAATCTCATCTCTCTCTTTTCACTGTGAATCAGTCCTGCGACTGAAAACTAAAAAAATATATATATAAAAAATGTTAAGAACAGTATATAGAATTATTATACAGTGTTATAGTATAAATGTGTAGCACACAACTCTGAAACTCATGATTTGTTTTATACTTTAATAATTTATATTATTATTGAATAATTCTATATTTACTTGAATATTATGTATTTATTTTGTTCTTAGCAATTTGACACCACATTGGTTTTGTTGTTTTATTTTATCTCATTGTTTGAGTCCAATATGAATGGGTTCCTATGGAGCAACTGAGTTTATTCATATTTGATCATTTTATACTAAAAAATGTTCTGATTTTCTCAACACAGAACAATATCAAATGTTTCAGCACTGTAGACATATTTTATAAACCTTTTACAATCCAGTTATAAACATTGGAATAAAATATATAAAGAAATAGGTAACACTTTATAATACTGTTCCATAGTTAATAGGTAACTAAGCAGGAACTAAGCAGTAACTAATTAATAGTGCTGCATTAACACCTAAATATTTTCTATTAACTACCAGGGAGTCCTGAATAATTACTCAGTAGATAGTACTGAACTAATGATTATAGTAGTTCACTATTAACTCCACAATAATTACTGAGACTTACATATCTCTCAGAGAACTACTTACTAATGATGTCTTCTTTATAATAACTACTTATTAATTACTGCTCAAATCAACATTAATTACTGAAAACCCTTACATGCCACCTGGGGAACTATAGATCTAAATCAGTCTACACAAACAATTATTTGATCAGTGGTGATATTAAAGGCATATTTGAAGCCAGTGACACCATTTGTAGTAGTAGTGACATTAATTACCTTATTATCATCATTATCTTCCAAATATTAGCAACATATAGTAAAATACTACAGTGTGTTGTAATCTGCTTAAACTTTATAACGTAATATTATTACATAGTAGACATTATTTATGTTCTCCAGAAGGCATCTAAGACTCTAAGACTGACTGTACTCAATTTTGTTTTAATGGTCACTGCTTTAATTTTAAGCACCAACCTTATAAACGTTCATCTTCAGCCTTGCAGTCTCACAGTTTTTAGTGCGCATTATTAGGGTAATTACGGTAATTCCACAGCGCTGGACCGCTAGCCTCTATCAGTGTGTTTATCTGCTGCAGGTTATTCTATCAGTGGTGATATTAAAGTCAGTGACACCACTTATCATATATTAACCTTACTTACCTTAGTATGCTCAATATCTTCCAAATGTTAGACACACTGAAATGTGCAGTAGTCTGCTTAACCCCCATTTTTTGTAATATTCTGTCAGTGTGTTACAGGTGTTTATTCTAAACCTGTGCTCTTCTTCAGTCCTCCTGGAGATGTGCTCAGTAGAAGTGATGGCTCACATACAGCTTTACTCTAGGCTGTGTCCTACATCCTTATTCTGGAGGAAATCATGTTTAAATGAATAAATATTTGTGTTAGATAACGAACTAGGTGTCCCTGTGTTCTTCATAGATAATTAATAAGGGGTCCCTGTCTTCTTTTTTCGGGAGTTAACAGCAGCACATAGTAACCCATTACTAATTACTGAGGGGTTACTGTGTTCTTCTTTAGGAGTTACTGCAAATCATACCACAGTATTATAAAGTGAGAAACATGTTAACTAATTACTAATTACTGAGGAGTTACTGTGTTCTTCTTTAGGAGTTACTGTAGATCATACCACAGTATTATAAAGTGAGAAACATGGTAACTAA
The DNA here is from genome assembly GCF_023375975.1 of Astyanax mexicanus. Lineage (NCBI taxonomy): Eukaryota > Metazoa > Chordata > Actinopteri > Characiformes > Acestrorhamphidae > Astyanax > Astyanax mexicanus. Next base: position 2,689,246 of record NC_064408.1, read on the forward strand.
TTACTAATTACTGAGGAGTTACTGCAAATCATACCACAGTATTATAAAGTGAGAAACATGTTAACTAATTACTAATTACTGAGGAGTTACTGTGTTCTTCTTTAGGAGTTACTGTAAATCATACCACAGTATTATAAAGTGAGAAACATGGTAACTAATTACTAATGACTGAGGAGTTACTGTGTTCTTCTTTAGGAGTTACGGCAGATCATGTCACAGTATTATAAAGGGAAATATACATTAATAATAATAATAATAATAATAATAATAATAATAATAATAATAATAATAATAATAACACACATTTAACCTAGCTTACTAACACACACACATTTAACCTAGTTAACTAACACACACACATTTCCCCTAGCTAACTTAGCTTGCTAACTAACACACATATAACCTAGCTAACTAACCCACACATAAAAGTTAACTTAGCTAGCAAACGAACACACATAACCTAGCTAACTAACACACATTTAAACTAGCTAACTAACACACACATAACCTAGTTAACTTAGCCAGTTAACTAACACACACATAACCTAGCTAACTTAGCTGGCTAACGCTAACTACACACACAACTTAGCTAACTTAGCTAGCTAACACACATCCTAAAACTGTTTAACAACCCACAAAGAGTCCTCCTCTGATCCGGGGGTAAAATCAGCTGGAAAAGATCTCAATATCTTGATTACTAGTTTATTTTCAATCAAATACAGAAATATGAAAGCAGCAGAGTCTCTCTTAATCCTCCTCCATCAGCAGCATCAGCACAGCAGAGAATTTACACGAAGGACCAGGAGAGCTGCGTCCGCTGTGAAATTACCGTAATTACCCTAATAATGCGCAGTGAAATAAATCTCTGTGAGACTGCAAAGGCTGAAGATGCACTTTTATAAGGCTGATACCTAGTATTAAAGCAATGATTGTTACATTATTACAGTCTTACAGTCATTCTTAGAGTCTTAGATGCCTTCTGGAGAACTTTCATCAATGTCTTCTATGCAATAATATTACGTTATAATGTTGTTTTTTTCTTCCAAAAATGATGGTTAAGCAGAGTAATACACACTGTAGTATTTTATTATATGTTGCTAATATTTGGAAGGAACTGAGGATAATAAGGTAATTAAGGTTACCACTACTACAAATGGTGTCACTTGCTTAATACAAAAATGCTTTCAATTATTATGCATTTAACTCAAATATGTCTGATTTAGATCTATAGTTCCCCAGGTGGCATGTAAGGGTTTTCAGTAGTTAATGTTGATTTGAGCAGTAATTAATAAGTAGTTATTATAAAGAAGACATCATTAGTAAGTAGTTCTCCGAGAGATATGTAAGTCTCAGTAATTATTGTGGAGTTAATAGTGAACTATTATAATCATTAGTTCAGTACTATCTACTGAGTAATTATTCAGTACTCCCTGGTAGTTAATAGAAAATATTTAGGTGTTAATGCAGCACTATTAATTAGTTACTGCTTAGTTCCTGCTTAGTTACCTATTAACTATGGAACAGTATTATAAAGTGTTACCAAGAAATATGCAGGCTATTTAAATTATATTTTCTTTTTTGCTTTTTATTTTAAAAGAAATACTTTATTCTACTTTATAAATTAGAGGAAGTGTAGCTAAACAGTATTTTTAACTTTATACCTCCTCCATTATACCAGAAAATGTAATTCCTATCCGCTAGAGGGAGCCCGCGAGTGAGTCCAAAATGAATGGGGTTAAATGGAGCTAAACGGTTAAAAACTTAATTAAAAAATAAAATAGTTACAATCCACTTAGTCCGGATATTATTTTAATTTAGGACAGTACAATGATGTATTTAGTTAAAGAAGCAACGAAATCCTACCTGTATATTTTAGTTTTTTCTACATTAAACATGTTTTAGGCAGTAAAGGTGCTGCATTACTGCTACTGTGAGCTGATTCTGGAGTTACAGACAGAGCTCTGAGTTTAAAAGGTTTATTATAACTGGAGTTTAAAAGCTTTAAATTTTATGTATTTTATATATTTGATGGTCAAACAAACCGATAAGAGATTCTCTAGTGTGAATTCTCCTCTGTATTAGAGATTCTCTAGTTGGTTCTCCATAAATCAGCTCTGGTTACGTGTGAATCCCGTAACTCGTGTGTTTACACACTGAACCGATTCTTTAGAACTGTCCGAATCAATGAATCATTTCTCAAACCCATTAATAACATGATAGCAGAAAACACAACACACACATAAAGAGCAGCGTTTCATCAGAGTTTCAACAGCATAATGACAATTTAGCTAATTATTAGCTAATATTATAACCATGTGAAGAATAGAATATAAGAGATCTGTACATTAAAAATAAAACATTTTAGATGCGTCCAGATAAAATGACCGAGTCAGAGAAGATTTTTTAAAGACTTTAAAAAGCTGCAAAGCATCGAGAATGAAGTTTTACACTACTTTACTCCATTTCTTTACCGCCCTGTTATTCCAATATTACATTAGTCCATATTTTAAGCTAATATTGATACATAATGTTGTTTTAATGACAAGAAACACAATGAAGAAATTCCCCTCCACACTGTAGTTTATTGATTAATTTCACACAAGTATGATGTTTTAACATTTTACATTTACAGAACTGTTCTAACTCTTATCCAGAGAGACAATTGTTAATATAGCAATCAACAGCTATTATTAAATGTATATCTGAACATATTTAATATTAGACAGGGATTATCTGACAGTCTATAGTCCGTTATACATGAGTGCTACATGCTAACATCAATACTATACTCTGACAGTTAGCTAATTAGCAAGCTAAAGGCTACACAGATAAAAACATCCAACATATATATAACAGAATAACACACTCCGTTCTAAATGTAAGTTTAGAAAATATTTTTTTCCAACTTTCTTCAGTACAGTTTTATTCATTAAGGTTAGGTAATTAATGAAAACAATTGAAAAAAATGTAATGTAATCAATCTCTGCCCTGTATTCTTTTTCCATCTTGCCAACCCAATACATAGAACTGTCAAAAAAAAAAGCCTGTTGTAGCAGCGCAGCACTAATTCCACTATTCACCCTGGATTAAGTATATTACTCTAACAATGTTTTACTTTATATTCACCCTTTAAACTGCCTTTATTCCTTTACTTTTATATAAATATTACAACTAATAAATGCACCCCAACATCCACCACAATAAGTTTTAATTGAAAATCAAAACTAATAATACAAAATAATTACTTTATTTCACTCTTTAACTCTACCAGGTCATACAGTTTCACTGATGACCCAGAACCAATCCTGAACCCGGCGTAGAGGGGCTGAGTGAAGGTGGTGTGAATGGTGTGTATGAGGGTCATAGTTTTTGAGATCTTGTAAAAAGACAGAGTTCCTGCTCTGTGGTCCACGTACACTCCTATTCTGGAGGACAACTGCTGTGAGAATTTAGTCTCAATGTTTTTGTGCCAGAATGAAGCAAAGTAAGAACGAGAATCCCAAGAATCACAATAATAAGACTCCAGACTCCAGGACTGATCGTTGCGTCCAAACTTACTCTCATCATCCCCTTTTCTGCTGATCCCTTTATATGAGACTGAAATGGACCCAAGATTCTTACTCCAGTTCACCTCCCAGTAAGCTCGTCCACACACACTCTCCTTACTCATCACCTGAGTTCTGTAGTCAAATCTCTCCGGATGTTCAGGATACCGATCCTCTGTTTCTTTCAACCACACCTTTCTCTTATTCTCAGACAGACCAAGATAATGATGCAGTGTGTTGGGGTCCAGATTTAGCTGACAGAAATCTAAAAAAGGAGAAAACAGAGTTTTTTACTCTTGTTTACTACTTATTTGCACAGCTCATTGTAGAATTGTAAAGATCACCTTCTGCTAAAATGCACTTTTTCTTGTTCTTTTTGAAATACAGTAGGTTTCTCTAAGTTGTTTATGATGCTGCACACGAAACTCTTCCTTAACCTCTATTGTCTGCAGCAGCTAGTAAAAGAAAAAAAAAAAAACTGGCTAGGAACAGCATGCAGTCCATTCCTGTGTTATTTAGAATTAGTCTATGGAGGAACACCACCAGCCAAGTACAATTGATATAGGTAGGTGTATGTTTAGAACAGTTCTGTTTACACTAGTTAAAAGTAAAATTCCACCCTGGGATGGATTTCTACCTACTGGACCATGACGAGCCACCTCTGTGTGTAACTATAGGTTTAAATAGGATCTCCGGTGGATTTGGTGTTTTCCAGAGACTCTAAGACTAGGTCAGTATAGGCTGAACTGCACTTAGCAGGGCTTTATTACACATGTTGTAAAGTGACATTGCAAAGCCTGTTATTAGTATAAAAATGTCTTTATTTTTAAATGTTTCTAACTGTTGTTCGTCTAGCTGCTTTGCAGTGCAGTTAGCCAATTAGAGGCGATATGCTTGCATAGATGAGTATTCATAAGCAAGTGCCGAAATCCTATCGAAGTCTCTTTTGTCCCTCTCTCTTTATCTCTCTTTAGCCTGTGATATAATAATACAGTAAAAAAAAACCTAAACCACACTACACTATTATTCAAGTAGTTTTATTGTCAATGCTGCATATGTACAGGACATACATAGAATTGAAATTACGTTACTCTCCTTCCCAATTTTACAGCAAGTACAGATAATGGATAATAAAGAAAAATAAAGAAAAAGGGGAGACACTATGTGTACAGTACAGCAGCAGGGACACAGACATACATGAGACAGAACAAGGTGCAGTAGTGGTGGGGGTGAAATAGATATATAAATAGAAATAAAAAGAAATAAATATATAATCTAAATGAGTGGGAGACACTATATGTACAATACAACAAAAACACAATAGACATTTGTGAGACAGAAGATAATAGTGCAATATTAATGGTGATTAAGATCAAGTGACAATATAAATAGAACCCGTATAACAGTAGTGCAATGTTGTATCTAGCTTAAGGCTGGTAAAGTTCTTAAAGTTCCCAGTTCTTGGGGAATTAAAGTGTGTATGACAGTGCAGCGTAACAGTAGTGCAGGTATTGGGTGTGTAGTGCAGGTCCTTTTACAAAAGTTACAGTACTGTGTGTGTTCTAGTGCAGAGTTTCAGTACTGTGTTGGTGGGAGGATGTGGGGTCAGGATGATGAGAGTGTGTGTGCTGTGGGCAGGATTGGGATGGGGGGTAGTGCGGGAAGAGAGTTCAGCATCCTCACAGCCTGATGGATGGGGCTGTCTCGCAGTCTGCTGGTCCTAGACCTGAGACTCCGCAGTCTTCTTATTAATGTCTTATTAATGTCTCTCTTCCAAATATACAGGGAAATACCAGCATTTAAAGAAATTCATCAGGATTTTAATCAAGTGAATGACACTACTACTATGAATATAATTTAATTAAGATTGGCAATCTAATGTTAATTATTTTATTTACATTTAAAAACCTATTAATAAATGCTTAAGAAAATCTGGTCAGTCACATTGTTTAAAACTATCTGCACATTTTAATATTTGCGCTGGTGATTTAAATGCTTTTGACTGTTTCAAGTAATAAAACAATACCTTATATGTATAGTTTCCATATACACATAAATTGAGCAAATAAAATTAAGCAAAAGGAATCGAATTCAGTTCCAGGTATCAGGTATTGTATCAATAGAATGGATCAGAACTTAACAGTAGAATCAATGGACCAAATCCAAGCTTTAAATGAGGGCATTGTAATAGAGAATGAGAACAGGGCGCAAATATTAGTAAATGGTCTGATACATTGTGCTAACTGTAATGCTCAGAAATGGTAAATTTATGTAAATAGTCTTTTTTATAAGGTTAATAGTCTTTTTTATCAATCTGAGTTCCCTAAAAAGCTTTTTCAGTAAATTTTAAAAGAGTATATTGTCTACTAACTCAAATGTGTATAGTATAATTTATGTGTGTGTGTGTGTGTGTGAGTTTTGTACATACACTGCAGAAAATCAGATCTGGTCTTTGGCTCCGGGGCTGAAACTGTCTGAAGAACACCAACTGTGGAACCTAAAACAGAAAAGAACAGGATGAAAGAACCACACAGAAGAAAAGAGGGGTGTGGTCTCTGAGATCTGTATCTGGGATCACCCTATTAGAGTGAAGTGGGCGTGATCTTCTCTTACTCTGTGCAGGAACTACGCTGAATTCCCAGTTGTAGAATTGCTCCAGTCGATCCTTCAGGTCAGTGAGAGATTTCTTCACTCCATCAAGTGAGAGCTGGTGATGGATGGAGATGCTGGATGAATCCTCAGGTTCAGAAGAAACACGGAGAGTCTGGAAACTCTACAGAGAGAAAACAAGAAAATTATAAAATACACATTATTACTCCATAATTATGTGATTAGTGAATGAATACACTACGCACAGCTTGAATAATCTCAACCAATAGAACATGAGCTAAAGGTCATCATTGGTCTGGAATAAATGGGTACATTATACGGTGCATCCCAGACCAAATTAGACCTAAACCCACTGCAGATTTCAGACATTTAGTGCTGCCTTAATCAACTTTTAAAAAGAAGAATTTTAGAATTTGAAACTTTCTGAGGAGCATGTCTCTCTGTAGATCAGTGATGGTTACCTGGAGGAAAGAGATGTGATCTTCAGTTTGGGAAAGCTGGTTCAGCTCAGTGTTCTTCCTCTTCAGATCAGAAATCTGCTGCTCCAGTTTCTCCAGGAGTTCTTCAGCTTCACTCAGTCCAGTCTCCTCCTGATCTCTGATCAGCTCCATTACCTCAGAGCGCTTTTTCTCAATGGAGCGGATCATCTCAGTAAAGATCTTCTCACTGTCCTCCACCGCTGCCTGAGCAGAGACCTATCACACAGAGACAGAGCATATTTTAATTCTATTTTAACCATGATTTCAGAAGATCTCAGCCAAAAAAACACACTTTACACAACATGACCTGTTCATGTTCATTTGTTAATTTTTTTTAGACTGGGACATGGCTTGAACTTTACAGAATGTAAATCCATGGTTATTCTTCTCATTACTCACCTTAAGAGTGTTAATCTCCGTCTTCAGCTCCTGCAGCTTCTTCTCTTTCCTCTGGAGTTTCCTCTGAAGTTTCTCCTGTATCTCCTTTATCTCACTCTGAGGAGAAATAAATCATACTGAAGTTTACTCTTCTTTAAAAGAACACAAACTGTGAAAAGCTGGAAGATGGGCATGTTAGACAGATTGACTTGCTTCACATGTTCTGAGTGGTGATGCATTTAACAAGTAGTTCTGTAACTAACTCTAGGAGTTTAACCTGTTTTTAGTTCAATTGACTCAATGGGTGATTCTAAAATACATATTGTTATATTTAAATGGTATTAGACAGCATAATGTGTCACACCTGGTGCAGAATGTGCTTCTATTCCTTCTACATTTGTGTCTACCAGTGGTCTCTCAGCTCCAGACTCCATTGCCCAGAATGCATCACACACTGACATCACTCACTTACTTCCTCACAGGACACAGCATATGACAGATCACTTAAAACGCCCAGATCACAATCACCTGCATATTGATTTCACCTGTTCACCTAATTATATATCCTCACACTTCAATCACTCACGGCCGAGTATAAGATTGGTTCCGTCTGTCTTTACGAAGTGTTAATCTTGCCCATGTTTTTGTTTTCTGCCCATTCTTGGTATATTTACGACCTTTTGTATTGGCCTTTTAGTAATAAATTGGATTACTCATTTTTAATAAAGCATTTTTATTGTATCTTTGCATGTCTGTCATTTTTTTAAATATTAATTTCCATCTTTAAACGTTAAAAACAAGGTCTTTCAAAACAAAAGTCTTAAGGTGATTTAAGCTTTGTTGATTAGCTTGCTGCATTTTTTAGAATTTTTATGTTTATCATTAAATGATTCTAATAAAGTTCTAGTTCTCACCTGTTTCTGGGTTCTTTCTGCCTCAGCTGCTACTGTATCGTGACCTTTGTGTTCATGCATCGTACACATATAACAGATAGGACTGTTATCGGTTCTGCAGTAGATCTCGATGGGTTTGTCGTGTTGGGAGCAGATCTTCTCTTGGAGCTGTTTGGAAGCTTTGACCAGCTTGTGTTTGTTTAAAGCAGGAGCTTCATAGTGAGGTTTAAGATGAGTTTCACAAAAGGAGGCCAGACACGTCAGACAGGATTTCACAGCTCTGAGTTTTCTCCCAGTGCAGACATCACACTCCACCTTTCCAGATCCAGCAGGAGAAGCAGCTGGAAGATCTGTCTTCTTCAGTTTCTCCAATATTTGATCTACAATGTAGCTCCTGTATAAAACAGGTCTTGGAGTGAAGGTCTCGTTGCACTGAGGGCAGCTGTAGATCCCCCTCTGATCCTCCTGATCCCAGCAGTTGTTGATACACACCATACAGAAAGTGTGTCCACAGGGAACAGTCACTGGATTCTTCAAAACATCCAGACAGACTGAACAGCAGAACTCGTCCTGATCTGATAAAATACCAGCCTCTGCCATTTTCCTGTACTTTACAGAGAGAGAGAGAGAGAGAGAGAGAGAGAGAGAGAGAGAGAGAGAGAGAAAGAAAGAAAGAAAGGGGGAGGGAGAGAGAGAGAGAGAGCAGCACTCTGAGATAAGTTTCGTTTCTTCTGAACTGAGACACTTCCTGCTTCTGTGGTGGTTTATAGAGAGGGAGGTGGAGACAGGGAGAACTAGAGAGAGAAAGGAGGAGACACAGTTCTGTAGGACTGGGAATGTTTGACATAACATGATTATGAATAAACTACCTGATGCCTTTTCCACAGTTTTAACAGAGTTTGGGGAATATTTTGGGTCTAAAATGTAATGTATTTTGTTCCTGGTTGTGGGAAACATACAGAGCTAAAGAGTGCACTACACCTCTAGTGCTGAGAGAGTGATGAGATAACTCTAACCGGCTAGATTAGCTCAGCTAACGCTAACCGGCTACCCACCTTTACTCTCACTTCTTAATTACCATTCCACCTTAAATAATTCCACCTTAAAGCATTTCGCACCAAACAGCGAGTAAAGCGAACTAACGCACAGAAAAATAGAGTTTTTACTGGAACTGAAAGAAGCCGGTGTATTTTAATATAACTTAATCCTTCACAAAATTAACCCATTATTCGTCTAAATAAAGTCATAAAAACTGCAGAAAAACATACCTTCTCTTAAAGCGGTTTTTCCACACTTTCTCTTTCTGAAACCCCGCCCACAGGAAGGGGCGTGTTCTAATAAATATTAACCCCGCCTGGGTCAACAGGTGTAAAAACAAATGCAGCATCACTTACCTTTTCTTATAGCAGCACACCTGGAGAGCCAACCGTAGGTTTAGACCTGCAGTTCTAGACGAGACGTAGTTTTAGACACGCGCCACCTAGCCGCTTGGAATGTAACGACAGCCCACTGCAGTTCTAGACCAGCCGTTATGCAGTCTAGACGTGCTGTAGTTTCAGCAGCTTGAATATATTGTAATAATCAGTTGTATAAAGAGTTTATTTGTTAAATATGCCAATTGATTCACAGTTATTTTAGCCAAATTTATAACTTAATTTATTTGACAAGTTTTAAACTTTACTTTATTTAAATTTAAGTAGTAAGCCCCATTTTTCCATTTTGTTTTAGATAGTTTTGATTAATTTGGAAATTTATAACCCACACACACACACACAACTTGTCTTCTGAAGATATTTTATTTTTAATTACTTGAACGTAAAACTACTGTAGTACTGGCATATTTTGTATTTAAAAAACAGCAAACATGGCTTAATGTCCGCATGCGTTCAGTGAGTAACTATACATTTCCAAAATGTTCGGAGTGCTTTTCTTTTACTCTTATATCTTTTTTGGTATGCAACTAGCAAATTACAAATATGATACTTCTGGTTATTGCCACAGTAATTTGCACTGGAAGAGAGTCTTGTAATTTTTTCTTACTTTTGTACTGTATTAGTATACAGTTTATTAGAACTAACCAATCTGTACACGTTGACTATTTTATCTAGTATAACAATAGTATAGGTGCACCTTGCTTACATTCATTATTAGGTTTACATTAATTATTAGCCATGCATTGCCACTGTAATGACACTGACGTACTAATGATATACCATGATAACAATGACAAATCCAATACAGTGTTCACCCTGAAGCTGACATCCATTTAATTACACACTACTTTCCCAAAAGCACTGGCAGAAAAATTGTCCTGTTCCCTAGATCTCTATTTGCATTTTAGAATATTTTAATTATCAATGCAATATAAGAATAATTAGAAAACCAAAACATTGTTAGACATTTCAACTGGCTTGAATGGCACATCAATCAATAAAACATTCACATACCTATGTACACAATATAATTAGCTTCAATTTAACAAAAAATGTAGTAGTTATGAATAAGTAGTACAAAAAAGTCTGTGATTACATTTGTGTTTATTTCATTCTTTAAGCATACAATGAATTCTCAGTTTGCATTTTAACAATTATTCAAAAAACATTTCCATGTCATCTCGAATTTCAAAAATGAACAGAAATGGCTCTTTTGCTAGCACTAGCATTTCTGTATCTTCGGCTTCTGGCAAAGCCTACTGACTACTCTGAGAGCATCACAGGACAGTGTGTGAGTGTGTGATCATCTGACCCCATTTGCAGAATGTAGGTGTGCTGGGTTAGTACTTGAAATTAAACTAGCTGATTTGAAAGAGTGTGTAGAAAAAATGACAAATGCATCGAAACATTCCACACAATCATTTTTAATTGAAAATCGGAACAAACTTAATAATTACAATTTCTAATTTATTCACTCCTAATCTCTACCAAGTCATACAGTTTCACTGATGAACCAGTGCTGATCCTGATCCCGGCGTAGAGGGGCTGAGTGAAGGTGGTTTGGACGGTGTGTAGGAGGGTCATTGTGTCTGAGATTTCATAGAAGGAGAGAATTCCTGCTCTGTGGTCCACGTACACTCCTACTCTGCGAGGTGGACGCTTTGTGAGAATAGTCTCAGTGTTGTTGTGCCAGAATGAGGGACGGTTAGAAGAAAAACGCTCCAGACTCCAGGACTGATCGTTGCGTCCAAACATACTCTCATTATCCCCTTTCCTGCTGATCCCTTTATATGAGACTGAAATTGATCCAATAAGGTTATTCATGTAAACCTCCCAGTAAGCTCGACCACACACACTCTCTTTACTTAGCACCTGATTTCTGTAGTCAAATCTGTCTGGATGATCAGGATACCGATCCTCTGATCCTCTCGAACACACCTCTTTCATATTCTTAGTTAGACTGAGGTAATGATGCAGTGTGTTGGGATCCAGATGTAGCTGACAGAAATCTAAAAAAGGAGAAAAAATTATAATTTTACTTATTTGCACAGCCCTTTGTAGAATTGTGAGTTCTCCTTCTGCTAAAATGCACTTGTTCTTGTTCTTTGTGAAATACAGTAGGTCTCTCTGAGTTGTTTATGATGCTGCACATGATGAAACTCTTCCTTAACCTCTATTGTCTGCAGCAGGTAGTAAAAGAAAATATTCAGAAAAACTAGGTCAGTAACTGAATTGCACTGAGCAGGGCATTACACATGCTGTAAAGTAACATTGCAAAGACTGTTTTTAGTGTAAAAATATCTTTATTTTAAAACATTTCTAACTGTTCGTCTCACTGCCTCATGTTGTTGCAGTGCTGTTGGCCAATCAGAGGTGATATGTTTGCATATATGAATATTCATAAGCAAGTGCCGAAATCCTATCAAAGTCTCTTACCCTGCGTTCACACTGGAAAGCGACAAAGCGACAGGCGACCATTCATTTCCTATGGCAGGGCGCGATTTGTCGCCGCGACACGCGAGAGGCGACAAGCGAGAGGCGACAAAGCGACAGAGCAACAAGCGATACGGAGATAAATTTTTCTCAACTTTATGCAAATTAATTATGATGCGGTGAAGCGACATTCTAACCCGATTGGCTCCTAGCTTTTCTTTGGACCAATCACAAACAAGGCGGTTCAACGTCCTCAAGCTCCTGCTCTCTGAATTTCTAGTTTCTTTCCCGGTTCATTCTGTTGAATGGGGTGGACCCACATCAATCTGTGGGAACGGCTGCGTTTCCAGCGCAGTTAAATCACAGAAACGCCCAAGAGTCCAGCAAGTTTGGGAGTTATAGCTGGAGAATAAAGTGGCCAAGTGATTCCTTTTTTGTGCCTTTTTTCTTGTCGGAGGCTGGACCATGACAAACGCGGGCTTTGAGCTTGACACGCCCACAAGCGACAAACGCTGGGCGACACAAGCGACTCGTCGCGTTCCAGTGTGAACGCAGGGTTAGGCTCTGTCCCTCTCTCTTTATCTCTCTCTAGCCTGTGATATAATAATATAGTAAAAAAAAACCTAAACCACACTACACTATTATTAATGTCTCTCTTCCAAATATACAGGGAAATACCAGCATTTAAAGAAATTCATCAGGATTTTAATCAAGTGAATGACACTACTACTATGAATATAATTTAATTATGATTGGCAATCTAATGTTAATTATTTTGTTTACATTTAAATACCTATTCATAAATGCTTAAGAAAATCTGGTCAGTCACATTGTTTAAAAATATCTGCACATTTTAATATTTGCGCTGGTGATTTAAATGCTTTTGACTGTTTCAAGTAATAAAACAATACCTTATATGTATAGTTTCCATATACACATAAATTGAGCAAATAAAATTAAGCAAAAGGAATCGAATTCAGTTCCAGGTATCAGGTATTGTATCAATAGAATGGATCAGAACTTAACAGTAGAATCAATGGACCAAATCCAAGCTTTAAATGAGGGCATTGTAATAGAGAATGAGAACAGGGCGCAAATATTAGTAATTGGGCTGATACATTGTGCTAACTGTAATGCTCAGAAATGGTAAATTTATGTAAATAGTCTTTTTTATAAGGTTAATAGTCTTTTTTTTATCAATCTGAGTTCCCTAAAAAGCTTTTTCAGTAAATTTTAAAAGAGTATATTGTCTACTAACTTAAATGTGTACAATAGAATGTGTGTGTGTGTTTTGTACATACACTGCAGAAAATCAGATCTGGTCTTTGGCTCCAGGGCTGAAACGGTCTGAAGAACACCAACTGTGGAACCTAAAACAGAACAGGACAAGATGAAAAAATCACACAGAAGAAAAGAGGGGTGTGGTCTCTGAGATCTGCATCTGGGATCACCCTATCAGAGTGAAGTGGGCGTGTTCTTCTCTTACTCTGTGCAGGAACTACGCTGAATTCCCAGTTGTAGAATTGCTCCAGTCGATCCTTCAGGTCAGTGAGGGATTTCTTCACTCCATCAAATGAGAGCTGGTGATGGATGGAGATGCTGGATGAATCCTTAGGTTCGGAAGAGATGCAAAGAGTGTGGAAACTCTACAGAGAGAAAACAAGAAAATTATAAAATACACATTATTAGTCCATAATTACGTGATTAAAGAATGAATATATTAAAGACAGCTTGAATAATCTCAACCAATAGAACATGAGCTAAAGGTCATCATTGGTCTGGACAAGATGGGTACATTATTCGGTGCATCCCAGACCAAATTAGACCTAAACCCACTGCAGATTTCAGACATTTAGTGCTGCCTTAATCAACTTTTAAAAAGAAGAATTTTAGAATTTGAAACTTTCTGAGGAGCATGTCTCTCTGTAGATCAGTGATGGTTACCTGGAGGAAAGAGATGTGATCTTCAGTTTGGGAAAGCTGGTTCAGCTCAGTGTTCTTCCTCTTCAGATCAGAAATCTGCTGCTCCAGTTTCTCCAGGAGTTCTTCAGCTTCACTCAGTCCAGTCTCCTCCTGATCTCTGATCAGCTCCATTACCTCAGAGCGCTTTTTCTCAATGGAGCGGATCATCTCAGTAAAGATCTTCTCACTGTCCTCCACCGCTGCCTGAGCAGAGATCTGTCAGCACACAAAGAGACAGAGCATATTTTAATTCTATTTTAACCATGATTTGAGAAGATCTCAGCCAAAACACTACAATGTGCAGTTCTACCTAAGGTCAGGAGGGGAGCCACAGTTTTGGAAATTGAACAATGTAAGAGCATTGTGAACTTTGCAGAATGATTGATGGATGGATAGATAGAAAGTTGTTAATATACATGTAATTTAATTATGTGCATACAACATTTACTCATGTGGGTATGCACATATTTACATATGCTCATTACTCATTACCTTAAGAGTGTTAATTTCCACCTTCAGCTCCTGTAGCATCTTCTCTTTCTTCTGCAGCCTCCTCTGCATTTTCTCCTGTATCTCCTTTATCTCACTCTGAGAAGAAATAAATCATACTGAAGTGTATTCTTAAAAATAACAGAAACTGTAAAAGACTGTAAGTTAGGCATGTTAGACAGATTTACCTTAGCTGCTACACAGATTAAAAAGCTTTAACATTGATCAATAAAGCTAAATGACCAAAGATAATAAGTAATAAAACAAGAGTAAATATTAGGAGTTTATTTGACAGGTGGAAAAGACTTTAAGCCCAGAAGGACTACAAGACAGATGCTGAGCTGCTATTTTTCTCCTGAACAGGTTAATTAACTAGCTAAGCTACTTTATCCAGGTAATTTTTCACAACCACTAGGTTAGCTTACTAGAGATGGGCATTTTAATTTCTAAACTAAGCATTATATATTATTACTGGGATCTGTACAGTAGTAACTCTAATACTAGGCTGTGTATTTTCAGAGTAATACGCTTTTGTTCTGTATAACAGACTTGGCTTAGGCTACAGCAGCTAGCGGTGTGCAAAACAAGCTAACTAACTGCGAAACAAGTTATATAAAATTATCTTCATCATTCCCCACTGAAACGGTGAGCACCAGATAGTAAGTGGTGAGCACCACTTAATATGTGGTGCTCACCACTTAGCTAAATATTCCACACTGTAATTTAGATTATCTAACCTAGCTTACATTAGCTTAAACATTCCACACTGAAATAAAGTAATTAACATTAGCCAACCTAGCTAACGTTAGCTAAAACATTCCCCACTAAAATAAAGTAATTATAAATAGCTAACCTAGCTAATGTTAGCTAAAACATTCTCCACTAAAATATAGTAGTTAACATTAGCTAACCTAGGTAACGTTAGCTGAAACATTTCCCCACTGAATAATTAATATTAGCTAACGTTAGCTAAAACATTTCACACTGAAATAAAGTAGTTAACATTAGCTAACCTAGCTAACATTAGCTAAAACATTTCACACTGAAATAAAGTAATTAACATTAGTTAACCTAGCTAACGTTAGCTAAAACATTCCCCACTGAAATAAAGTAGTTAACATTAGCAAACCTAGCTAACGTTAGCTAAAACATTCCCCACTGAAATAAAGTAGTTAACATTAGCTAACATTAGCTAAAACATTTCCCCACTGAAATAAAGTAATTAATATTAGCTAACCTTGCTAATATTAGCTAAAACATTTCACACTGAAATAAAGTAATTAACATTAGCTAACCTAGCTAACGTTAGCTAAAACATTTTCCCACTGAAATAAAGTAGTTAATATTAGCTAACCTAGCTAACATTAGCTAAACCATTCCTCACTGAAATAAAGTAATTAACATTAGATAACCTAGCTAACATTAGCTAAACCATTCCTGACTGAAATAAAGTAATTAACATTAGCTAACCTAGCTAACATTAGCTAAAAAAATTTACACAGTAATAAAGTAGTTAACATTAGCTAACCTAGCTAACATTAGCTAAAACATTTCCCCACTGGAATAAAGTAATTAATATTAGCTAACCTTGCTAACATTAGCTAAAACATTTTACACTGAAATAAAGTAATTAACATTAGCTAACCTAGCTAACATTAGCTAAAACATTTTCCCACTGAAATAAAGTAATTAACATTAGCTAACCTAGCTAACATTAGCTAAAACATATCCCACTAAAATATAGTCGTAAACATTAGCTAACCTACCTAACATTAGCTAAAACATTTCACACTGAAATAAAGTAAACATTAGCTAATGTTAGCGAAAACACTCCCCACTGAGATAAAGTAGTTAACATTAGCTAACATAGCTAATGTTAGCTAAAAATTCCCCCAATTAAATAAAGTCATTATCAATAGTAAACATAAGTAACTAGGTAGCTAACAACATTATTTCACTGTGGAACATATGTCAGTTTAAACTATAGCTTGCTAGCTACCATTATCTGGTGCTCACCACATAGTATGTGGTGCTCCCCACTTTTTACTAAAAAAAAAAAAAAAAAAAAAAAAAAAAACACCATGTCCCTTTAGGGGCTTCGTACAAAACAGGTTTTGTTATGTCACAAAACATTTTAAACCTATTTACGTGGTTAAGTGCATATTAAAGTGCAAGCAGCTGATCTGAGATCAGAATATTTCTACTATTAAATGAGAGTTGAAAAAATCTGATCTCTGATCTCAGAACTGTGTTTGTCATCAACATGACACATGACAACATTGCTAGGTCTGTTTTTTATGACCATTTTGAACATGATAGAATCTATTTCAAACTGATTTTAATAGAATCATTTGGTTCATTTGATTTAATCTCCAAAAATCCCAACTTTTGCCATCACTACTTATCTTATCTTACTGCCATGGCCTTATATACAAGTTTTGACAGGCGTTTCTAGTTTGCACTGATCACCTCTTGGAATTATAGGATTTGGAGTTCCTTTGGGTAACAGTACATTTTTGCCTTCATCTCTGTTGGCAGCTGGCAGCACATGCAGATTCCCTTACAATACTAAAGTTTACTCTTCTTTAAAAGAACACAAACTGTGAAAAACTGGAAGATGGGCATGTTAGACAGATTAACTTGCTTCACATGTTCTGAATGCTGAGTGGTGATGCATTTAACACGTTATTTTAGTGAAAAATATTCATGGTTCAGCTGACTCAGTTCTAAAGTTGTACCCATCATGGATAAAAGTTAAAAACAAACGCCTTGAGGTGATATAACCTACCAATCGTATCATTAAATGATTCTAATAAAGTTCTAGTTCTCACCTGTTTCTGGGTTCTTTCTGCCTCAGCTGCTACTGTATCGTGACCTTTGTGTTCATGCATCGTACACATATAACAGATAGGACTGTTATCGGTTTTGCAGTAGATCTCGATGGGTTTGTCGTGTTGGGAGCAGATCTTCTCTTGGAGCTGTTTGGAAGCTTTGACCAGCTTGTGTTTGTTTAAAGCAGGAGCTTCATAGTGAGGTTTAAGATGAGTTTCACAAAAGGAGGCCAGACACGTCAGACAGGATTTCACAGCTCTGAGTTTTCTCCCAGTGCAGACATCACACTCCACCTTTCCAGATCCAGCAGGAGATGCAGCTTGAAGATCCATATTCTTCAGTTTCTCCAATATTCCAGCTACTAAGCTGTTCTTTTGTAAAACAGGTCTTGGAGTGAAGGTCTCGTTGCACTGAGGGCAGCTGTAGATCCCCCTCTGATCCTCCTGATCCCAGCAGTTGTTGATACACACCATACAGAAAGTGTGTCCACAGGAAACAGTCACTGGATTCTTCAGAACATCCAGACAGACTGAACAGCAGAACTCGTCCTGATTTACTGAAATACTGACCTCTGCCATTTTCCTAAACTTTACAGAGAGAAAGAGAGAGAGAGCCGCACTCCTTCCTGCTTTTTTGTTGGGCGTGGAGACAGAGAACTAGAGAGAGATAGGAGGAGACAAAGTTCTGGCAGAAAAAAATGGAGCAGTGCCAATTAAAGGGGAATTTCACACATAAATGGTGTGAAGGTAAGCCGTGCAAATTAGATAAACAAACTAAAAGAAAAAATATTACAATTTTAAAAAGACCCTTTTGGTCAGAAGTCATTGGGTAATAACGTACCAGCTGGTCTGTAGCAATGGATATAAACTAATAACTGACAATTGATGCAAACAATGTATTCAAAGTATTCTAACTCTAACCCTGGGCCTCAGCGCCCGATCCCAAGATATTGTATATTATTTGTAGGCCTTAGGAAGCCCCTATTGAGATCGCTTGTCCGAATCCCGGTCATGCAGCTTGCCATCAGTTGCCGGAGCCCCGAGAGGGCAACCTAATCACACAAAGCGCCTGTGAGGCGGAGTCTGACTTCCCATGTATCGGAGGAGGCGTGTGCTAGTCTTCACCCTCCTGTTGTTGTGGCATCACCTGTGATGGGGGATACACAGCTGAGTAGCAGCTACATGGGTGGGATAATTTGCCATATAAATTGGGAAACAATTTGAAAAAAAAAGATAAATAAAGGGTTTTGATGCTGGGCTTCATGCTGGCAAGATAAATAGGAAATATACAATTATTGGAATAAAATGTCTACTGAAAACACAAATCTCGACTCAGTTATGCTTTATTTCAAATTATTCACTAAAAAGAAATTTTCTTATTTAGCAATAGAAACTTTAAATAAATGTAGTATTTATGTGCGTGTCTCTTTAAGACCGTTACGTGCGTGCTCGTGCCAGTGACTGAACTCCCTGGACATGATTGGCTGAGCCGTTCTCCCCGTGTGTACGTGCGCGAACCCGCCGTATGTGTGTTTACTGAACCGATTCTTTGAATTGATCGAATCAGTGAATCATTTTCAATGCGATTGTTGATACAGTAGTGGTGTATAATAAAATCACTGTTTTAACAATATACTGACAATGTAGTTTGACATACATTCAGACAATAATTCCAATATACTCACACTGTTGTAATTTGCCAATTATAAAAGATTTTAGAATTGCCCAAGAAAATGAATTGTCATTGACAATTCAAAAAAGTCTTAAAGCTAAATAGCATCGAGAATGAACATAAAGAATCCAGTATTATATTGAGTGTTTTATTAACATTATAGTCATACAATTCTTAAAATATGAAATAAAAAAATGTAATGCATATGTTATCTTATTTAGAGCATCAACATGATAATTGAACAATTAATAAATAATAAGTAAAAAATATAATAATTAAATTAAGAAATAATCTTTTGATGACTTTGGCTTAGAAAGTTTTTTAACTAACAAATGAATAGCTTTCATTCAAAATAAACATTACATTAAATAAATGCAATAAATGTTGTTCATAGATTCATATGCATTGTAATAGCAAATCCAAAAATAAATGTACATAAAAGTCTACTACAAAAATACTTGGACAAATCTCGACTCATTCAGCTTCGGTTTAAATGATTTACTAAAAAGAATAAAGAACAACAGCAAGTTTCTTAACCTTTAAAGTTATCTATATATCTGCACAAATTTGAAATTTTCCTTCAGAATCTGCAATAATAAAGAATACTTTGCGCCATCAAGTATGGCAAACAATCCTGGGCCAAATGCAGCAAAACAGGCCCAAACCATGATGCTACCACCACCGTGTTTCACAGATGGGATAAGGTTACTGTCCTTTCTCCAAACATATTTGAGCTTCATGTTGGTAAGATTTATAGGAAATCTATAATTTCGACTCAGTCAGGCTTCGGTTCAAATGATTCACTGAAAAGAATCGTTTGAAATGAACGACTCGTTCTGTTCGTCGATGTGTGTCACCTTGCTGGAGCTGCAGAGGAGCCGCGGCGGCAGGAGCGGAAAAACGGCACAGCCATGGCAGCCCCGGCGACCCCAGCCAAACCCAAAACCTCCCCCAAGTCCATCAAGTTCCTGTTCGGCGGCCTGGCCGGGTAGGTACCGCGGAACCGCCGCTTAGCGGAGCTTTATCCGGCCGGGCAGCGGCGGGTTAGCTAGCCGCGGAGCCGGGGAAGGTGAATCTCCGGCGGGTACCAGGGGTCACAGCCGCCCGCCTGCCCGCCCTGCCGGAGCTTCACCCTCCACACTGCAGCTTTAACCCCGGAGAAACGCGCCGGATTCTCGCTGTGTTTCTGTATAATCTGAGTTTTCATGGTTTAAACACTTGTTTTGATTAGGTTAGCTAGGCTAGCTTCATCTGGAGGCCCTGGTTAGCTCAGGCATGCGTGTCAATCTGAGCTGCTGGACCTCCAACCTCTAAATGTCAGAGATGCTAAGAATGGCCAGAGCCCAAAAACACCCAGATTAAGGTACACTGTGTTCCCTGACCACCTTAACAAAGCTTTATCTTAAAGTACAAAGCGTTATCTTAAAGTACAGACAGAGCAGAGGGACAGTTATTATCCACTGAACTACCTGAGTATATAAAAGTTTCACCGTCCTGGCCCAGATAGATATTAAAAAGCCAAAACCATGATACTCCCACCACCATGTTTCACAGATGGGACATAGTTTTTATGCTATAAAGCAGATTTGTGTTTTATCCAAACGTAATTATTAGGATATGTATTGGCAGGAATGTTACAAGAGTTATGATTCAATATATTTAAATATAGTGCTATTGTTTAAATCAAACTCAACGATGGCAAACCATCCTGGCCCTAATGCAGATTATAAATCCCAAACCATGATACTCCCACCACCATGTTTCACGGATGGGATCTGGTTTTTAAGCTGTAATGAGTGTTGTCCTTTCTCCAAATATAATTGGATTATCTATTGGCAAGAACACAGGATTTACGATTCAATATATTACATTGTTTTACAAATTAAATTACTGCGTCCATTACAAATTACATCATCTATTGTTTTGTATTGTATTATTTTCAAAGTGCTCTGCTGTGCAAAACACTATTTAAAACCTTTTGTTCATTAGAATAGACCATGAACCAGCCAATGAAAAAGTTTACAAGCTATTGTATCAGAAGCTTAGCCCTGCCCGCAGTACTGAATAGCATAAAGTGTGAATTAATTAATATTTATAATTAATCAGATTTAAGGCATGTAAATAAATAGAATGAATGTAAAAATATGAATTCTTTATGTTCTTATCTGTCCACAAAATATTAGTAATTATAATTTATCTATCCAATAGACTTCTGAAAGAACAGAGGGATGGTTATTATCTACTGAACTACCTGAGGATATAAAAGTTTCACTGTCCTGGCCCAGATGCAGAACAAAAAACCCAAACCATGATACTCCCACCACCATGTTTCGCAGATGGTTTTAATGTTGTAATGCAGTGTCAAATCTTTTTTTTTTTTTTTTTTGAAAAACCTCTCATCGTTTAAATTTTTTTATGCAAATCTTTGCATATTTTTTAAATATGCAACCATAAGCAACCAGAACCATACTTTCTTACACCTCTAATGTAGTGGTGTTGGACAATTTGTAAACCTTTATGTATATTTATAGGACTGCAAAAACTCACAACTGTGTTTAATATTTTATTTATCATTATCATTAATACTAGTAGAAGACACATGTCAATCCAATTGAAATACAGTTTTTATCCCATTAATAGTGTCAAAAAAGCAACAAATAAACAATATTAAAGAACATCAAAACTTATTCCTGGCAGCTCAGAAGATTTCAGTTCCTCATAATGTCAGTTAAAGCAACAGTACTTTATTAATTGACAAAAGAGTTTAGTGTGACGAATCACCAGTTCATGCATTTGTCACAAAACTTACAAAACAATAATTATGATTGTCTTATGTAATTGCATTGTGTGCCTACATATCCAGTGAGATTATCCGTTGATAATATTTTGCTTAAATAATAGAAAATATTGAGAATATCGAGTCTTTAACTCAGGATTTTTTATGCTTTTTTATTTTTTTAATCAAGCTTTCAGATTGAACTAAGTTGAATGTAGCGTTCCAATTCTGCCATGTAATGTAATATAACACAGGGAATGGGGACTCTGATACACTAGGACTCTGATACAGTGCTATTGATTTTAGTGTGTGTTTTTAGTTTTTGGGAGGGTTTGTTTGTGCAAACGGCCTGACGTTTCACAAAACATCCATAAACAAAGCCTGACCTATTTCAACCAGACCAGGATTATACATTACAGATCGACTAATCATCAACATCAGTGATATTCTCATTATACATTTACCTCAGCAGTGCTATTCTTATTATACATTTACCTCAGCAGTGCTATTCTAATCATGCATTTAGCTCAGCAGTGCTATTCTAATCATACATTTCCTCAGCAGTGCTATTCTAATCATACATTTAGCTGCACAGCAATATCACAGCAGTGATATTCTCATTATACATTTACCTCAGCAGTGCTATTCTTATTATACATTTACCTCAACAGTGCTATTCTAATCATACATTTATCTCAGTAGTGCTATTCTAATCATACATTTACCTCAGCAGTGCTGTTCTAATCATTAATTTACTTCAGCAGTGATATTTGAGATATATGGAGTGCATCATTAGTATAGTGACATTCTGGATCATTGGCTTCTGTTACAAATCTGATTAAAATTCTTGTATTTTTTTTTATATCTCAGTTAGGGGTGTGCCATATCATATCAAATTTAATAATAAAATGTAATTTTCATTTTGCTGCATTAGTGTATTCTTGCAAAAAAGAAAAAAATTGTGTGTTTTGTCATATTGACAAGAGTATCACAAAGTTATGGCAGAAAGTTATCGCAAAAATACCATAAAATGTTGTGATATTTTAGGGCCATACCGTCCACCCCATTACTCACTGTTCTGCATTAATTATTCAGATGTGTTCTGTTTTTTTTTGGTTGCCAAATATTCTAAGCAAACCTTAAAAAAAAACATCAAGAGTACTTTTATAAGTAATTATATAAGTATTAGTAATAATATGTATTCAGGATATTAGTAATAAGGATCAGCTTGTTTCTGAATTCTTTCTCTCTCTCTCAGCATGGGGGCGACAGTGTTTGTCCAGCCGCTGGATCTGGTGAAGAACAGGATGCAGCTGAGCGGTCAGGGTTCGAAGGCTCGGGAGTATAAGACCAGTCTGCACGCTGTGGCCAGCATCCTCCGCAATGAGGGGGTCGGGGGCATCTATACCGGGTGAGGAGGCTTTAACAGAACCTTGGGGGCAGTTTTGGTTAATCTTTTGGCAGTTCAGTTCAGTAACTGAGCTGCTGCTGCTGCTGGTTAACTAGTTAACTTTACGGCGTATGTTATCGTATGACTTTAGAAAGGAGGAGTTGGTGCAGAAATGAATTATTAATATCCGTTCCTTAAGGTCTCAAATTGTCTTGAATTAACTGGAAATGCGCTGTAGGTATTTAATAGGGGTGGGAATCGTTTACTATCTCACGATTCGATTCGATTCCGATTTTGGGGGCCACGATTCGATTCAAAATCGATTTTTGATTCAAAACGATTTGAATTATAAAAATTTCTGCTTCTGGCTTATGAATCTTATTGAAAAAAAACCCTCCATAATATACACTGGTCCTGGAGCAGGTAATGTGTTACAAAAACAATAAAATGTGCAGGAATGTGGGTCCTCAGTGACAGAGGAATCACTGGGATATCACAATGACGTTAATGAACAATAAATAAATAATAAATAACACTGCTTTATTACCAGGCTACTAGCGGTGGTGTGTAGGTGACGCTGCTGGGCTGATGTGATGATAGCAGTGAAGCGCTAAAGTTCAGGAGCAGCTGCTGATTAACTAGTTAATTTAAGGTCGTTGTATTTCTTCAGAAAGGGGGCAGGAGGTGGAGAAATTAATTCATATTGTCCATTCCTTAATTCCTCTGTGATGAGGAGCTGAAATTAGCTCTGATTAGCTTATTGTATTTTTCCGTTCCGCCTTAAATGCTGCAGCCCGCTGCCACCTGTAGCGTTATTTAAGGTGGAACTGGAAAGTTAGCTAGTTAGCTAGCTAACAGTTACTGAAACTAACTACTAGCGATCTTTTTTATGCTTGTTATGAAGCATTCTGCCATAAAACATTAAAACTACACGTTAATCTAAT
Source organism: Astyanax mexicanus (assembly GCF_023375975.1). NCBI lineage: Eukaryota > Metazoa > Chordata > Actinopteri > Characiformes > Acestrorhamphidae > Astyanax > Astyanax mexicanus. The sequence goes on from NC_064408.1 coordinate 2,713,081, forward strand.
GTAATATAGTGCTTGTTCTGCCATCTTACCGGTGATTCTCAAACACCTACGCTCTGTGTGTGTCTGGAAGATCTCCGTTTGAAAGGACAAGCGCTATCCCCAGGGTTGCCAGGTCCAACAAAAATATCCAGCCCAAAATCAGTCTAAACCCCGCCCCTCAGAATCGATTTTGGGACATTTTAAATCGATTCTGAATCGTAGTAAATGAGAATCAAGATTCTTATGTGAATCGATTTTTTGGCACACCTCTAGTATTTAATTTTCAGTGCAATTAATGCCGGCAGGAAAACATACTAACTTTAGTGGGGAGTTATCTAACATTACCAGGGAGTTATCTAACATTACCAGGGAAAGAACTAAGGTAAGGGGAGAGCTAGCTAACATTAGTGGTGAGCTAACTAACATTACCGGCGGGAGAACTAAGGTAAGCGGAGAGCTAGCCAACATTAGCGACGAGTTAGCTAACATTAGCGAGGACAGAACTAAAGACAGTGAAGAGCTAGCTTAACATTACTAGGGAGAGAACTAGAATTACTAGGGAGCTATCTAACATTTGAGGCAAACTAGCTAATATTAGCGGGAAGAGAACTAAGGTAAGCGGAGAGCTAGCTAACATTAGCAGCGAGCTAACTAACATTAGCAAGAACAGAACTAAGGATAGCTGAGAGCTAGCTAACATTTGCGGTGAGCTAACTAACATTAGCAAGAACAGAACTAAGGATAGCTGAGAGCTAGCTAACATTAGCGGTGAGCTAACTAAAATGAGCAAGAACAGACCTAAGGATAGCAGAGAGCTAACTAACATTTGCGATGAGTTAGCTAACAGTACCAGAAAGAGAACTAAGGTAAGCGCAGAGCTAGCTAACATTAGCAGAGAGAGAACTAAGTTAAGCACAGAGATAGCTTACATTAGCGGCAAGCTAGCTTATGTTACTAGAGAGAGAACTAAGGTAAGCGGAGAGCTAGCTAACATTAGAAATTATGTCTACATTTTTGGGTCTCAAATTATATTTATCGATGTCCTTAAAAAGGCCTTACTTGACTTTTAAAACGGTGCAAGAACCATTCATAGCTGTTATATAGTGCTAATTGTCAATTTCAACGGGAAAAATCTTATATTTGTGAGTTTTTTTACCAGTGATTCTCATCTCCCTTCGTTTGAAGCATGCATTTGAAAAATCTCCGTATGAAGAGCGAACAACCCCTATCCTTTCCCCTAACCTACCCCTCCATCCTAACTCCATCGGGACACCCAAAAACGCAAAACAGAGAGGTTGCGGTATTTGGTAGGGCCAAGTTGGGAAATGGAATTGGGCCTTAATCACAGTTAAACTCATTTTTTCCTCCTATTTATCTCCAGTCTTTCAGCCGGTCTCCTCAGGCAGGCCACCTACACCACCACCCGTCTGGGTATCTACACCGTCCTGTTTGAGAAAATGACCAAAGCAGACGGAACTCCACCCAACTTCTTTATGAAGGCTGTGATCGGGATGACTGCCGGAGCGATCGGAGCGTTCGTAGGAACTCCTGCTGAAGTGGCGCTGATCCGGATGACCGCGGATGGACGGTGAGTTAGAGGTTTAATATAAAATCAACTCAGAATGCAGCATTAATATACTCATACAATCTAAAATGCTCAAAACTTTAAAATTGCATTTTATGTACAGCATTCTGAGTTATTTTATGCAATTCTAATTGATTAGGGTCTTTGATTAGGAAGTAATTCTAAATTGTAAATTTAGAATAATTTAGGATAGTTCTGAGTAATATGGAGTAACCCTAATTCCAGAAAGTTGGAATCCTGCCTAAAATGTAAATAAATGTAATTAAAAATAGAATGCAGTGCTTTGCAAACCTATTTTAGCGATCTATAGGCAAGCCATCAACAGTGCACAGTGCAGCCTGATTTAGGGTGTGTCAGTGTGTCTTTGCTATCATAACAGTGTGCAAAGTACACCTCGCTCTGGTCGGAAGGTATGCACTAATTCTCTTAATTAATAATGGTTGTGTTTTTTTTTTTTTTTTTGGCGTAACATGAAATAAACCTGTCAGATTGTCTTTTGCTCATCATTCTCTTTAAGAGTCAGGCTTCGGTGGATTGCTATTGTAACGGTGCAGCTACCTGGACGTGTTCAACAAACTCTTCAGCAGAGGAAACTGAGCTGCTGGTTGAAGCTGTAAAGGAGCTCCAGCAGCTCATTTACGGGAACAGCAATGTTATTTTATTTACTATTCTGTTTATTGTTGATGTAAAAGTTAGGTTTGTGCTGCCGTGTTGCCAAGATAGCGATGAACGTCTGACTGTTGGCTTCTGTCTCAATTTTATGCTGAGGGATGTTTTTCTGAAAATGTTTCACAGTTTTTAGACATTTTTTTGCAGATTGGTGAAGATCTGCTCTTTAAAAAGCCAGTCATGTAATTTTGTGTAAATTGCTCTTTATTGTACTTACTTTATTGACTTACTTTATTGTGCTTCATTTATTACAGATATTTTCATTATTACCACTTCCTTTTCCTTGTAATAAAGTAATTTATTTTTTATGTAATATCTGATGCTATGGTGTTTTTGGCTGAGTTATTGTGGTATTAATACATTTAATTATGCTTTTCTTTTCTTCTCTCTCTCTCTCTATCTTTTTCTTTTTCAGGCTGCCCCCGGACCAGAGGAGGGGTTATACAAATGTCTTTAATGCCCTGATCAGAATCACCAGAGAGGAGGGAATACCAACCCTCTGGAGGGTGAGTGTGTAATTGTGTGATTCCCTGTTAAAAATCCCGTTAAATCCTCACTTTACAGCGTGTGGTTAACAGACCCAGAACGCTTTAGTGTTAATGAGAGTCTGTAGGTCAGTCGTGAAGTCTGTATTAGCTGTGTAATGAACAAATCGTGTTAATGATTCATGAGAATCAGGCTGGTAAGCACTGATTGATCTGACATTACTTCCCTGTGCAGCTGATAAGGTTTATGTGAGTAAAGCAGGATTAATGAATAATAATAAAGGTGATTTCACACTTTTAGACCTTTTAGTTTGGTTCAAACCAAAATAGCAGGTGTGAAATAAGCCACAAACCACAGTCTGGACAACAATTACAGGAAGTTGAATCAAGCTATCATCACCCATTAAACAAGAAAAGAAGTGGTGTTGTGCTGAAATCCGTTTCAACAGATGCTGGTGATTCTGTATCTACCATAACTGTAGATTAATTACAGAGCAGTACGGGTACAACAGATTACAGTGCTGGTGATTCTGTATCTACTGTAACTGTAGATTAATTACAGAGCAGTATGGGTACAACAGATTACAGTGCTGGTGATTCTGTATCTACTGTAACTGTAGATTAATTACAGAGCAGTATGGGTACAACAGATTACAGTGCTGGTGATTCTGTATCTACTGTAACTGTAGATTAATTACAGAGCAGTACGGTACAACAGATTACGGTGCTGGTGATTCTGTATCTACTGTAACTGTAGATTAATTACAGAGCAGTATGGGTACAACAGATTACGATGGTGCTGGTGATTCTGTATCTACTGTAACTGTTGATTAATTACAGAGCAGTACGGGTACAACAGATTACAGTGCTGGTGATTCTGTATCTACTGTAACTGTAGATTAATTACAGAGCAGTATGGGTACAACAGATTACAGTGCTGGTGATTCTGTATCTACTGTAACTGTAGATTAATTACAGAGCAGTATGGGTACAACAGATTACAGTGCTGGTGATTCTGTATCTACTGTAACTGTAGATTAATTACAGAGCAGTATGGGTACAACAGATTACAGTACTGGTGATTCTGTATCTACTGTAACTGTAGATTAATTACAGAGCAGTACGGGTACAACAGATTACGGTGCTGGTGATTCTGTATCTACTGTAACTGTAGATTAATTACAGAGCAGTACGGGTACAACAGATTACAGTGCTGGTGATTCTGTATCTACTGTAACTGTAGATTAATTACAGAGCAGTATGGGTACAACAGATTACGGTGCTGGTGATTCTGTATCTACTGTAACTGTAGATTAAATACAGAGCAGTATTAATAAGGGTTGCACCGGCATGTGAAACCCTGGTTCAGACTGTTACCTTCAATATTTTTGCTGCGTACACAGTTTGTCTAGTCCCTGTAAAGAAGTACTGCCAAAGAATAAGACTCTGTAGCATATAAATACACATTAGGCTATTGGCACCATGCTATCTATGCCAGGTGTGGGCTATAGAGGGGTATAAATCCCCAGTATTAAGCTGTGGAGCAATGGAACTGTGTTCTCTGAAATAAGGCTGTATTAATAGTATGCTGATTGCATGTTTGCTTGTCTGTAAATTCACAGGGTTGTGTACCCACTATGGCACGTGCGGTGGTAGTGAACGCAGCACAGCTGGCTTCATATTCTCAATCTAAACAAGCTCTTATGGACACAGGTAAGCTTTTGCACTACCTTATCACTTTTACGGAGACTAGCATACACCTACAGCTTATCACTAATTAAATAATGCACATGCTGTGCCTGCTGTATATTAACATTAATATGTTTAATTTTTAAACTAGAACCAAAAACATATATACAAACATGTCTGATTTTTTAACATATATTGTAGTAAATTACAAACATTTTTCAGATGTTTAAAACCTTTTATGTTTTGCAAGACAAGGTTTATGGTCTTTATAGGTTTATGTATTTAAAAACAGCAGCATGCTAAGCTAGTAAACAGCTTATTTTGAGGTCACCTGCTGCTGTTTGTGACTGTTGTTGCAGGATTATGATAATATTGATGATGACGATGATTCAGTATGATATATCTGTTTGTTTTTGTGTGTGTTGTACAGGTTATTTTTCAGATAATATCTTCCTCCATTTCTGTGCCAGTATGATCAGTGGGTTGGTGACCACTGCAGCCTCTATGCCAGTAGACATCGCTAAAACCAGGTAATGCCTGCGTTCATTTCTACATGAGGCAATATGTGATGGTTATTATAGAAAAAATATATGCTCTATAATGTTCTTATGATCCACACGCTCTTTATGACAGAATGTAATACACTACAGAAAGCGTAGGGGGCGCTCTATAATGCTCTATACTGTTCATATGATCCACAGCAGGCTCATTCTGACAGACTGTAATACACTACAGGAAGCGTAGAGGGGCGCTCTATAATGCTCCTTTATGTTCATACAATCCACACGCTCATTCTGACAGACTGTAATACACTACAGGAAATGTAGGGGGCGCTTTAAAATGCTCTGGAATATATATTTGATCGAGATGCTCATTCTGACAAACTGTAATTTACTACAGGAAGCATAGGGGGCACTTTATAATGCTCTATAACATTTATACCATCCATCAGGTGTAAAATAACTGATTCTAGATAATTAAATTCCTGTTCGAATGAATTGGGACATTTTAATAATAAAAAGAATAAGAAAAGTAAGAGGAATTCCTATTAGAATAGTTTGTTTTTATTAATCGTTTTTTATTTTAATCAGTATTTTGCTTAGAGCATGGGCTCTCTCATAGAGTTTAAGCTAAAGATTGTTTTTCTGTTTATTATTATTTTAGGATTCAAAACATGAGGATGATCGATGGAAAGCCAGAGTACAAGAACGGACTTGTAAGTATAAACCAAATTTATACTTATACTGCATTAAACTTATGCCATAAGTATAACTGGCGACGCATAAGCTTCGGCTTAGTTTCGCGCAGAAGTATTGTCCTTAAGTGTTCTACATTCAAAAATAATATGTATAATAGGAATTAACAGTCAATATGATGATAGAGAATGGATTTACTTGGGGATCAGATATATATATATATATATATATATATATATATATATCGGCGCTGCAAAACTGTGCTGGACTGAGGTGCGCAGCTTTCCACACATGCTCACGTTTACAAGCACGTGCCCAAACATGTGGATGGAGGCCATGCGGTTCCCTTATGTTTACTTCTGCCCCTCTCCTTCACGCTCCCCCTCCCCCTCGTGCTTCTCAGGCAGCAGCAGCCTGTCACTCACACAGACACAGAGACAGCGCTGTGTATCTACTTCTTGTGACAAGAATCAAATCATTGCAACATGACATGATTGATTTAATTGCCTTAAGTGACATCACACGCCCTGTGATGTGTCTATTGCGCATGTGCACATCCTGATGACGATGCTTAAATGATGTATCGTGCATCCCTCATTGTGATCTATTTTAACCCCTCTGTTTCTTTTTCAGGAACAGCAACAGTGTTCCTGAGTCAATTTGACCCAGTGCATGTTTAATTATCCAAAATATGTCTGAAACAACAAAAAAAAAATCCTAAGCAGCAGTGTGAATATTTCATTACTAACTACAGTGCTACTTATTTTATCAATATTTAGGTAATGATTCAATTAGGATAATTCACTCATTGTTTATAAACGAAAAAAAAATGTTTCCTTACTTTATCAGTTTTGAAAGACCAACAAATAAAACACATTTGTTTTACATAACATTAAAACGTAACAGTGATTATGCTTTAGTACGTGTTTTTGCAGGTGGTGGTTGCAAATATGTGAGATGAAACATTTTCATACTGTATGTTCATTACATTAATTAAGGCAAGCAGGAAAAATTTCATACTGAAAAAATACTTGTAACTATTTTTCCTAGATCTTTAGTCCAGTGAGTGATGTGACATGAATTCCTTGATTTCCAGTTCTGGAGGTCTACTTTATTAATATTTATTTATTTATTTATTTGTTTTATTACTTTATAATTGTAATTCTGCAGATCAGGATGATGGGGATTACTCCCTCTGGACCAAAGTCACAGAGACAAACAGGCTGACGTGAATTCTATGAATAAGTATAAACTACTTTTATCTGTCTGTTTTATTAAATAAATCATTTTCCTCTCCCTTTTCAGGACGTTCTGCTGAAGGTGGTGAGGAACGAGGGCTTCTTCAGCTTGTGGAAAGGTTTTACTCCGTATTACGCTCGTCTTGGCCCTCACACGGTGCTCACCTTCATCTTCCTCGAGCAGATGAACAGGTTCTACAAGATCTACTTCTTGGATTCATAGGCTGTGATGGAAATCCTCCCTCCCTGTGGAGGTGGAGGTCTGGACCGGGTCTCGAGGGGTTCAGTGTGTTTGTTCATCCCAGTCTTACCAGTCTCAACCAACCAGGACCCAGTGACCCGTTCTATTCAAGATCCGCCTATGAGTAGTGTGTTCTCTTTTAGCTTTAATGGATGCTATTCTTTTATAGCATTTGTGGGCGGAGCCTGTATAGTCAAATAGCTGTAAATCTGTTTTTTTTTTTTTCCTTTACAATGGGTGTGTCCTGGTGGGCGGAGTTTAAGATGCTGAGTTATAATGCTGGATCAGATTCAGATCACAGCGTCCACACTGACCCTCGACTGCTTGGGTCCAGGCCAACATTCGCCTGACCTTTTACAGACGTTTGGACTTTAAAAGTTAGAAATTAAAATAAACACACACAAAACACATCCGACTAACGCACTGACCAGCAGATTGGACCTGAGGAACGCCCCCTAGTGGCCACACTGATTCGTACAGTCTTGCTACACGATTATTAGTTGCTTACAAATTATTATTATTATTACATATGAATTATTGATTGTTCCTTAACCCTCTATGGCAAAACTAAAGTTATATTTAATTATGTATATGCATACTATCTAAAAGGTTTACAAGAAGAATGAATGAATATCTTGATATGATATGCATATTTAAACTTGTGCATCTCATTGTATTGGACATACATATTAAAAATAAATATATAAAAACGCTTTGTTTCCTGAGGGGAACACCATGCCATAGAGGGTTAAAAGCAGAGAGGTACAGACCTACATTTTCATCATCCTGAGATGATGATCCAAGAGCAAACCAGCCTCTCGCTCTGTCTTTTACAACTCGTCTTTTGCTTTGGATCATCGGAGCTCTGCTGTAATTCACTGTATTTCTTATTATTATTGTCTAATTTCGCTCGTCAGCCTCCAATCTTTCTACATTATTAAGCTGGAAAGCTGTTCTCAACACCACTAATACCCGAACAAGTCAAAATGTCACAGTAATTACAGTGAAGAAATTGTTATATATGATTAAATTAATAATTCATAATTAAAGAACTTTAAGGATGAATAAATCAAATATTGACATTAATAATAACAAATACATAAAGGACCAGTTCCTTAGGCAAGGATTAAACTTAGTCTTGGATTATATAGCAGTTTAAATAAAGAATTTCCATTGAAAGTAAAAAAAATATATATTCTATGACTAAGCCTAATCCCTGTGTAAGAACATATCCCAAACAGATTAATATCTAGTAAATCAAATATAAAAATATAATATATAATTGTTCCTCTTAGAATGATGTTTTTACTTGTTCAGGTTTAATTTTATATTTTAATATCTAAATTAAAGCTAGAATTAAACATATTTTGGAAATTTCAGGGGAAAGCACAAATGAGAAAGTGAATTAATAGGATTAAACCTGTTGGTTGGCTAGATGAAAGTTATAATTTATAGTATGTATTCCTAAAGATTGTATTATTGGGATAAATATTGATCACCAAAAAGTAAAAACAGTATCTTGGCCATTAAACAACTGACATAAAACTCTTTAAAAAATGCTTTTGTTTTTTAATCAGCTATTTGACGTCTTAAAAGCTGGACAGAATGTTTTCTCATCTTTAATCCGAACTGGAGAAGTCTTGTTAACTTTTTGGGTTTTGGAATGGAGATACTGGCTTTGTGTTGCCGTCTTATAATGTTATAATAGTGTTATTACCTCTATTCTTAATGGATTAAGGAAAGATTTCATAGGACACAGTTAGGGTCATTTTACCGTCATTTCAGATTCGTCAGATTCCGATTGTAGACTGATTTCAGTTTTTTGTTTTGTTGTTTGAGTTAAGCTGCTTAGTGATTAGGATTGGTGTTTTCCTTATATTTTAACATCAGTTTCTCGGTTTTGTTCATAAATGGAAACCTGATTGGGTCTCATGGTTAAAGGAAACTGTCTGCTCCACACTCAATACAGAGAATTAAATATTTTTTTCTGCCAGTGTGGTGTTTTCTGTGTTATTTTTTATTTGACTGTTTGACCTATCATGCTAACTGCTAACTCTGATGTAACACTTGTAGGTTATTAAAGTGATTCTGAAATGATTACAGCTGAAAAATGAACTTTCTGTTTTTGTGTAAAAATGTAGGAACAGTTTTACCCAGAAGGAAGTGTGGGATTGTACTGCTATTTAGAAAGTGGGTTAGCAGGTTAGCTTAGCAGGAACATTAAATGGTTATAAATTTAAGCTGATATGGGTAATATTTATTGAGCTAGACATACAGAAGTGGTGTATAATGTATAAGTGTAGGACCACGGGTTAAAAACTAATTTGTCCTTCATGCCATCAGACTGTGCAACTCCTCTCTACAGGGGAAGAGGGGTCACAGGAGGACAGAGCCTCAAACATAAACCAGACTATATTTGGTAATAATTTTTTAATAATAAAATACTGATTAAAACATAAATCGGACTGTATGCAATAATTCTTAAACACATTGCAATAATATTGTGCAATACCCCTTCTGTGGACTATTTGGATGCTTGTATATTGTATTTTATTTAATTTATTTCCCTCTGTTACTTGTGTATATTTTTTATACCCTGCTATAATGCTGGTGAAATCCTAATTTCCATCCATCCATCCCACACAGTCCTGCAGATTGCATTATATGCTTTAGAAATGAAAAAAAAAAATCGATGTTTATTCAAAATACTTTGGTTTTCTGGGTTCTATATTGAACACTATATTGCAAAAAGTATGCACTCATCCATTCTAATTACTGAACTCAGGTGTTCCTGAATCTCTTTCGTCTCCACAGGTGTTTAATAAAAGCAGCAGCTAGGCATGCTGGGACTGCTTCTACAAACATTAGTGAAAGAATGGGTCTCAGGCTCCCAGGAGCTCGGTGAACTCCAGCACTGTGGTGATAAGATAAAGCAGCACCTGTGCAACAAGTTCAGTGGTGAAATTTCACTACTCACTGCTAAATATTCCACAGCCAACTGTCAGTGATATTATAACACAGACTGGGAACAACAGTGACTCGACACCACATCACTACACACCTCCAAACTTCATGTAGCTTCAGATTAGATCAACAGCAGTAGAGAGTACAGATATTCATGGATTGAAAGAATTAGTTTACATGGCCGAGCAGCTTCATCCAAAACTGGCATCACCAAACATAAAATCCTTTTTCATGACATTCAGCACCAATTTCTCCAAAGAATCCTTGGCATGTTGTACTCTAATACTGTACCACACCTTTTTAACATGTTTTACCTTTAAAAATGCATTCTTACTACCTGAAGTGACAATTTAAGGATATTTGCATTTAAGATATTTAGTAAGAAGTGAATTTTTTAACATCTAGAATTACATTAGACCAGTCAAAATGCATTTTACAATATCTCACATTATGTCACTGGATTCATCATCACTATAAGCCTCAAATATCCTGAATTATAAGTAAAGATAGCTCTAACTTGTACAAAAGCCCATGTCCGCCACCTGGAAAAAGTAAGGCCCTCTACTAAGTCTTAATTATGAGATGTTTTGTCATAGTTATGAGATATTTACAATATAGTCATAATTATGGGATACTAATTATGAGGTGATAATTTTGGGTCTATTATCTCGTAATTATGACTTGGTATCTAATTATTATTTAGTTAGTAGGGAAATTGGCTTCCAGAAATGTATTATTATGGCTAGTCAAAATAACATTTTAAGATATCTGTAATACAGAAGATGCATGTTTGTCTGAAAGGAAAGATTAGCTTCTACTGTCATCTTAGTGTATCTTAGCTAGAATGCTAAAAGATTACTAACTCTTCCACAAATAAAAATGTACAAATCCATATAAACCTCCAGCTTTTACCAAAATTACAGCTTTTAATCCCAAATCTCTTGTGTTTTAGGACTTTTTGTTCTGCTAAATCTGTAAATAACCACTGCTCAACAGTGGTTTATTAGCTATAGCCCATAATTTACTATATTGCTTTATATTTTAATATAAAGCTGATATAGATGAGTTCTCTACTTGTGAATGGAAGCTAACTTGTTAGCTGGGTAGCTAAACTATGCTAAGCTAATGAAACACTCATATGTTTGTTAGCTTATTAGCCAAGCTATGCTAAGCTAATTAAATATCCATAGGGCTAGCTGTTTTAATAAAAAAAATGATATAATACTTTAAAGCTGGTGGAAGTGGGTGCTAACTTGTTAGCTTGGTAGCTAAACTATGCTAAGCTAATGACGCACCTAAATTGTCTGTTAGCTAGCTAGCCAATCTATGCTAAGCTAATGAAATACCCATATTTTTTTTAGCTAGCTAGCCAAGCTATGCTAAGCTAATGGAAATACCCATATAAAAAGTTGGTTTAATAAAAAGCAGATATATGACATTTGTAGGTTAAGTGTCCACCATATTTTTGTTAGCTAGCTACCTAGCTAAGCTTTGCTAAGCTAGCTGAACTAATGTCGCTAAGGTATCTTAACTATGCTAAGCTTATGAAATACCTATATGCCAAGTTGTTTTAATATAAAGCAGATATATGACATTGGTAGGTTAAGTTGTATAAGTACATTTCCTACTGGTGGAAGTGGGCACTAACTTAGATAGCTAAGATAGCTAAGCATAGCTTAGATTGTATAATGCACTGAAAAATTGCAGAATTGTCACAAAAACACATGAAAACATTAAAATATGTGGGTCTGAATGTGTTTTATATTTAGTGACCTATACATCTATTGTCTACTAGTGTCCACCATATTTGTGTTAGCTAGCTAGCTAAGCTATGCTAAGCTATGATATATTAGTGGCACATGCACCTAATGTCCACTAGAGTGCGCAGTGAGTGTGTTTTATTAAATTAGTGACACATACACCTAATGTCCACTAGAGGGCGCAGTGAGTATTTTTATATATTAGTGGCACATACACCTAGTGTCCCCTAGAGTGCGCAGTGAGTGTGTTTTATTCATAGACTGTATATAGCTGGACAGAACATCGTCTCTTAAAAGTGAAGCCACCACAGGTCGGGCGCCCCCTGCTGTTCGGCTGCAGAAAGCTGTGTAACTCCACCCATCCCCATAGGTTTCAATGGCAAAACAGACAACTTTCAATCACGTTTTTTTCTAATATACTGTAATTCTACCTCCTTTATTTAAATGCAACAGCTAGTGTAACCTCTGCTTATATTGTCAAATTTTTATATCCCCACAGAATTCGTCTTTTAAAACGTTATTCAGCTCTAAAAAGGTGTGATTATGGTAAAAGGGCTGCTTATGGGCGGGACCAATAACAGACTGTCAGCTCCGCTTATTTAAATGAGTAGGTTGCTATCCACAGTCTTTCTCCCTCCTCTGGTCTCTACTGCGCAGAATCAGGTGGCAGGATCGCCAACATGGCGGAAGATTTTGGCTTCATTTTCATTGAATGAATGGGAAAGGAGACACGGCGTCCATCTTTTTTTACAGTCTCTGGTTTTATTAAATTAGTGACACATACAACTAATGTCCTCTAGAGGGCGCAGTGAGTGTGTTTTATTAAATTAGTGACACATACAACTAATGTCCACTAGAGGGCGCTGTGAGTGTGTTTTATTTATAAGTGACACATACACCTAATGTCCACTAGAGGACGCAGTGAGTGAGTTTTGTATATTAATAGCACATACAACTAATGTCCACTAGAGGGCGCAGTGAGTGTGTTATATTTATAAGTGACACATACACCTAATGTCCACTAGAGGACGCAGTGAGTGAGTTTTGTATATTAATAGCACATACAACTAATGTCCACTAGAGGGCGCTGTGAGTGTGTTTTATTTATAAGTGACACATACACCTAATGTCCACTAGAGGACGCAGTGAGTGAGTTTTGTATATTAATAGCACATACAACTAATGTCCACTAGAGGGCGCAGTGAGTGTGTTATATATATTAGTGGTACATACACCTAGTGTCCACTAGAGGGCGCTGTGAGTGTGTTTTATATATTAGTGACACATACACCTAGTGTCCACTAGAGGGCGTTTTAGTGTGTTTTATATATCTATGGTATATACCGCCTAGTGTCCACTAGAGGAAGCAGTGAGTATTTTTATATATTAGTGGTACATACACCTAGTGTCCCCTAGAGGGCGCAGTGAGTGTGTTTTATTAAATTAGTGACACATACACCTACTGTCCACTAGAGGGCGTTTTAGTGTGTTTTATATATCTATGGTATATACCGCCTAGTGTCCACTAGAGGAAGCAGTGAGTGAGTTTTATATATCAATAGCACATACAACTAATGTCCACTAGAGGGCGCAGTGAGTATTTTTATATATTAGTGGTACATACACCTAGTGTCCCCTAGAGGGCGCAGTGAGTGTGTTTTATTAAATTAGTGACACATACACCTAATGTCCACTAGAGGGTGCAGTGAGTGTGTTTTATTTATTAGTGGCACATACACCTAATGTCCACTAGAGGGCGCTGTGGTAAATATATTAGTGGTATATACTGCTGGTATCCGCTAGGGGGCGATGAGTGCGCTGTATGTTAGCGGGGCTGCAGCGCTGCTGTAGGAGAAGCGCTAGAGGAAGAAAGGGGGTCAGTATGGCGGATCTGCTCGGCTCGATTCTCAGCTCTATGGAAAAGCCTCCGACAGTGGGGGATCAGGAGAGCCGGCGGAAGGCGCGAGGTACCCGCAGTTCATTCGCTTTATCACGGTGTAATCTCTGCCCGTGGCGCCCGGAGCCGTAGCAGCCCCGGGTTCAGAGTTAGCTCCAGTGCTAATGCTAACCCTGCAGTAATATTATTAATATACCGGGTTAATATTAATCTATTAAACTCCGCAGCGGGAGCTCAGACACAGCGCTGTTATTAACCCGCCGCTCGATCTTAATATATTAATAAGTATGTAGAAAGTAATTAAATAAATATCTAAGTAAATAGATTAAAAAAAAAACGAAACGAAAAACGAAAACAAATCCTCCAATTGTAACCCGAGAATATCGTTTCGTCTTGCCGACGTCATCGCTGTTCTCCATTCTGATTCGCTGTTGGGAAGGTTGCGGACGCCGTTGATTGGGTCGCTTGCCTGTCAATCATTCAGTTTGCACAAAATTATTTATTGTTTTGTTTTAATTATTTTATTATGTATTTGTTATTTTAAGTAATACTACTAGTGTTCGTGTATTTATTTATTTGTTGTTGTTTATTAATATTGTTAGTAGTAGTACTAGTGTTTTTTATTATTGTTGCTGCTATTTTATATTATTTATATTTAATTGTAGTGGTATTTTGTTGTTGTTGTTGTTGTTGGTGGTGGTAGTAGTATTTTTCTTATTGTTTGCATTCTTCAGCTGTTTTTCTGATAGTAAAGTCTGATTTCTTTATATATTGTAGAATTTTGTGGGACAAAGTAGACCCATTACTAGTCAAAGCCTTCATATAAAGCCTTAGTGTTTTATATTATATGTACTCCGAACAGTACAGTAGCTCATAAACCTATATTAAAGCCCAGTAATTCAAAAAAATATATAAATAATAATAAAAATACAGTGATATACAATTTTGGTCATACCATCCAGCACTATGGAATAATACATTTTTGTTGCCCAAAACTATAGAGTATTTATTTAAGGTTGATGATGGAAACCTTTATTTAACATAATGGTTAGTGTTGAAATTCTGATATTAAATCATCATTTATTTGAAGCGTTTGATTGGTTGAGCAGAAGCACTTAACAGTTAGATAATGCTTACAGGAGAAATTTATAATGTCCATTTCTACACAGCAAGACCAACACTGTTCAGGCTATAATAATAGAATACAAACAAGATATACTGCATATATTTATTGTAAGTAAAGTTAAATACAATCCATACATGTAAAGCCATAACTTTGAATCAGCGTAAAACTGATGTGCACAAATAAATTAATTCTGGCGTCGGCTGTCTGGGATGCCTTTGGACGCATTACCTCAGCAATTTAAAAGAGAATGAATCTATTAAAACTAAAATGCATATGAACACTAAATGTGTTTTGTAATGTATGTATGTAACTTTAATATATTATACTCATATTACTTATAATGAATTTTATAACACAATCTTATGGAGCAGTGTCCTTCATACAGCTGTTTCTGGTATTTATTTGTCTGTTGTCCTCAGTCAGAGAAGGGCAGGACTGATTGAGGTTTTTATTGTGGTGGTTTCTGGTATCAGTTTACTGTTCTGTGGTTCTGTATGCTGGTCTGCTGCGTTCCTCTGACCTCCGCGTTCCTTTGTGTTCCTTCGTGTTTCTCCATAACAGAGCAGCAGGCTCGTCTGAAGAAGATGCAGGAGGATGAAAAGAGGAAGAAAGCAGAGTTCAGGAAAAAGGTTTGAACCTCCTTCACCAACAACAAAAACCCTCATATTAGAGAGAGGAGAGACTCGTAGCTTTATAAAGGGAAATGGATGAGTTAGCAGCTCATATGTGGAGCATCTTTTGCTGGAGTGGAGAAACAGGAAACAGCTGCTCTGAAGTTCATGCTCAGGTCCAGGAGGAGAAAAAAGGACAGGTGGTTTGCTTTTGCTGTTTTTTGCAGCTATAGCTGCACAGCTGCACCAAGAGATGCAGTGTGGGTACGAGAGAGAAGCACGTATTAAATTCAGATTTGATTTGATTTGACCGTTCATATTCATGTCGAATGTTCATTAATCAGATACGTATCTGATTTAGGACCACAAATGAAAGAGACTCAAATCGGATTTGAGAAAAAAAAAAAAAAAAAAAGAATTTGGCACGTTCACACAGCTATGAAAAAATCAGATCCGAAGCTGATTTGAGTCACTTCAGCCTGGTAATGTGAACGTATCCAAAGTGACTCAAATATGATTTGAAAAAAAAAAATCTGACTTGGCACGTTAACACAGCCATGAAAAAAAATTAGATTTGAGCCACATTGAGCAAAAAAATCATGTTTGAGTCACCAAAGTGAAATCATTGAGCAAAAAATCTGATTTGAGCCTGGTAATGTGAATGTCACCAAAGTGATCTAAATGTGATTTGAAAAAATCAGAATTGGCACGTTCATACAGCCATGAAAAAATCAGGTCTGAGCCACATTAGCCTGATAATGTGAATGTAGCCTAAATAATATTCTAAATTCTGGTGTGTGTGCGGTATGAGAGTGTGTTTGGATTAGCACTCTGTGCTGGCCAGTGTAGTCCTTCAGGTGGACGGTTGTTTCCTGTTAAGAGTACGCTGTGCGTGATTGGCTGTGACTTCTCATTGGTGTGTGTTGATTGGCTGAGTATAAATGATTGTGTGTAGAATATAATATATAGAGTATCATTTCTGCCTAGAGGGTCAAAAATGTGTTCTATAAGAGTCTATATTTATAAGACTCTTTTATAAGAGGCCATTGTGCTCCACTGTAGGCAGCTCTCGTTTATGGCTATGAAAAAGTATTATAAAACAATTAATATTCCTAATAGAAATGGCAATATACACTCAAATATGATGAAAACCATGAGATACAGTATAATGTTAATGTATCTGTATACATAGTAACCTGTGTGTTTGAGATGTTGCCCAGCCCTCCCCTGGTTTGTGTATGCACAGATACAGTGTGTGTTAGAAAAGCTTCTGGATTACTGGTGTTGCTGATTGTGTGTGTGTGTGTGTTTCAGATGGAGAAAGAAGTGAATGATTTTATACAGGACAGCGCTCTGCAGAAGAAGAAATATGAACCCATGGGGAAGATAGAGAGGAGCATCCTGTACGTGAGAATCAGGCATCCGTAACACTGCCTGCATTTACTACACTGTAAAATATAAAGTTAATATTAGAGAGTAAGAACCTCGAGTGTATTATTGCGATCATACCACAGTTCCATTATCACTGTTTATTAAAAGATTTTGAGTTAAAGAGGAGGAGAACATGTACTATATACTCCGCCAGTTAATATAGTTCCATTGCTGTTCTGTTTGTAGCTGCGCAGTTTGGTTTGTAAGCGCTGCATTGTTGCTAGGTTAGCGTGGCGGCCTATATTTTCAGCCATTTTAGTCAAAATTGTGGTAATTTAAGCTTACTGTGAATAAACAGAAGCGCTTTACTCAACCAAATAAACAGTTTTCAGGAGTAAAATATGTGTAGATTAAAGTCTACAGCTCATTTGACTTTGAAATATTTTTCTTTTTTTAGAATTAAAGTTTTGTTTACTTCGGAGTCCAACTTACATTCAGCTTAAAATACCCTATATTAACTGGACTGGAAAATATAAACACTTAAGTTTTTATTTGAATAATAACAACCCTTTACCTTATATTTGTGGATGATAATGTGTGTAATAATGCGTATTTTCGAATCGCTGAGCTTATTTATTTGACTGCGCCGCTAAGTGGAGACATGGCTTAGTGTTTCTGCACTGAGCCTCTATGGGATCCAGCGCCTCCCAGTGGAGTATAATGACATCGCATTTGGTTTGTAAGCGCTGCATCGTTGCTAGGTTACCTGTATGTGGCGGAGTAATACCAATTGCAGGGTCGAAACTAACTGTGGTATAATAAAAAATAATATTTCTGTAATAGCTAATAGTAAAGTACCAGTTGAAACACTGCTGAAAGCTGTTTGTAATGTATCAGGGTATGTCTTTAATCTGTCTGTTCTGTGGTGGTAGGCATGACGTAGCCGAGGTTGCTGGTCTGACGTCGTTTTCGTTCGGCGAGGATGAAGAGAGCCGATACGTCATGCTCTTCAAAAAGGTCTGCAGATCAAACAGATTAGAAAAACGCTTATTCAGCCAATAGAATGGAAACCTGAGTGGCCTCACAATTGCATTTTTGGTAATGTGTGTGTGTGTGTGTGTGTATAAAGGAATTTGCCCCGTGTGATGAGGAACTGGAGGCGTATCGTAGGGGAGAGGAGTGGGATGTGGCGAAAGCAGAGGAAAGACGCAAGCTAAAGGTGAGAAACGCGACATCAAATTAAATTTTAGCAGTAAAGCCACTCTGCTGAAGTACAGAGTTATACAGGAGTTTCAGTTTTAGTTCTCCAGCATCGAGACTGGAGCAGTATTAGCATTAGCAGCTAACCAAGCTAAGTACTAGCTCTTTTGCCGTTCAGAGTAGAGTATTATCAGCCTGTAGCCTGTTGCTGATCCTGGCTAGCACTGCTGGAGCAGCATTAGCATTACCCTCTAACCGCGCTAGGTGCTAGCTTTTCCCCAGCTTTGGTCTTCAATAGAGGAACTTTAAGGCAATTTCACTGAATTGGTGCAATTTGTTTGTTGTCTTCCAAATTATAATTATATTTTAGCTTGTTTCACCTCTAAACTTAATAACACACATATATTTAACTATTCAAAACATGTACTAATCAATCTCAGGCAGCTTTACTTTTTTCTCAGTCCTGTTACCCAATCTCATGTGACATTTAAAAAAAAAAAGCAATGTTTAAAAGTAAGTCCACTAATTCCTTTGATTTTCTCTTAAGGAAGTCTTTATTTTAAAGAAATAGTTATAGACTGCATGTTCAAATAACTGATGTTTATGACCATAAAAACACTATAAATGCATGCACATTGGATTTTTCTAAAAGATGACCCAAACTTAACATTAATCAAATTTATTATCATGCCAATTAGTTAACAAACCTATAAATTATGAAACAAACAGAATTGGAAACATGCTTTACGTTAACTTAAATTCACATTAATAAATCAATAAACCAGAGGACAATACTCACTCCAGTTACTGGAACTCAGTCCTGTTACTCTTTATATTTTGAGTAACAGGACTGAAAATAACAATGATATCATACTCGCCCAAATTCATTTCTACCCACACCCAGTCACTTCCATACCCAGATCAGTTTCACATATCTAGATAAATACACATGCACATATTAATAAACACATGTATGGCTGTATTTGTGCTTTGTGGTGTATCAGGAACAGGCTGCGCTGGAGGAGGAAGCTGCTAATCAGAATCAGAGGAGACCCCCGTCCCCCAGCTCTAATTACAGAGACAAATACAGCCACCTGATCGGCACATCAGCCGCTAAAGACGCCGCGCACACACTGGAGGCCAACCGCGCTTACGGCTGCGGTAAGAACTCAAACATATCATCAGTACACACACTCCTGTTATTTCCTGTTTATTTTACAATAAGAGTACATCAGTTAATAGTACTGACAACAGTAAAATACCTTAATAGTAGTGTCAGTCGATTAAAATATTATTTTAAAATAATATCAACAGAAGTCTTAGCCTTTATTATTGCATATTTAAATGTGAATAGAAAAATCAGCATTAGATTGGATAAAAGTAATCATATTCATTTTAGTGTTTAATTTCTAAACTGAAAGCAGAAGCATTTCTGAGTGGAGAAGAATATGGATAAAATATTGTGTTTAATGGTACCAGTGCGCTGAAACCATCATCCCTGCTAATCATAATATATATATTTAGTCTAAAAACTAGGGTATCGTATTGCTTTGAGCGAGAATTGTTCCTCTTCTGGCCACGTCATGCGTCTTTACGTACTTAAGTCACACGTACAGCCTCTAAAAGAGGATCCGGCTCAGTTTTACTGAACGCGAGCGGCTGGTGGAGCAATGGAGACTTCAGAAGAGGAAACTCAGAAGTGAAGTTTCTGACTGAGCTCTCTCTCTCCCTCTCTCTCTCTCTCTTTAATCCATATATTAGCATAATTAAAAAGTAATCTACATTCTGAACCTTTTGTAAACCACTCTAATGTAAAACTTTACCAGCCTCTGTTAAAAAAGTGAATTATGGTAGAAGGTTGAAGCTGCATTAAGAAAATGCATTAACATGGTAAAGTTTCCAGATTAATCGCAAATAAACTTTAACACCTTAACCTTGACTTGTGAAATGGTTAACTAATGAACTAGTAATTAATTATAATGTTGATAAGACATTATTAAACATTATAAAACTTTAATGTTGTAAATAATAATGAATTGAGGTTAGTTTACAAATGTGTGTAATGATTATTAATGTCTTATTAATTTTATTAATGATTATTGGTGTCAGTTAATAATTATACAGATATACAAATAATTAAGCAATAATACACGAGAGGGAGTGCTATAACGTGTATTATCGGCACTGTGTATTATAGTAATTATACCACAGTTCTATTATCACTGTTTATTGAAAGCTTTTAAAGAGTTAAAGAGGAGGAGAAAATAGGATCTGTTTGGTTATAAAAACTCTGCCAGTTAAAATAGTTCCATTGCTGCTCCAGTAGCTGTGCTGTTTGACTTGTAAGCGCTGCATCGTTGCTAGGTTACCTGTATGTGGCGGAGTACAGTAATACATGGAGAGCTTTGGTTTCAGTGCATTACCGGCTGATAACGGCAGTCGTAGAACGCTTCTCAGCCAATCACATTGCAGGGTTAGATAATAATTAAATGATTGATATTAGCTAAGAGATTATTAAGCATTACTAAATTTCAATGCTTAAGAGTGTTGTAAATAGTAATTAATTGAGAAATTAGTTTTAAAATGTGTGTAATGATTAAAAATGTGTTTGTGAGAATAATTAGTTGGAACATTCTGTTATAAGTACTGTTAAATAATGTACCCTTAGTGTAAAGTGTAAGGTATCATTACTTTAATTCATTTAATTAAAGAGTTAATTTTAATTGTTTTTGCTCTCTTTTTACCTGTTCAGTTCCTGTGGCCAATAAGAGAGATACACGCTCCATCGAGGAAGCCATGAACGAGATCAGAGCCAAAAAACGACTCAAGAAGGGAGAGGAGGACACGGGGGCTGCCGGCAGCAGCAGCAGCAGCAGTGGATTGTGAACACTGTGTGTGTGAATGTGTGTGTGAATGTGTGTGTGAATGTGTGTGTGAATGTGTGTGTGAATGAGTGTGAGAGATTAGAGACAGGGTCTGTATTGATACTGCTAAAGAAGAAGAATAAGTGTTCCTGTACAGTATTGTACTCTATAGCAATATTTAACATGTACAGAAGCCCGTTAGGCTCCTCCCCCTGTGGGAGTGTCCAAGCTGGACGTTAATGTGATAAGGGGGAAGATCTATACTAGCGCTGTTCAGCCCACGCTCTGGACTCGACCGTCTCTACTGTCTTAATGGTATTTTAGCTGTGTCTGTCTTAGGGAACACCCCACACCCCTCCCATTTACCCCATTTACCCTGTTATACCCCATTTACCCCACTGCCCCCACATACAGTCAATCAGCCAGGACATGTTTGGTACTTTAAATACATCAATGCCTAGTTTTATGCCCCATTTTTACTGTTTCATAACCTCTACATATTTTACAGAGAGTAGCGACGTATTAATTAGCACCGTGCTAATTGTTTGTACATAGGTTTTCTATACTTTAAATGCAACATTAACTCTGTAACTCCAGACCCAAAACATGCCTCAGCAGTTAGCATCATGCTAATTGGTGTAAACACGCTTCCTTATTCCTCTACTTTTTAGCAACATAAGCTTTATAGCATCAGTACATCTGAAACATGTCTCAGCAGTTAGCTTCTTGCTAATTGTTGTAGCTATATAAGCTACTTTAACATTTTAGCTGCTTTAGCCTACAAGTATAAAAGTAAAGAAGTAAGCTTTAAATCTGAAACAGGTCTCAGCAATTATGCTAACTAGTAAACATAAGCCTCCATGTAACACTAAAGAAGCAAACCTTAGACTTGAAACATGCCTCACTGGTTAGCATCATGCTAATTGGTGGGGTATATGCTTCCATTAGGTCTTGGCTACGTTAGCTTCAGTGCATAAATAACAAAAAATACTTTAGACACAAAATATCTCTCTGCAGTTAGCACCATGCTAATTGGTTGGTCATTAACTTCTATTAGGGTGTGTTAACATAAATACAAATGTAATTTAGCCTTCTTAGCAATTAGCCCAATGCTAATTGGTGGTTAATATGCTTCAATTAGGTCTTGGCTACATTATCTCCAGTGCAAAACTAATTCTGTGGCTAAACCTGTCTTGGCTGATTGGTTTAGTTTGGGGTAAATGGGAGAAACTATTATTTTCCTTTCGTTTTTGTTAACTTTTTTGCTTTAACATCATCTGTTTTAGGGATTTGTTTTGTTTCTTTGGTACATTTGTTTCTTAAGGACGGCTGTGTGTCTGTCTGAAAGTGTACTATTCTATTTTAAATGACTGTAGTTTAAGGACCTCTAATGGTGAAATTGAGGCCCAACATCTGAGGAATTTTAAAGGGATAGTTCAGCCAGCACTGTTTTAGCCACTGTTAGCCATATAAGATTTGTTTAAACTGGACTATCTCTTTAAATTGTTGTTTTTATCAGCATGCCTGCTCATTTCGTACTGTTACGCCCATGCCTCTGGAAACTGAAGTGTTTTATTAATGTATAATTATTGTATAATTAATAATTAGCATATTATGAACACTGATATAGTCGGATTTAGTGAGTTATTTAGCTCTGTGAAATTGAAAGAGCTAAACACTGATTAAATCTAGATTGTGAGCGTTTACACTGATAAGGAAACCGGTTTGGTGCGCTGTTCAGTGGAATGAGATTTAGAGCAGACTGCGTCAGGCTGGGTTTGGGAAGTCCGCATCCATGAAAAAGCCTTTTATATGGTGTTTAAAGCCTCGAGTTCGTGTCTCCAGTGTCATTATTATAAATCGGCTGCTCCTCCAGAGTTGTCTTGCACATTTTCCACATTTATCTGAGTATCTGATTACTATACAGTCTTCTAAATAGCTGATTAAGACTGGTCTGTGTGTTGTTTTGCTTTTTTAGATTAAATAAATGGATGATAAATGTTGAAAAACACTGAAATTTGTGCATGTGTTTTTGTTGGGGAATAAAATTTCCTCTGTATTCCAAATACCTCTGCATTCAACACCAATACCATATCAACACCTTTCCAACCACCCTGAAACACCTTTGCATCCAACTTAATCATAATGACACCTTAACAACTGCCAAGCAACACCTTAGCAACCAACACTAATACTGTAGCCATGCTTTAGGAATGACCTAGCAACACCTCAGCAACCAACACTGATGCTATAGCAGTGCCTGAGAAATTACGGAGCAACACCTCAGCAACCAACACTGATGCTATAGCAGTGCCTTAGAAATTATGGGGCAACACCTTAGCAACCAACACTGATTCTATAGCAGTGCCTTATAACTTACGGAGCAACACCTCAGCAACCCAACACTGATGCTATAGCAGTGCCTTAGAAATTATGGGGCAACACCTTAGCAACCAACACTGATTCAATAGCAGTGCCTTAAAAATTCCTGAGCAACACCTCAGCAACCCAACACTGATGCTATAGCAGTGCCTGAGAAATAACAGAGGAAAACATCAGCAACCAACGCCCATACAAAAGGAACTATGTTCCAATCCGTGATTACCGAAGCCTATTCCCGCCACCTAAAATAAAAAAAAAAAAACACATTTTTTCTTATTATTAATTAAACTGCTATCTCATTTCTTTAAAAATACTCATTTATTATTTGGAAATACTATCTCATTTTCAGATTGAGATACTATTTCATTATTTGGAGAAAGTAAGTCCTCATTTTAAGATGGTATGTCCTTATTTTGAGATTGAGATACTATTTCATTGTTTTGAGATGGTATGTCCTTATTTCGAGATAGTAAGTCCTTATTTTGAGATTGAGATACTATTTCATTTGATTGAGATACTATTTCATTGTTTTTAGATGGTATGTCCTTATTTTGAGATAGTATGTCCTTACTTTAAGATAGTAAGTCCACATTTCCTTGGTCTTTATTTTTCCTAATCCTTGTTTTGAGATTGATATGCTATCTCACTATTTGCTATCTCACTTACTAAAATAGTAAGTCATTATTTTGAGATAGTAAAATAATGAGAGTATCTCAAAATAACGAATAACTACAGCAAAATAATGTGAGAAACTAAGTAGCAGTTTACTTAATGATAAGACAAACAAATGTGCTGTGACTTTTTGTTTTTAATTTTAAGTGGCGTCCATATGTAATGAAAAAGAAAATAAATAAATAATAATAATTATAATAGTGTTAATAATAATAGTAAGTCATTATTTTGAGATAGTATTTCAAAATATGACTTACTATCTCAAAATAATGAGATTTACTTGACTTAATAACAGTTTACTTAATAATAAGAAAAAAGTGCTGTTTTTTTTCGGTGGCGAGAATGTGCTTCCACACGTAATAAAAAGGAAAATAAAATAATACAAATATAATAATAATAATAATAATAATAATAATAATAATACTATTATTATTATTATTATTATTATTTTGAAATAGTAAGTCATTATTTTGAGTAGAATAATGATATAGTATCTCAAAATAACGAGTTTACTTAATAATAAGAAAAATAAATGTGCTGGATTTTTTTTTTATTTTAGGTAGCGGGAATGGGCTTCCATACGTAATAAAGAGAAAATAAATGAATAAATACAAATATATAATATTATTATTAATAATAATAATGATAATAACAATAATAATTATTAATAATGATAACAACAACAACAACAATATTATTATTATTATTATTATTATTATTATTATTATTATTATTATTATTATTATTATTATTATTATTATTATTATTTATTTTTATATTGTTTTCTCGCTCTCTTAAAGTATCGCGAGAACTCCTGTCAGGACCTTGCGAGATCTCGGGCTCTGCTCCGCTCGCTCCGGGCCTTGTTTTGGGAGTGTAAACAGAGCGCTGAGAGGAGCAGGAGGAGGAGAAACAGCGGAAACTGGTGGATTTCTGATCATGCCAGACTCATAACCCTGCTGTAAACGCTCTTCTGGAGGCTTTACTGTCGGAATAAGTCGAGTTATAGCGTGTTTAAACGCTGGCTTGAGGAATAAACGGCGTTTTTTGGGGGTTTGTGTGCGTTTGGGAGCAGCCTGAGGAAGCGTTACAGTAGCTGCGGTGAGAAGACTGGAGCAGTGAGTAACATTACTCTTATTAAACTGTTAATATAGCGATAATAACGCGTTTTATAGCGTTATACACATTATAAATCTCATATAAAAATAATTTATTTAACTCTTATGTACTGGTGATAGTCTATTACTTCATTGTTAGTGTGTATTGTAGCTAAAGGATCACATATGGGTGTTTTCTAGTTATGTATAGTTAAATATAGTTATGTAACTGAGCAGTAAAGTAATTAAAGTAAAGTTCTTCAGGTTAATATAGAACTATAGGAAACTCAGGCAGCCTGTTTAGTGTTTTAAAAGGCTGGGTTAATGTTTTATAGCTGTATAACCTGAATAACCTGAGCACACTGCTGTAGTTATAATGGGCAGGTCAGTACTCTGTACTTTCTGTTACACAATAGAATAGAAATCCTCAGTTTCACAATGCAGCCACATTTCCACACAGAATCCTGAACTTCTGAGCTGTTTCTGAGCTTTATTTATTACATTATGGCTTTAAAAATGATCCCAATCATTATGTTCCAGGGCCTGTCACAAAAAAGTATTAAATAGAAATAATTGCAATAAACAGAATTATTAGGGATGCACAATTATATCAGAATTATTTGGGCTGGACGATGAATGGTGATATATAATATATTCAGCTCTGGAAAAAAAAAAATCCACTTCAGTTTCTCTGATTTAGCTATTTATAGGTTCATGTTTGAGTAAAATGAACATTGTTGTTTTATTCTATAAACTACAGACAACATTTCTCCCAAATTCCAAACAAACAAAAAAATATTCTCATTTAGAGCATTTACTTACAGAAAATGAGAAATGGCTGAAATAACAAAAAGATGCAGAACTTTCAGACCTCAAATAATGCAAAGAAAACAAGTTCATTTTCATAAAGTTTTCAGAAATAATCAAACTTTGGTGGAATAACCCTGGTTTATAATCACAGTTTTCATGCATCTTGGCTTGTTCTCCTCCACCAGTCTTACACACTACTTTTAACTGCAGTGATAACTTAATGCCACTTTTTGCCACTTTTTTTGAAATGCAATATATGTCACAAAATTTTTGGTAAATGCCGATATACAGCATATATATATCTCAGTATTGTTTTGCTGAATGGCGATATACAATATATATCTCAATATATTTTTGTCTGAATGCTGATATATGATGCATATCTCAATATTTTTTGATGAATTGCGATGTTCGATATCTTATGGATCTCAATATTTTTGTGCTGAATGCCAAAATACAATATGTATCTCAATATTTTTTTGCTGAATGGCAATATACAATATATATACAAATATTTTTTTGCTATATGGCAATATATTATATATATGTCAATATTTTTGTGCTAAATGGCAATATAAGATATGTATCTTGCAATGATATTGCAATTATATCAGTGTCATTATTAGGGATGCATGATGATATCGGAATTATATCGGTATCGTTATTAGTGATAAAAGTGTCATTATTAAAGATGCACGATGACATTGTAATTATATTGGTATTTCTTTATATCAATATAATTGATATAAATTGCCTTTTTTATGACCAAAATTTTAAACCTATAGTTGCTGACATATTTATTGTATATTGATAAAGGACCAAGCGTCACTGGCTGCACTACTACACTACTATTGCGCTACTTTAAAATCCATTTATTTTAAAATAACTTTAATTATTTTTTTTATTCATAGAACTTCCACATCAGTGCATCCCTAAATATTTAAATCAACACTTAGTGTCATTAATATAATAATAATAACCACATAAACATAATCATGCATTTGCATATTACTATAAAAAAGTAAATCATATTTAGTTTAATTTAACTAGTTTAACTGTAAGTCATATTTAGATATTAAAACCACTGTTCTTAAACAAAGTTGAGATGCAAGACTTTTTATTTATTTATTTTTCTGCTTATATGTTCTTATATGTTTATTTATCTTACAGGGTTATTTATGTGTCAACAGTATAATCAAAAAAAAAAAAAAAAAAAATATATATATATATATATATATATATATATATATATATATATTGAACTTTGGAGCATATAAGTAACAATATACAGTATTTAAATGTAATATGCAATACTTTTTTTTTTTTCTTATGTCATATATATACAGGCATATATTGTAACACATGAAGACATGTATACATGTATATATCAGTTACATATATGGGTTAAATGTAGGTCTCCCCAAGCTCTGCAGATCTTGTTTTTTGGTGTTGGTGTTAATGTAGGTGAATTCCACTCAGGGAGGATCTCTTCTTTCTTTTCTATCTTTTCTTTCTTTCTTTCGTAACCTTGGAGCACACATCGATGAAAAAACATCACATGTCTGAACCATGCTGACTGTAACACACACACACACACACACACACACACACACACACACACACACACACACACACACACACACACACACCCGTGGACACTGAATCCCCAAAAGGCAGAAACTAATCTTATCTGTTCGATGTTCTCCAGAGCTCAGTAGTGTTTCTGAATCTGTGTGAAAAAAGAGTGGCCACTATAAAAACCTGCCGGCACACAAAGAATGCTTGTTAGAGATACTGGCACGCACCGATTATGGTGATTAATTTATAGCTGATTTTACCTTGTACTTTTTATGTTTTAAAAAACACACAATTGCACAAAATTCACTTTAAACTATAAACTTTAAACAGGATATTTTCACATCAGCTCTGCGTGATCCGGTGGTCTTCAGGTTTGAGCTAAATGGCTGTTCAGGTGCAGTTTAACCTGATTTATTACCCAGATAATTATTAATACAGCTATTAACTATTGCATCTCTGCTACTCACACCAGCACAACTGATTTTACTCCCAATCATACAATAAAAAAGAAATTGCTTGAAAGCTTATTATTAAATCAACTTCAACACTGCACAAATATACATGCTGGTCCAGAAAACAGAACACTCTTGTTGTATTTACTTTCTTGCTTCCATGCCACACAGCTCTGACCAATCAGAGGAGACCGTGTGCTCACATGGTTTGTTGTATTGCATTTTGGTGCGTTTAGGTTGAGCCTGTGTGAAAACAAACCAAACCGAAGGAGAAACGCGCCAAATAAACAAACCTATTTATTTATTTATTATTTTTTTTCCATGTAGTGTCTTGTATAGTACCCATGCACTTTTCTTTACTGAATGTATTTCAGTTTTAAAATATTTCTTTTTTCATCTTCATCTCTCGTTGTGCAATAGTTGTCATAGAATGCATGTATTAAGTATTTACACAGAGCGTAGCATAACCTAGTTTATTCTACCCTATGCTACCCTGTACTACTCTTATCTTACACCATACTATTCTATACTTACCTACACTTCCCTGTAGTACCCTGTACTACCCTATACTTCCCTATACTATAATAGACAACCCTATATGATCTACACTCCCCTATGCAATTTCATAAACTATATACTTCATAAACTCCCCTATACTATTGTGTACTAACCTATACATCCCTATACTGCCCTATCCATCCCTAAACATCCATATACTACACCATACTACTCTATACTTACCTACACTGCCCTGTAGTACTCTGCACTAACGTATACATCCTTATACTACCCTATACTACCATGTACTGCTGTATACGTCCCTTCACTATCCTAGACAACCCTACATTACCTATAATCCCCTATAGAACTTCATAAATTCATAAAATATATAACCCCTTCATAAAATATATAACCCTATATGATCTACACTCCCCTATACAACTTCATAAACTAAATACCTCAGAAACTCCCCTATACTACCGTGTACTACCCTATATATTCCTATACTACCCTATACTACCATGTACTGCTGTATACGTCCCTTCACTATCCTAGACAACCCTACATTACCTATAATCCCCTGTAGAACTTCATAAATTCTATATTTTATAAACTCCCCTTTACATCCCTATACTACCCTCCACATCGCTATAATATCCTGTACATCCCTATACTACCCTATACTTCCCTACACTATAATAGACAACCCTATATGATCTACACTCCCCTATACAACTTCATAAACTAAATACCTCAGAAACTCCCCTATACTACCGTGTACTACCCTATATATTCCTATACTACCCTATACTACCATGTACTGCCGTATACGTCCCTTCACTATCCTAGACAACCCTACATGACCTATACTCCCCTATAGAACTTCAGAAATTCTATATTTTATAAACTCCCCTTTACATCCCTATACTACCCTACACATCACTATACTCTCCTGTACAACCCTATACTACCCTGTACTACCCTATACTTCCCTACACTATAATAGACAACCCTATATGATCTACACTCCCCTATACAACTTATAAACTATATACTTCATAAACTTCACTATACTCCCGTGTACTACCCTATATATTCCTATACTACCCTGTACTATCTTGTACATCCATATACTACCCTATACATACATATAATACCCAGTACTACCCTATACATTCCAATACAACTCTGCACATCCCTATACTACATGTACTATCCTATATTTCCCTACACTACCTTAATCAACTCTATATGACCTATACCCCCTATACCATTTTTTTCACTATCCCACACTCCCTATACTGACCTATACTCTCTATATTATCTTGTACTGTTCTATACTATACTATTCTATAGTGTGTGTGTGTATATATATATATATATATATATATATATATATATATATATATTATTCTGTTATACTATATATTATTCTGTTTGCCTCTATAATACCATATACTTTTCTGTACTATTGTATTCTGCCCTATATTACTCTGTTCTACTCTTTACTCTCATATACTTCCTACTCTCGAATATTACTCCCTGTATACTAATTCACTACTTTCAAGCGTTATTGTTTTGTGGAAGTGAGGAAATTCACTGTTGGTTTGTCTGGTTTTAGATGACTCTGAGAATTCGCTGATTCATTGGCACAGTTTCGTTTCTCTAAGGTCTTGTGATTCACCCAGCAGGTGGGGGTCTCGTTATTGAGTTCTTCATAATGGAGCGCCAGCACACACACAGCACTTTCTCTACAAATATAAGGCCACAGATATCAACATATAGCCAGTGTTGGGCACGTTACTTTGAAAAAGTAATTAGTTATAGTTACTCGTTACTTCTCCAAAAAAGTAACTGAGTTACTAACGGAGTTACTCCACTATAAAAGTAATTAGTTACCAGTAAAAGTAACTATCGCGTTATTTTTTATTATTCGCCCGTCAAAAAAAGGAAATCAATTATGCATTTACTATTATTATTAGAAAAATAACAAAAAATAACAAACGAAAATAAACCCAAAATGTTGACAAAAATATAATCTAACGAATTTCAAAAAAATAAAACGAAATTCTCCACACAACCAAAGAAAATTACTAAAACGTGTAATACTGAAAAAAGCGGAAAAACGCGTCTGGGGATGAAATTTAACAAACCAAGCCACACTCAAAAGAAATATGTATATATAAAACAAAATAATGGACAAAAACAACAATTTAATGCCCGTTAAAATGGTATTAATATAACAGCTTCACCAAAAGAGAATAGAGCTTAGATCAGACCCAAAAAATCCGACCCAGCCGGAGCCCGTGCACATTCTGCCCAAGCCCGAACCATAAACTCTCATTATGAGCCCGACCCGATCCGCCCCATAAACTGTCTGTTTTCGGGCTGATTGAATGAGCGAAATATAATCAGAATTATGTTAATTAACACTGTAACATAGAAGCATAGAACTATTATTTAATTTAAATGATTTTTAAGAACAGCTACACACAATGCTGCAAGTCAAACGCGGAGGCGTTCACGTGCGCCCAGAGCTACGTGATTACATTTTTCATTTTTATTATAGTTTAATTTTATTTTGTTTTTATTTTTTCTGTTCATTTTAGGGTGGGCTTGCTAGCGCGAGCGCTTTACATAAGTACTAAAGGACCACGAGGTGCCGCGCGCTCGGCACAACAACTCCCGCTGTACAACTGCGCTGTACAACAGCGCTTATAAATAAATTAAACACAAAAATGAGGGTATTCTATCAGTAATTTCAGTTCGTTTTAGTTAGTTTTATAAACACAAAATACAGTTCGAGATAGTTATGTTTTTCCTTTTAATTACCGTTTTTATTAGATTCAGTTAACACAAATGTTTTTCACTTTCAGTTTTCGCTATTTCATTCGCTTTAGTGAACAATAATAATTGGTTACTTAGCAACATTGTGATTATCACACCAGAGCTTTATATAAAATAAAAATAGGAGCCTGATTTCGGGTCGGTCCTCAGGTCAGGTGGGATTCGGGCAGAGAATCTAAGCTCTAAAATAGAAAGCAGCAGCACCACAAAAACCGGAGCAGCTAAAAAGAGCTTAACGTCCTTAATTCAGAACTTGGCTTGTCCACGGCAATCACGGAATTGATTAGAGCACGCAAATCGTCACAATTGTGCCTCACTTCACCACGCCAAACCACAGGCACAGCGGCCAGAAGCTCAAGTTCACCGGACAGAGGAGGGGTTAACCAGGGCAAAGCGAAATAAAAAAAAAAAGTTCATAAAGCTGCTAAAGTAACGTGCAGTAACGGGGTGTCGGAAATGGTAACGGCGTTATAGTTACAGTCATAGTAATTAGTTAGATTACTCGTTACTGAAAAAAAGTAACGGCGTTAGTAACGCCGTTAGTTTTAACGCCGTTACTCCCAACACTGCATATAGCCATGCAATAATACACTGTGACATTCGACAATCTGTTCTCTTTAGAGCCATAAAGAAAAGAATAAAGCAAGTTTACCACAAGCTGCAGCCAGGGTTGCCAGGTCCACCCAAAAACTCAGCCCAAAGTTCGTCTAAAACCCACCAGTCAGAAGCTTAAACTAGCTCAATATCTAAGGTTACCACAGACGTTCTCGACAGAGTACATTTTCATTTTTAACCATTAATTTTCAGCTTTGAATTTGAAGTCAAGAATTCAAGGGGATTTTATTGTCATTCACATCACATGTGCTATATTTTATTATATTTTTTTACTGGAGTTTTATATTATATTGTTATTATATTATATAGTGCAAGTTTGCACTAGCAGCATGATAGTGTGTATGAAGAGCAGTGACACAATAAAATGTCTCAGTGTGGGTAAAGTGTCTCAGTATTGTTAATTATGTAATTTTTATTACATATGTAATATGTAATTCACCAGCGACTATCAAACAGTTTGGCGGAAAAAAACGTGGCAACTAGCGTTACAGAGGCATTTTAAGAGTGCCACACAAAAGGGAAATATTAAAACTCAAAAACGTAACCACAAATAAATTAATAAATAATATATAAATACATACTTAATGGCAATTTACAGGCATTAAAAAAAACGTTGAGAACTTTATACATTTCCCTCTCAGTAAAATTATGGAAAAAAAAAAATTCCTTACAATAGAAGAGATTGATTATACATATTCCTTGTTAATAATTAAATCTCAAATTAAGGAGAATTCTCTGAAGATAACAACATCCTGTCTGTGTGAATATCTCTTATAATATCTGTCTAGAGCTCTAGAAGTTTAGCTGTAAATCTGCAGTAAAACATGCATTGGATCGGAAGACTCACGTATAGAAAACACAAATGAAGGAAATGATCAAAATAATCGCAATTAATCAACTAATTTAAAAAATAATCGACTACTAAAGTAGTTTAGTTATTAGTTGCAGCCTAATGTCATGGTGTGTGGTGCAATTTGGTACGATAGCAGATCACCTTTGGTCTTCATTACAGGCACTTTGACAGTCTAACATTACGTTCTGCAAAGTCATGCAATGAGAGGCTTAACTGACAGGTTCACTATGATACTAGGACTGCGCGATATTGTAAAAAAATTTACATTGCAAATGTTTGGTTTTTTTTCGATGATATAAATTGCGATATTAAACAATGCAGGGCCCATGATGTCCCCAGCCACGCCCCCACCCGTGCCGAGCTCTCAAAACTGGGAAAAACACAGCACAACAAGAGTAATCATCCCTTTAATCAGGCATTTAAATGTCTTTTTAAAAGATAAATAAGAGTGTTTGTTTTTCTGGGATTAAAAGTGTGAATTCAGCTGTAACTGGAAATATCTTCGCTGCAAAACTGTGCTGGACTGAGGAGTACAGCTTGTGCTCACGTTTACAAGCACGTGTCCAACCATGTGGATGGAGGCCATGCTTGAGGTTACCTTGTGTTTACTCCTGCCAATCCCCCTCGTGCTCCCCCTCCCCCTCACGCTTCTCAGGCAGCAGCAGACTCACACAGACACAGAGACAGCGCTGTGTCAAATCAAAACATTGCAACATGTTGGATTTAATTGCCACTACTTCTGTATGTTTAGCTCAATAAGTATTACCCATATCAGCCTAAATTTTTTATATTTTTTTCCTCCTGCTAACTTTTTTATCTTTCTTCTGGATAGAATTACAATCTCACACTTCCTTCTGTTTGTGTTTTGATGATAAATATAGAGTATAGTGTATATATTGTACAGTAGGTCACCTTTTCCCCTTGTTCATAACCGTTACTGACAAAGCTACTGTTGCTCTTTGCTGTGTTTATCTGTGTATCTGTGTGTGTGTGTATCTGTGGTTTACAGGGTGTGTGCGGTTGGTTATCGTAATACAGGTGTTTAATCTTCCTGCTGAACAGGTTTGGGTGATCAGGTGGCAGTGTACGTGCTCAGAACTCCACTAGTGTAATTTGGCGTTCAGCTACGTCTGGGTGCTTAGCGTATAATAATAAGCGGTGGTGATTAGCCGTGCGAAATGCATACAGTACGTGCAAAAATGCAAATAGCTGTTTATGAGAGCGTGAAAGGATTCAGGAGGGAAATGCTGAGAGTAGTATAATCTAGACCTTTAGTCTAGACCAGCTTATTGATTGGTAGGTCCTGTTGACTTGAGTGTGATGTGAATTGAATAGGATTTGTGACTTGACCTGTTTCATCTACTTTATTGCTTTTTTAAAATGATTTATTAAAACAAATATTTAAAACTACTACTAACTACTAAGAAAATACTAAAGAACAATAATACATTAAATATATGTATCACAGGGGTGGGAGATATTGCCCTAAAATAATATCACTATATTTCATGGTATTTTCATGATAACGATACTCTTTGCGATATGACAAAACACTGAATTATTTTTTTTTCTAGAATAATTATAAACAACAAAATGAAAATAAAATTTCATTACTGCATATATGATATGATATGGCACACCCCTATCTGAGATATTAAAAATTTAAAGTATTTTATCAGATTTGTAACAGAAGTTTGTCAGAAGTTAATGATCCAGAAAGTCATGATAATAATAATGCAATCCATATATCTCCATACATCCAGGATTAAAGTAAAATAAATGATACTGACAGATATAATCTGTAGTCTCTAGTAGATATATAATGGGAAATGAGAACAGTTTGATTTTTTCTTTTGATAATAACAGTAAAAAAGTAGAACCCTGAAGTGATAATTAGGGGTGGATGATATGGCACCATATTTCAGGGTATAATATCGTTCACCATATTCAAAAATGTGGGCGATATTATAGCGTGCGAAATTAGGGACTGATGTACTGAAAGTAACTGCTGAACTGCTGGTAGTATTAGTATCTTATTTTAGTATTTAGCATCTTCTCTGGCAGCAGCTCAAGGGGGTTAAAGAGCCTGTAAACCCTAAATGTATGTTATGTATGTTGTATGTATAATAAGTTCTTTTGAAGTAATAAAACTTTTTGAATAACTTTTTTTTTAGAAACATTTCTAAACTTTTCTCTCTCTGAGTTGTTTATGATGTTGCACATGAAACTCTTCCTCAACCTCCATTGTCTGCAGCAATTAGTAAAAGAAAATATTCAGAAAAACGAGGCGATCAGGAAAAGCAGCGTGTCTACATCAACCCGTGAATTAGTATTCGTGGCCCCGCCCACCTCAGCTCGGGACCGCTCACAGGCAGAGCTGAAGCCAGGCAGCCACATCGTCTCGTCAGATAGAAGCTAACAGCGCTAGGAACAGCATGCAGTTCATTCCTGTGTTATTTGTGCGAATAACACATCAGTGTTCATATACTTTACCCAGTAATTCAGAGCTAAGAAACAAATGGTTAGAATTAGTCTATGGAGGAAAAACATCACCAGCCAAGTACAATTGAGATAGATATATTTAGAACAGTTCTGTTCACATTAGTTAAAAGTAAAAATCCACCCCGGGATTTTGTTCCAACTGCCTGGGCGGCTCTGCTGAGGCTTAGCCAACCAAACCCTTGGGTGGATTTTTACTTTCTGGACCTGGACTACCCACCTCTATGTGTAAGTAACTATAGTGTTTAAAAAGGATCTCCGGTGGATTTGGTGTTTTACAGAGACCCTAAGACTAGGTCAGTGGCTGAACTGCACTTAGCAGGGTATTATTACACATGTTGTAAAGTAACTTATGACATTGCAAAGATTCAGTGTTATTAGAGTAAAAATGTCTTTATTTTATAAAGTTTCTAACTGTTGTCCATCTCGCTGCCTCCTGGTGTCAAAGTGCTGCTAGCCAATTAGAGGCGATATGTTTGCATGTATGAATATTTATGAGCAAGAGCCAAAATCCTGTCATTTTCCCGCCCAATCCTCCACCTGACTAAAGCAGTGTTATACTGGATCACCAGAGCACTTTTTTTATACCAAAAACAGGTCACATGACATTAATTCATACTAGAGACACAACTAGACATTTTAAAATGAATGAAAAAAACATGAAATCAGAACATTTGATTCAGAATGTAACTGAGTGATAATGAGCTGAATCTGTGGTTAGTACTTTGCCCTGTGTTTGTTTCTCAGCTCAGCAGTTATTTGTAGGACAGACTGAGACTAATTTGCAGGTTTTTGCTTTAGTCTGATAAAGGTTTTTATCTGTGGTCCAGAGTTCTACAGGTCCAGTGATTAGAACTGGAGGAAAACGACAATAATCCTTAATCCTGACTGTAGATAAAATCAGTGATTAGCATGTTTATTTAGTGTGCAGTGTTTACTGTAACTCCTCCCACTAACTGAGCTGAACTGTGATCTGTGTTTTTCTTCTCTGTGATTAAATTATAACCAGAGATAGCTGTAGATTAACTTTCCTGTTCCCGCCAATGTTTTTAATTGCTTCACATCAAGCCAGAGACTGGAGGCTGAGATTCTGTGTTGTGATATGGATTTTCACTATCCTAACTTTTATTGGTATCAGTATATATTAGGGGTGTCTTTCTCTAAATCCTCGATTCGATTTTATTTCCGATTTTAGGGTCTATTCTTGATTTTTTTTTTTTTTTAAGCAGAGAGGCTTATGCCAGTTTTAGATTAGTCTATGCTCAGTCATCGGTTTGATTAATCAAATTTACAATATCTTATTTCAAAAGGTGGGCTTGATATAAGTGATGCAAAGTGATACAAGTGATCTGTAATACACCACATTAGGCACTAATGGTCAAATTTAAATAACTTAATTAAGATATATTTGTAATGCCATCTAGTGGCTTTTATTGGTAGCAGCAGTGTGCACTATTAAAACAGCAATGTGCAACATAACAAAATAAATAATAAAAAAAAATACAGGAACAGTCATGTACAAAATAATAGAACAATTAGAGCCTTAACAAACTGAACTCTATCCTACTATAACAGTTAAACATGAAAAATAAGACTTTAAGTTTTTTTCTTTAATAAAGATATATTTTTATTTTTATCTGAGAGAAAGATGCTCCTTAAGGTACCAAAACTATTAACATATTTGAGGCTAGACAAAACAACTGTTATTTTTATATTTTCTTTAAGTTTTTCTTTAAGAAGATGAGAATGTCCACATTCTCTGGAGAAAGAGCTGCTTTTTGAGCTACAGTGTGCTGCGCCATTTGCGGGAGCGACCGTCGATCCTCTTTTTGACTTCGATGCTTGAGACCATGACATAATTTCGATCGATATCCATGAAATATCGAAATCGTGACACCCCTAGTATATATCAGTATTGTATTGTGATTCATGACCTAATATTTTGTCTTGCATTACTGTATCACTTTTCAAAAACTCAATATAACTATTTTTAAGGATCTGTTTTAGATGTAAGGATTGGTGTCAGAAGTGGTTCATTTTGTGTTGTGTTTAAACCCTGACCACTAGAGGGAAGAGTTGTCATTACATCCCGCAGTTCTGGTTGAATAAAAGTAAACTTTTCTTGAAAAATGTAATTAAAACGAACATAGAATAGGGCCTCGCTTACAGTATGTTGTGATTTATATTGAATCATAAATCCTTTATTGGGAAGTGTATTGTATCGCCATGTTCTTGCCAATATACAGCCCTGGAGATGGGTCTAAATTCAGTAACTCAGCACATTACAATATTCTAATTTTAAAAAGCATTAAAACTTAACTATATTAGTGCTGGGCGGTATGACCAAAAATGAATATTACAGTATTTTTTAAGATTTTAACGGTTTTAAGGTATATCACGGTATTATTTTTATTATTATTCATTTATAGTTTTTTAGCTTAGTACAGTACAATTTCTTAGTTTGTTTATTAAAGAAAATATGAATATTTAAATAGAAATAATAGAAATAATAATATAATATTTCTATTCAGTACTTGTTGATTTTGCGCTAAAAATTAGTTAAAACAACCTTAAGGGACAATTTAGTTGTGTTCTTGGGACTCTTTATCATTAGGTACTCAAAATAAAAAAAATGTGATTGGGACATTCCTAATTTTCCACATTCCACATTTTAGGTTTAATTCCACAATTTACTATGAATTAGAGGTGCACGATATGGACAAGAAATGTGTTGTGAAATAATGCTGTTCAGTATATTGATATCGATGTGGAATACAATGAATTAAAATGAAATGTATAAAAAATATATTATTTTAAGGAAGGCTAATGTTTAATATAAATCATGTCATTATTAATCTCTCTCTCCTCTCTCTTTTTATCTTTTCCAGTCCTGCTTCATCATGGGGTGTGCTGGTCTCTCCTGTATAGGGGCTCCAATGGGGTTCCTGACCTTTGCCCTGTGCTGCATGCTGGCGCCCTCTCCTGGACAGGCCTTTATATTCGCTGTGAGTGCATTTACCCACACTCGCTGTAAACATAACATAGCTTGTTGTAAAAAGGGCTGTATACATAAAATTGAATTGAATTGATTAAAGATAAACATAGTGTTGCTTTAATCATTCATTAAAAGATCATTTATCGAAAGGGGCCTATTCTGCCTGTTTTTACATGAGTTAGAATAGGTCTGGGGCTCCGAGTGGTCCAGCAGGCTAAAGTGTTGCCACTTTGATCGGAAGATCGCTGGTTTGAATCCTGTTCATGCAGCTTGCCATCAGCTGCTGGAGTCCTGAGAGAGCACAATTGGTCTTGCTCTCTCTGGGTGGGTACAGTGGGTAGATGGCGCTCTCTCTTTCCCCTCATCACTCCTTGGGTGATGTGGATCAGCACAAGGCTGCGTCTGTGAGCTGATGTATCAGAACCGAGTCGCTGCGCTTTCCTCCGAGCGTTAGCGCTGTGATGCTACTCGGTAATGCTACAGCATCATCAGCAGTTCAAAAAGAGGTGGAGTCTAAGTTCACATGTATTGGAGGAGGCGTGTGTTAGTCTTTACCCTCCTGGTGTGTTGGGGCATCACTAGTGATAGGGGGAGTCTTAATGATTAGGATGGGTAATTGGCCGTGTAAATTTGGGAGAAAAATGGGAAAAAAAATTAGAAATAAAATTGTGTGTGTGTGCGTGTGTGTGTGTTACAGCACTACAGTAATATGACCTCTATGCTGCTGGAGGATCTGCCCGCTCTATTTGGCTCGCCACTGTCTAAGGATGGAGTGATGGTAAGAAGAAAAACAGGACAGAGAAAACTGCTTGTTTTTTTAGTGTACCGTATTTTTTGCACTAAAAGGTGCACCATATTATAAGGCGCACTATCAATGAATGTCTATTTTCTGATATATTTTCTATTATAAGGCGCATTACGCAACACCAGTGAGGAACAGGCTGGATGCAGCAGCATTAGCATTAGTGGCTAACTGCAGCGCTAGTGGGACGTAAATGCCACCTGACAATGCTACACTGAGGAACCCTGAGTGTTCCGGTAAGCCGCGGCTAATGCTAATGCTGCTCCAGCAGTGCTAGCCAGGGTTAGCAGCAGGCTACAGGCCTATAATACTCGCCTCTGAACGGCAAAAGAGCTAACGCTTAGTGTGGATAGCAGCTAGCGCTTAGCGTGGTTAGCGGCTAATGCTAATACTGCTCCAGTTTCAGTGCTGGAGAACTAAACTGAAACTCCTGTATAACTCTGTACTTCAGTGGAGTGGCTTTATTGCTCCTTAATACCTGACTGATAGAATTCATACATAAGGAGCACCGGATTATAAGAAGCTCTGATGATTTTAGAGAAATTTTAAATTTTAAGTGCACCTTTTAGTGTGAAAAATATGGTAATAAATGTCTATGTACAAAAAAAAATATTTCTTTTCCTTTTTTTATGCAATGTAATGTGTCTTTTTTTTAGATTGCAAGTTGTCCTTTTTATATTCCTAAATAAAACAAATGCTTATAAAACAAATACATTTTTTATAATTTATTTCCAGACAATAATCTCTCTCTCTTGCCTTTCTTCAGGGTTTACTGGTGGAGTCTCGGCCGCTGAATGCCTGCGCTCCTATAGATCCTCCTCCAGCATCGCCCACTCCCTCTGATCCAAACAGCACCACTAAGTACATCGTACTGATCCGCCGCTACGACTGCAACTTCGACATCAAGGTTAGAATACGCAGTAATACACTATAGGAAGCATAGGGGGCGATATATTGCTCTATAACTAATAAAAATGAAATATAATTTCTGTTCTCTCTGCAGGTCCTGCATGCACAACAGGCAGGCTACAGTGCTGCCATCATCCACAACATGTACTCTAACACACTCCTGAACATGAACTACAGCAATGGTGAGACACGCACACACACACTGCACAGTTTTCACGATTTGTAGGCGAGCCGTCAACAGTGCAGCTTAATTTAGAGCATGTCAGTGTGTCTTTGCTATCATAACGACGGAAAAAGTACACCTTACGCGTCTCGAAACACGCCAAAAGCATGTACTAATTCTCTTAATTAATCATTATTGTGGTTAATTTTGTGCATAATGTGAAATAAACCAATCAGAGTGTCTCTTTAAGAGCTCATCATTCTCTTTATTAAGAGTCAGGTGATCTCTGACTTTGGTGGATTGCTATTGTAACGGTGCAGCTACCTGGACGTGTCCAACAAACTCTTCTCAGCAGAGGAAACTGAGCTGCTGGTTGACGCTGTGAAGGAGCTCCAGCAGCTCATTTACGGGAACAGCAATGTTATTTTATTTACTATTCTGTTTATTGTTGATGTAAAAGTGTGTGTAATATGTGCCAAGATAGCAATGAACGTCTGACTGTTGGCTTCTGTCTAGGTTGTATTCAGTCAGTGGCGCTCCTGTATTTTCTGTTACCAAGATAAACAAGCAAAACCTGAACACACCTCATTTCCAGAACACCACGCCCATCAGTGTAGATATATTCAGAAGCTCTTAGATTAGTTTAAAGTTGAAAGGGCTCATATCTTTTTAATGTTATTTTCTTCTTAATTTAATAATAGTGTATTATAATATGTAATTGTTATATTACCTTCATTTTAAGATGAGCTGTAGAAACAGCCCAGTTTGACTATACTCTATTTGTAATATCGTTAAAACTATGTACATATTCAGCATGCAGTAAGAGAGATAAGATCCTTTATTAGTCCCAAAATGTGAACATTTTTAGTGTTACAATATTGGAAGGGTAGCCCCACCCATTTACACAGTATACTATCCAATATATCTCCCTTTTTCTACTTTTGTAAGTTATTATTTTTTAGTGCCTTCATTAAGTAAGGAAAAATTTGGTCTAAAAAAAAACAATGCATAAAGCTTAAAAGCTTTAAGACATGCATTTTCTGTAGCTTTTTTATGCTTAATATTAAAGTTTTCACTCTTTTAAATTGTATGTCCTTCTGATTTATCCCAAAAGGGAAACATGAATAGTATGTTTTTATTCATTGTTCATTCTTTTGCTTCCACCATTTTTTATCGATTTAAACACACTCAGAAATAACCAAAGCAGCAGCCTGTACGCTTCTGACCTAGGCTAATGTTAGAAATGGCCATTATTTCTAGACCAGCATCATTTATTATAAAATGAACTGTAATATTGTGTGTATTGTTTGGTTTAATATGAAACTGATCTGTCTATGTGTGTTTTGTGTTTTTTTGTATTATAGAAACCATTGCAGATATGATTGACATCCCCTCAGTGTTCACCAGCTACTACGCCTACCAGATCCTCCGCAGCTTCATCATACCTGAGAAAGGGTGAGACACACATACACAGGAATTATTTTATATATTGGATATATTTAAGCAATAGAACACGAGAGGGAGTGTGTTATCGTTAATAACATCACGGCTGTGATTTGGTCAAGCATTAGAACCAATAATCTCGAGTGTTTTATTGCTTTTATACAAGAGCTTTTTTATATAAAATAAATGAAGAAAATAAATCAAAGAACCTCAATAAATTGATAATGAATATGTTTTAATACGGACCGTGCCTTCCACCAAAAAGTAGTTCCACAACAAGTGAACTGTAACAGAACTATAACTATAAAACGGCTGTTTTATATAGGCAAAGA
Organism: Astyanax mexicanus; assembly: GCF_023375975.1. NCBI lineage: Eukaryota > Metazoa > Chordata > Actinopteri > Characiformes > Acestrorhamphidae > Astyanax > Astyanax mexicanus. The sequence continues at coordinate 2,754,906 of NC_064408.1, forward strand.
GCTGTGAAAGTTAAGAGAGTTGGTAAACGTTAGGATCGGGAAATACCGCTAAAAGTCTGCTGAGTCTTCTTCATGTGAAATCTGTGTTTGCAAGCATTTCTGCCTGTTTTCTGGGTGGTGTTGGTGTTGGTTAGCTAGCTGGCAGGCTAGCTGTGCCTGCAGGACAGTGGTTAGGTTTAGCGTAGCTTGCTTTAGCTCAACTTTAGCATTAGCTTAGCCTAGCCTGGCTGGTTACCGTTCCTGCTAACAGATTGCGGACAAGATGACTAATGGATTGCCGAGCCTGCAGAGCGGGAAAGCGTGCCTTGGCTGGGCGCTTGCCTGTGCTAAGCTAATGCTAATGCTGCTGGAGGTGATGATACAAAAATATTTTATGTGTATTTGCCATTGATACAGATTTAGTGTGAGAAGGCTCTGCCTTTATTACTAATATCAGCACTTTAAGAACACTGCTCAACCAATCAGAGTTTAAGGTCGGAACTAACTTTTGTATAAACGTATATATACTTTTTCCATGTCCTATGGAAACTAAAGAATGCTGCACTGATCTGTGGGGTGTGTGTTTGTGCTTAATTGTTTACTATAATTCATGTTTCTTTGTTCTTAGAAACAGTCAGTGTTGGGAAGTAACAGATTACATGTAACAGTGTTACGTAATCAGATTACAAATTATGAGTAACTGTAATCCGATACAGTTACTGCTTCAGTAAGTGGTAATCAGATTACCTTTACTCTGCTAAAATAAATGGATTACATTGCGGTACTATTTTTGGTCTTCCAATCCAACACTGACAAAACGCAATCACATTCACATAAATCACGACATCAGAAGTTTCTATGATTCACAACCTCCTGGTCAGAATGTTGGTGAGGCGTCACTCACGTCAGACACCCTCAAATGTTTATCAGACAGTGCTAGTCCACGCAGTGGAGCCAGACCCAAATGTTTGAGTTGGTTGCGTCCACGAGTGATCTTTTCTGAAGCGATAAAATTAAATACAGCAACAGAATAGCACGAAGCGTCAGTCGGCTGTGATGGAGGGTAAAAAGAGGCCAGGTGGAGCCGAAAAGGCCAGATAAAAAAAAGAAAGAAGATGGAAGAAGAAGCTGCCAGATGTGCTTCATCCGCAGCTGCAGCCGGTAAACAATGATCTGGAAATAATCTTGAATCATCAGCTATTGGGCAACGTTTGCAATGTCGATTTACCGTAGTTTATTTTGTAGAGCCCAATACACATCATTAACCTCTTAGCACGCCCTGAAATATGTCATATATATCTTGCTGTGTTTATGAATAATTATGGACACCCAATATGTCATTTTAAAGCCTAGAATCTCTGCTTTTCAGTATGTAGCCTATTTAGTTGTATGTTCTTTCAGGAAATAAACATTTAGGGCGAAATATGCCTTGTTTATTAGAATTAAGATTCATAATTTTGAATCTGGTAAAGCTTTATATTCTGTCTTTAAGCTACTGCTTTGAGGATTCACTATTTCGTTTTGATCTTTTAGAATTCGTTAGATTATATTTCTTTTAGCATTTTGAGCTTAGTTCAGTTGGTTATTTCCCTGGGTTGCTACATTCATTCAGGTTTAAAAAAATGACAATATTGTAAGTAATCAAAAGTAATCAGATTACGTTACTGTATGTAACTGATTACGTTACAAATTACATTTTGAGTGATGTAATCAGTAATCTGTAAGGGGTTACATTTTAAAAGTAACCTTCCCAACACTGGAAACAGTACAGGTTGAGAATCCTCACACAAGATAATGATTCAGAAACACTAAACACATCCTGGATCTGCTGCCCAGTCTTTTTAAATGACTCAGCAAATTCTCTCCGTGAAAAACAGAAGCTGCCTTTCCGCTTAGATGCAGGAAAAACACACTTTTCCTTCCACAGATTTGAGGGGAAATACCTTGTTTTATTTTTGCCGCAATGCTTAGTGTGTGTTTTTGATGTGTTTTCACAGACTGAGCTGTTTTGTCTTTTCTGAGTTAAATCTTGATTTTTAGTGGAAAAAATGAAATATAGGTCACCTGAATCCTGTAGCCTTTAGATACAAAGCATCTATAAATCAGTTTTCCCTTTTTACCACAAACACAGCTCTGGAAAAATTAAAGAGAGCACTTCAGTTTCTGAATCAGTTGCTCTGATTTTGCTATTTATAGGTTTATGTTTGAATAAAATGAACATTGTTATTTTATTCTATAAACTACAGACAACATTTCTCCCAAATTCCAAATACAAATATTCTCATTTAGAGCATTTATTTACAGAAATAAGAAAAAAGATGCAGAACACAAGTTAATATTCATAAAGTTTTAAGAGTTCAGAAATCAATATTTGGTGGAATAACCCTGTTCTGGTTTTTAATCACAGTTTTTTTTTTCATGCATCTTGGTATCATGTTCTCCTCCACCAGTCTTACACACTGCTTTTGGATAACTTTATGCTGCTTTACTCCTGGTGCAAAAATTCAAGCAGTTCAGTTTGGTTTGATGGCTTGTGATCATCCATCTTCCTCTTGATCACAAGCCATCAAACCAAACTGAACTGCTTGATTTTTTTTTACATTATTATTACTTTTGCCTTGTTAAATTACAGTTGTTTATATAATAAACACACACATATATATATATATATATATATATATATATATATATATATATATATATATATATATATATATATGTGTTTATTATAAAAACAACTGTAATTTACCAAGGCAAAAGTAATAATAATGTAACAAAATACATATAAAATGTAACATAAAAAACTAAATAATGTAGCAAAACAATCAATCAAAATATTAAGTATTAAATTTGTCTTCAGATCCTGCTGTTTTAATTGAATTAAAAAGTAAACCTTTCTTTTATTGTGTGTTTTTATACTGTAAGTTTTCCTAAAATTATATTAAAAAAATAAATAAATCAAAGCAAAATATCGCCTTGCGTGCAGTATCCCATTATATTGGAATATATTGCGTTCAGCGCACTCTGATGGTTCTGTATCTGTTCTGCAGGGCGTACGTCATCCTGAAGCCGGATTTCTCCTTCCCTCTCACCTACTATCTGATCCCCTTCACCGGCGTGGTGGGCCTCATCTTCATCGTCATGGTCATTATACTGGTGAGTGTGGTTCAGAAAGTGAACTAAGTGAATATATGGTGCATTTTACACACACAGGCTTCAGATCTCTGTTGTATGAAGAGATGATCTGTGTGCTACTGAGCTCTTCACAAGGGTCTGTCACAAAAACTGTTTTTTTTATTTAGTGCTGTGCGATTTGACAATAAATATTGTGGGGATGATAGAAAAGTGTCTATTGTGCTACGCACCTTCTATCGTCCCTATCGTTTCTACAGTAATTTAATCAATTATTCATAAAGTTAATACTATATCTTTGTTAAAGAAAAAAACTTGTCATTCTCAGGCACTGAAAAAGTCTTAAAGTCTTATTGTTCATGTTTATCTGTTATAGTAGGATAGAGTTCAGTTTGTTAAGGCTCTAATTGCTCTATTATTTTGTACATGACTGTTCCTGTATTTTTTATTATTTATGTTGTTATGTTGCACATTGCTGTTTTAATAGTGCACACTGCTGCTACCAAAAAAAGCCACTAGATTACATATATATATCTTAATTAAATTATTTAAATTTGACCATTAGTGCCTAATGTGGTGTATTACAGATCACTTGTATCACTTTGCATCACTTATATCAAGCCCACCTTTTGAAATAAGATATTGTAAATTTGATGAATCAAACCAATGACTGACCATAGACTAATCTAAAACTGGCATAGGCCTCTCTGCTGTAAAAAAAAAAAAAAAAAAAAATCTAGAATCAAATCGAATCGTAAACCTAAAATCGGAAATAAAATCGAATCGAGGATTTAGAGAAACGTTGACACCCCTAGTTGTTATTTTGATAATGGAAGGTATTCACGAGAATAGTGAAATAATTGTTTTTGTGTGCGCAGGCCGTGCGCTGTGTGCAGTACAGGAAGAGGATGAGGAAGAACAGACTGTCGAAAGAGCAGCTGAAGAAGATCCCCATTCACAAGTTCAATAAAGGTGAGAAAACAGCCGGGTTTAATCTGTTTTCTCCTGTCTAACTGGGGTTCAGACGTACGGATGGAACTGGCACACATTTTTTTTTTTTGTTTGTTTTTTGTGTTTACTGTATTTTTCGCACTTTAAGCCACACCAGATTATAAGTCGTATTATGCAACACTAGTAAGGAACAGGGGTGTCGCCATGTTTTCCTGCTAATCTCCCGCGGGGTGGCTAGAGCTGTGAAGCTAAGCTAAGTTAAGTCTGTAATTTACTAAATTAATTGTTTGAAAAAAGGGTTCATACGGTCACGAATAACCTGGGAAAGTCTTGACATTTAAAAATAGCAATTTCCAGGCCTGGATAATTTTTGGAAAAATAAAAATACACAAAGTTTTGTAAAAGTCATGGAAATGTTTTGTGTTTCCATTTATTGTTGGAGAAAATCTATTTTGAGCTAATAAATCAATTTTATTATTAAAGATTGTGTGTCAACATTTTATTAGATTCATTTTAGGCTTACTATAATACATTTTAATTATAGTTTTAGTTGATTTTTAGTATTATTTTTGTCCTTGTCTGCACTGGTGTTTTAAAAACCGTATGGTAATTAAAAAAATTGCCTTAAAAGCATGAAAAAGTCATGAAAAAAATCATGGAAATGTATTGTTTAAAAGTGTATGAACCCTGTTAAAATGTTAATTTACCACTTAATTTACTGATTACGGTTAAACTACTCAGAAAATCCCCACAAAAATGTATATATAATAATTTTGTCCAGTCGAAATAAGTAAGGATTTGAGATAATGGATATGAATGGGTTAGAAAACCAATTTTATAAAACGTGAAGTGTAAAGAACTGCCATAAAGAGTAAAGAATCTAAACCAAGTTTATTATTAGAGTCCAAGTGCTGTTAAGAAAGCTTTATTTTCAGAGACAACTTCAATAATAGGAAATAATTTGTGTCTGGATTTTATATAAAAAATACTAATATATAAAATATTTAATATATAAAATATATAATAAATTTAATATCTAAAAAAAATAATATATATTTTCCACTGTTTCTCAATCAGAAAAGCAGCAATAGCTCCCTCTGCTGCTTGATTGCAGGCATTAGCAGTTAGTGTCCTAAATCCTTTAAGTCTTTAAACCCTGAGTATTTCTAAACCCTCCAGTGTTTAATAATTATTTACATGACTGTTATATATTAATATATACAGTGTATCCAAGACTGTAGTGGTGCAATATGAATAAAGTCAGTTTATATGATTTAAAGTGTATAAAGAGTAATGTACAAACACATTTAATACATATTAAATATAATCTCTATCTATCTTTGTCTCTCTCTCTCTCTTCAGGTGATGAGTATGATGTGTGCGCTATCTGTCTGGATGAATATGAGGAGGGGGATAAGCTGCGAGTGCTGCCCTGTTCACATGGTAAATAACTCTGTTTATGGGGGAATATTTATATAGTTTATATGTTTTTCTGCACAGGATTATTGCCCAGATATATCAGAAAAAGTATTAAGACAACTTCCTTGTTTCTACACTCCATTTGTCCATTGTTTGATCAGCTCTACTGATCATATAGTTCACTCTGTAACTGTATAATAATTTATAATAGCACTGATTAGCATGGTGGTGGTGTATGAGGTGTTAGCGTGTGTTGTGGTGTGTTTGTACAAGTTTGTCAGAAGCTTAACTGAACAGTCCACCAACCAGAACCAGGGCAGTAACAGATTTAGAGCTTCTGTCTGTAACTGTATATTTACCTGCTTAAATGGGCATTTAAGGCTTGAATGGGCTACAAAACCACAAGTAAGACACTGGGCTAAAATGAGACAACTGCTGATGCAATAGTAAGAAAATAGAAGAAATACAAAATGACTGTCAATCGACATCGATCTGAAACTCCATGCAAAATCTCACCTCGTGGGGTGTCCCTGATCATAAGGAAGGTGAGAGATCAGCCTAAAACGACACAGGAGGGGAATTGTTAATGATCTCAAGGTAGCTGGGACCACAGTCGCAAACAAAACCATTGGTCACACATTATGTTAGATTGGATTAAAATCCTGTCTCTCTGTTCAAGAAGGCATATGTTCAGACCCGTCTGAAGTTTGCAAACAAACACCTGGATGATTCTGAGTGTGATTGAAAAATGATTGAAGTCTATATATCTGTATATATATATATATACAGGGGTTGGACAATGAAACTGAAACACCTGTCGTCATCATTTTAGTGTGGGAGGTTTCATGTCTAAATTGGTGCAGCCTGGTGGCCAATCTTCATTAATTGCACCAGTAAGAGCAGAGTGTGAAGGTTCAATTAGCAGGGTAAGAGCACAGTTCTGCTCTAAATATTGCAATGCACACAACATTATGGGAGACACACCAGAGTTCAAAAGAGGAGAAATTGTTGGTGCACGTCTTGCTGGAGCATCTGTGACCAAGACAGCAAGTCTTTGTGATGCATCAAGAGCCACGGTATCCAGGGTAATGTCAGCATACCACCAAGAAGCACCAACCACATCCAACAGGATTAACTGTGGACTCTGTAAGAGGAAGCTGTCTGAAAGGGATGTTCAGATGTTCACTTCTTCAGACAATCTGTTCTAATGTTCTGTGTTTTGTGTTTTTCATCCTTCAGCCTACCACTGCAAGTGCGTGGACCCCTGGCTCACGCAGACCAAGAAAACGTGTCCCGTCTGCAAACAGCGCGTGACCCGCTCCAACCTGGACTACTCTGAGTGCTCCGACTCTGACGAAGAGGCGCCGTCTCACAGGGGCGAGGACGAAGTGGGCGGAGCCTCGGCGGGGGCAGAGTCAGAGCGTACGCCGTTGCTCCGCCCCTCCAACCCCTCGTCGCCTATGTCCGGGAGCCCGCCGGCCCACACCTACGACTCCATCGTCGACACCATGACGACTGTCGCCACAGTGACCACCTCCGCCCAGTGCCTGACGCGGGATTCGCCGCTGCTGGACTACGAGAGATATTACTCGCCCGAGGAGGATTCTGAAGAAGATACGGAGGAGGAGGAGGAGGATGATAATGGCGGAGACGGAGACGACGACACGAAGCAGCTTATCGCCCGCGGAGCCATCGGTGTGTGAGACGAGGAGGAAGAGGAAGCATCGCTGTGTAAAGGATCCTCTAAATACAAGCGTATTTAGGATTGTTTAGGTCATTTTTAAAAATGTTAAACGGTCAATTTTATTAATATCCGAGGCTTTTTTGCAGTAAAAGTGGAAATTACAGTGACGTACGCCTCGGTTTTCACACCGCTGTCGCTGCACTGACCTGTAAAATATAAAATAACACAAGCACCTGACGAGCGCAGGCCGCAGCCAATCGGAAACTGTCGTTTTTATCGTGAAACGCAAAATGCCCGCTGTTTTCTGTTACCGCCCCAAAAATTTGAGTAGAACGAAGCCGGTGTTGTAAAAAAAATAAAAAAGAAAAGGAACACTGTCACGCTGCAGCACTGCACCGTCGTGCAATACGGACCTGATGCCAGTTTGTACATGAGTTTCTGTTATAGTGGTCTGTTTTTGACGAGACGTGCAATGACGAAGTGAAGAACTCGCAGATTAGATACGAAACGTCTGCTAAGATTCCCTCTCTTCTGCCTGATTTCTGTTTTCTGTTTTTACCTGTATCTCTTTTTTTTTAAAGATTTATTTTGTTTAGTGGTTTGGATTAGATCAGTTACACACGCTAATAGGGCAAATACACTTTCACAAGCACATGCACTAATCATAATCTATAGGTTTCGGTTTATCTATATATCATTCGTAGGTATTTATAGGTAATTTGGATGCAATTTAATTCAAATTAAATATCTGTAGTTGATTATAGTTAACTGGATTATCTATAGGTAATCTGTAGGTATCTGTTGGTAATTGTGGGTTATCTATAGATAATCTGTAGGTAACTATATGTAATAGGTATCTGTAGGTATCTATAGATAACAAGGTTATCTATAGGTGATCTGTAGGTAACTAGGTAACAGGGTTGTCTGTAGGTAACTATAGGTAATTTGGTTATCTATAAATAATCTTTAGGTATCTATAGGTAGCTGGGTTATCTATAGGTAATCTGTAGGTAATTATAGATAACTGGGTTATTTGTGGATAATCTGTAGGTATCTATAATGAACTGGGTTAACTGTAGGCAATATGTAGGTATCTATAGGTACCTGGGTAATCTATTGGTTAAATTTAGGTATCTATAGGTAACTGGGTTATCTGTAGGTAATCAGTAGGCATCTATAGGTAACCGGGTTAACTGTAGGCAGTCTGTAGGTATCTATGGGTAACAGGGTTGTCTGTAGGTAATCCATAGGTAGCTATAGATAATTGAGTTGTATATAGGTGATCTGTAGGTATCTATAGGTAACTGGGTTATCTATAAGTTCTATGTAGGCATCTATTGATAACTGGAATATCTGTTGGCAATCTGTTGGAGTGAATGATCTATAGGTAATCCATAGACAAGTAACAGCACATTATCTATAGGTGATCTATCGCTATCTATGGGAATGTGTGGGGTGGCACTTTTTATGGTTATTTTAAGTTTTTTTTTGTAGCTCAGTAAACCCTTAGTTATTTTTCCACCTCCAGTTTTTTATTCGATGAATAAGCTTTTTAACAGTCTGATATGTGCTTCTTAATGAAAGTGAAAGTGTTTGGCTGAAATTTACCACTTCATTTACTGTTATGTTAAACTGCTCAAACCCACCTAATTTTAAGTCTAATTTTATTATGAGCAAACATTTGTAGAGGTCTTTGGAACAAAAAAATACATAACTGTATAATTTTATCCAGTCAGAATAAGTACAAAGTTGAGATATTGCATATGAATGGGTTAGAGAACCACTTTTATAAAATGTACAGTATGAAGAACCACAATGACATGTAAAGAATCTACATCAAGATCGCTTCTAGAAGCAAAGAACTGTTAAGAAAGCTTTTAAGGAATTTTTAGAATGAACTTTAATGAATTTGTGCCTGAATTTGGAAATATTATTTATCCTCCACAGTCTCCGCCCTGTATAAGATGAGCGTACAGCGTTTATTATTAGCGTATTTGTAATGTAAATTGATGTAAATCTGCAATCTCATATCTTTGTATAGCTTGTAGTGTGAGCTAGGGGTTTATTTCCTGTCTGAATGTAATCTGAAGCACACCTGAGTAACACTACGATCCGCAGGTTTACAGCCACGCCCCCTGAGCACAGGGCCGGGACCAATAACGTCTGATTTATTTCACTTCTGTTGTTTCTTTTTTTGCATTGCTGTTGTTTTCTAATATGTTAGAGCTGTGTCTGTAATCTCATTCCTGATGTATCACTCTGACCATTTCTCTACTGTTGTACCATCTCTGCATTCGTGCCATAAAGAGAATTTTACCTAACGAGAGACTGCAGTGCCTGTCCTCTGTTATTAGAGCTGAGTGAAATTATATTAATATTAATTCTGATAGCATTTTAATTTCAGCAGGATAATGCTCGTCCACACACAGCGAGGAATATCTGTCTCTCAGGAACGTCTCCCAGATTGCAGCACTTTCTAGTGTTGCCAACTCCCCCGTAAGGAAAGTAGCTGTTGCCTGTCCTAAAAGTCGCTAGAAGTCGCTAAATAACATCATCGCCTAATTTGCATAATACGTGTTTTTGAAGCAGTAAAGGATTAACGTTGTGGGGGAGAAAAAAGTGAGTAAAAAAAACACCATAAATATATTAGAAATGTTACAAATGAACTCTTACAAATAAACAACTTCTGTTGCTTTTTAATCAGGCTGTCGCTTCTCAAAATAACTTAATTTGTACGTAAATTACATTAAATCAGTTTTTTGCTGTGTTGTTAAATGTTATTATAAGAACAGCAGTTACCCGGAACTGTTATTCTGCCCACTCCCTTTCTCTCTCTCTCTCTCTCTCTCTCACTCTCGCTCATTTGCTCTGTCTCTTCCTCTCTCGCTCAGTCTCTTCCTCTCACTCTCTTTTCTTCTCTCACTCTGTCTCTTCCTCTTTTTTCCATCTCACTCTGTCTTTTCCTCTCTTGCTCTGTTTTTTCCTCTCTCACTCTGTCTCTTACTCTTTTGATTTGTCCCTTCCTCTCATGCTGTCTCTTCCTCTCCTGCTCTGTTCCTTTCTCGCTCTGTCTCTTCCTCTCTTGCTCTGTTCTCTTCTTGCTCTGTCTCTTCCTCTCTTGCTTTCTCTTCCTCTCACTCTCTCTTCTTTTCTCCCTCTGTCTCTTCCTTGCTTGCTCTGTCTCTTCCTCTCACTCTTTCATTTCTTCTCTCGCTCATTCTCTTCCTCTTACTCTCTTTTCTTCTCTCACTCTGTCTCTTTCTCTTTTCCCCTTTTTCCATCTCACTCTCTCTTCCTCGCTTGCTCTATCTCTTCCTCGCTTGCTCTATCTCTTCCTCGCTTGCTCTGTCTCTTCCTCTCTCTCTGTTTTTCCTCTCTCGCTCTCTCTTCCTCTCTTGCTCTGTCTTTTCCTCTCTCGCTCTGTCTCTTCCTCGCTTGCTCTGTCTCTTCCTCGCTTGCTCTGTCTCTTCCTCTCTCTCTGTTTTTCCTCTCTCGCTCTCTCTTCCTCTCTTGCTCTGTCTTTTCCTCTCTCGCTCTGTCTCTTCCTCGCTTGCTTTGTCTCTTCCTCGCTTGCTCTGTCTCTTCCTCTCTTGCTCTGTCTCTTCCTCGCTTGCTCTGTCTCTTTCTCTCACTCTTTCTTTTCTTCTCTCGCTCATTCTCTTCCTCTTACTCTCTTTTCTTCTCTCACTCTGTCTCTTTCTCTTTTCCCATTTGTTTTCCATCTCACTCTCTCTTCCTCACTTGCTCTGTCTCTTCCTCGCTTGCTCTGTCTCTTCCTCTCTTGCTCTGTCTCTTCCTCTCTCTCTGTTTTTCCTCTCTCGTTCTCTCTTCCTCTCTCGCTCTGTCTTTTCCTCTCTCGCTCTGTCTCTTCCTCACTTGCTCTGTCTCTTCCTCACTTGCTCTGTCTCTTCCTCTCTTGCTCTGTCTCTTCCTCGCTTGCTCTGTTCCCTCCTTGCTCTGTCTCTTCCTGTCTTGCTGTCTCTTCTTCTCTCCCTCTGTCTCTTCTTCTCGCTCTCTTTTTCTCTTCCTCTGTCTCTTCCTCTCTTGCTCTCTCTTCCTCTCTCTCTTCTTCTCTTCCTCTGCCTCTTCCTCTCGCTCATTCTTTTCTTCTTTCACTCTGTCTCTTACTCTTTGGATCGGTCCCTTCTCTCGTTGTGTCTCTACTGCTATCGCTCTCTCTCAGCCTCTATCTCTCCCTCGTTCTGTCTCCCCTCTTTCTCTCTTGCACTCTACCTTGAGATATTATAATACAGTAAATGGAACCTTTTTGTGGTATTAGGAAGAAATGTTTAGTTTGTTACTATAGTTGTACCTTCAGTAAAGCAGGAAAGGTAAAGCCAGTGGCTGCAGGACCTCATTAGTGTAAAGTTGTGATGTTGAAGTGCCTGTAATGAAGACCGAAGCTGATGTGGCATTGTATGATGACCACCCACAAAGTTTCAGTCCTTTTGGTTGATTTACTGAGCGTGCAACTCTTATTAGACGTTTTAATGATGCATGCTTAAAGTTTAATAAACTTCTTGGTGCATTAATTTCTTCGCTGATAAAGTACAATGCTCTGAACAGGGAGAGGGTACGGAGTGATAGGAGTGATCAGGGCCCTTTAAGTAGTTTTGTATCCGTGTCACGCCTGGGGAGACTAATTTTACCCCAGACATTAAGTCTGACTGGGTCACAAGCATCTGCCCTTTCAATTCAGAATGACCTTCAGGCTAATGTTACCATCACGCAGCTGCAGAACGTGACCCCTGATCTTTACTGTCCTGCAGGTCGTTCCACCTGCAGCACCAGGGACTGCACCTGTGGAGCGAGTGCGCCATTATTAACCATTTTTATACCTGATTTTATAACTAATTTACACTTTTTGTGTCTTTACGCAGTATTTTAAGAACTTTAAGAGGGAATGTGAGGGATGTTCACCCCATTCTCACGTCCGCCGCCCTGATCTCTGACCTTTTACCACAGCGAGGAACTTTAGAGACAGTCCCATATTTGAAGGAGGTGGCATATCCATTTTGGATGGCTGACATTAGGGAGCGTCTTAAAATAGGAGGCCAGGGGGGCCGAGCCGCACTCAGCCGGACCCCTCGGACAGGCACGGGCTAGACACCCACACACACACAGCACACACGCACTCAGGTGAGTGTGTTTACCTGGATTTCTCATTTACTGCAGTTTACAGGTGTTTATAATGCTCTGAAGCAGGTATAGTGTACAGATATAGAAGGTTCTCTGTGTAGTAAATCTATGTACTGTAAATCTGTATGTTATATTACAGCAGTGTGGGGATTTCTGCATGCAGGACTTATTTTTAAGCATTTATATTGATTTTATATTGATTTTAGTTGCAGAAAGAGATATTAAACTATATTGCTGATTGGCTTGGTTTGTTGCTTTTAATCTTTTAAATGATTTTATGTCTTAAATCATGAAGAAACATTAAGTGATTTGAAGAAAGTGAATAACATAAAATGCAGAATTTCCGTAATGCTGTTTAAATATAGGTTTATCATGATTATTATATTTTTGAATGTTATAGTTCATTGAGTAAAATAGTTTGTTTGGTTTTTATGTGGGTACATTTAATAATTATTTAATTACATAGATAAATGAGAGTTTCTTTTTTACTTTGTCGATGCTCACTACAAGTACAATTTGTGCAATAAATAGGAATACAAGAAATACATTCAGCTCTGAATCAGTTTGTCTGATTTTGCTATTTATAGGTTTATGTTTGAGTAAAATGAACATTGTTGTTTTATTCTATAAACTACAGACAACATTTCTCCCAAATTACAAATAAAAATATTCTCATTTAGAGCATTTATTTACAGAAAATGAGAAATGACTGAAATAACAAAAAAGATGCAGAGCTTTCAGACCTCAAATAATGCAAAGAAAACAAGTTCATATTCATAAAGTTTTAAGAGTTCAGAAATAATCAATATTTGGTGGAATAACCCTGTTTTTTTAATCACAGTTTTTTTTCATGCATCTTGGCATCATGTTCTCCTCCACCAGTCTTACACACTGCTTTTGGATAACTTTATGCTGCTTTACTCCTGGTGCAAAACATCAAGCAGTTCAGTTTGGTGGTTTGATGGTTGTGATCATTCATCTTCCTCTTGATTATATTCCATTATATTTTAAATTTTCAAAAAAATCAAAGTTTTAAAGTTGTCTCATTTTTGTCCAGGGCTGTATAATAATTACATAGATAAAATGTGTATATTTTCTTCCTTTGTCGTTGCTCAGTACAAGTACAAGGTGATGTAAATCATGTAAAGCATTTAGAAGTGTGTGTAAAATTAGCAATTTGTGCAATAAATAGGAATGCAAGAAATATAGTGTATATGCATATATCGTTGCTGTCCAGTGAAAAACAAGTATCTTCCTTTTTGTCTGTTTTTAGTTTACTACATAATTTTTTTACTACTTACATTGTGTCGACATTTTTGGTTGAATAGGCCAATAGAAATTCACCAAAATTACCTGAAATTGACTTGTTTTACATTGTTTTTTTCTCTCTCTCCTGTAAAGTTGCCATTTTGGAGATATATGTTGATATATATTAGTTTTTGTCAGGAAATGTCAATTCTAAATTGCAATGAAAGACAAAGTATTTTGGAGAATTTCTATTGGTCCATTCATCATACAATTCTGATACAACATGAAGAACAGATTCATATTGTGTATAATGATATTTGTAATATTAATATATATGTATGATTTGTAGTGCTAGAATTAAATTGATTAAATTAAAGTTATTTTCTTGTAATTTAACCCTCTCAGGTCAACCTATAGACTCTGCACTCTATTCAAAATGACTGTATAGCATAGAAATGGTTATTTAACTCAATAATGGAACAGTTTTAGTCCATTTCTGTCTATTTGGTGACTGACTCTATACTGTAATCGATTGGGTTCCATACTGTATAGCACTGAAAACAGGTTTTTCACCCTGTATTTCTTGAGGGTGGCTTTTCTTTTCAGTTAGGAATGCACAATAGATAGTTTCAGCATAGGTATTGCATTATTAGTGTGCATATGCTCAAAATGTACATGTTCTCAATTTCTAGAGCCTATATGTTTTATGACATTATATCTGTCCAATATCATGTATTTCACTTTAGTCTTTGAAAAATGCCATGCATTATTAATATATTGACATGCTAGATTATGACTTTAGGCAAAATATGATAAAAATGACTGTATTTATTAATATCACAGCATAAATTGAAAGTTGCAGCCTTTATTTTAACTTAGGGTTTAACTCAGTTCAGGGTTTAGTAAGTCTGTAATCAAAAGAGATGTATACTGTATACAGTATATAATTAATTAGCGTTTTTTCAATCAATATTGAAACTATTTTATATGCTAACATCTACTAGTACATAGAATTTCAAATAATCATTTAAGTCAATAAAACATAATTTAAATGTTTAAATAGTTAAATGGTCCTTTTATTGTTATTTTCATTAGAACCAAGTGTTTAGGTCATTTATGTTTTACCGTTTAGAGTGTGTATTAGATACGTGTAAAGTGTATGTATGTGTGTATTAGAGATACAGTAATATTGGAGTGTGTTCGTGAGCATGTGAAGCTTCTTGGCAGGGGTGGGTTATCAGAGATGTGTATAAATATGGGTTAGAGGGAGCCTGAGCTGAGGTGTGTGTGTGAGTGTGTGTGTGTGTGAGTGAGTGAGTGTGTGTGTGTGTTGGCAGTAGGCCGGTAGGCAGTGCATTAGAAGACGGGTACAGTATTGCTTTCACGGTCGGGGTTCAGTCAGTTCTGCCCACTTACTGCACTGCTGTACAGGTTCTGTATGGATCCTGCAGAACATTTATCTACAGATGTTGCTACAGCTGGGCCTGTAGATCCTGTAGCTCTACACTCATAGGTTGACAGAACTCATGTTTAACAGGAAGCTTGCCCTGCAGAAGTTAGTAATGAAAAAAACGTTACAATGCTAAAATCACTATTACAAACTGTTTTTTACTTTTACCAGACATGGATATACTTTAGAGCAGTCTGAGGTGAAATGAGTTTTGATGGGAGCCATGATGCTCCTGAACGCATCCCATCCAGGAGGAAAAAAAAAACCACTGCCAGTCCACACTTAAGATTGATTGGCTGATTGGGGCAATTGGCGAAGGGAAATACAGCTGTACCAGTGACTGATTAAAACCCTGACAACCCTGTCAACAGTCAGCCATCCTGCTGAAAAATGCTGGGTAGAAACAAAAAAGCACAGCACACATGTTTAACAGGAAGCTTGTCCTGCAGAAGTTACTGTTAAAAAAAAGTTATGGTGCTAAAATCACTATTACAAACTGTACAGAGCGCAATACTTTTTTTGTTTTTAATTTTACCTTTACCAGGCATGGATATACTTTAGAGTAGTGAGAGGTGAAATGAGTTTTAATGGGAGCCATGATGCTCCTGAACGCATCCCGTCTAGATGAGAAAAAAAAACACTGCCTACCCAGACTTAAAAATGATTGGCTGACTCAAACTCATTGCAGAGAACAGGCCAATCAGAACCCTCTCTGTTTTTGCATGCACTTCACACAAGCGATTGGGGAAAAAAGTCTGTATTGTCTGCATGCACGTTTGTGTTCACTCTTGGGCCACTCGTTTCAGATTCTGGGAGATTTTATGTGACTTCCAGGCATCAGGGAGCAGATGTTGATATGCTGTAGACTTCCGCAATGTCCGGGAGACTTAGGAAGTCTGAAATAGTATTTGGGTTTAGGGATAAATCTACGATGAGTGTGGTGGTCTGGAAGTGTGTTCAGGTTTGTTCAGGTAAATATCTGGCATGTTTCTATCTTGTCAGCGTGAAACACACGCCAATGACTGAATAAAACCCTGACAACAGTAACAGTCAGAGACAACCTCCTATATTAGCCATGCAGGAGTGCTGTGTGTGCCCCACAGTTTCAGGCTTTCCTGTCCTTTATGATCAATCCCTGCTGATTTACAGGGACTCTGATCAGAATTATACAGCATAGAGAAAGACTGCAGAAATAGTTGGGGTCTTTGGTTTTATTTTATTTCAATTTTTTTCTCCCCAAACCACTCATTAGGGCTTCCCCTATCACTAGTGATGCCCAAAAACCAGGAGGGTGAAGACCACCACACGCCTCCTCCGATACATGTAAAGTCAGACTCCGCCTCTTTTTCAGCTGCTGCTGATGCTGTAGCATTGCCGAGTAGCATCACAGCGCTAACACTTGGAGGAAAGCACAGCGACTCGGTTCTGATACAGCAGCTCACAGACGCAGCCTTGTTCTGATCCACATCACCCTAGGAGTGATGAGGAGAAAGAGAGAGTGCCATCTACTGTACCCACCCAGCGAGAGCAAGGACAACTGTGCTCTCTCGGGGCTCCGGCAGCTAATGGCAAGCTGCATGACCGGGATTCGAACTATCGATCTCATAGGGGCAGCGCTTTAAACCGCTGGACCACGGGGATCCCTGGGTTTTGAAAATATAATTATAATTAAATAATATAAATATAAATAAAAATTTAAAAATAAAATATTTAAATGGAAAAGTTTGCTTTTGTTAGCCTCCAGGCGGCTTACTAGACATTACTAGACACATTTGTTAAAACGATTTCATTGGACGACGCAGGGAACGCTTTTGTAACGCCAACATGTGAACAAGCAGGTCAGTTTTCTCTGCAAAACTGTCACACTGTTAAGATATGAATGCGCCAAAGTCAGAGCTTACGTTTTTTATTTATTTTTATGGTCCTGAGTATTGAATTCTATTGGTTCTTCTGGTCTGTGCTTTTGTTTTTAAAAATATGATACTTAATGAGATTTAATGAGCAGCTGAAAAATCTCATTACAGACAATCTGTCTCCATATTTTTGGACATTTTAGTGTTTTTGGCCACAGAATAACAGAATTATTCTCTATGGGTGATAATTATGTACTCTATAGAGGGGCTTTAATAGGCAGATATATTGTAGATAATCCCCTGTCCATGCTGTGTCCTCCTGCTGTGCTATTTGTAGTCCTCCTTAGAGAGACATTAAATGTCAAGGACTTTATTCTGAGTACTTAACAGAGACAGAAGGAAACCAGTTTAGGTCTTCAGACAGAACCAAGAAGGAATCAACCCACAGGAATGAAACTTGGTGGGTAGTTGAGCATCAGAAGGCAGGTTGGTCTTATTGATGTAATTTGTGCTATACTGGTTGTGTCGATATTTATATAGCATACTTTTGATAGCAGTGGATTGAAAATAAAATACACTACTGACATGAAGGATCTGGGAGATCTACACTAACCATGAACCATGTAAAGAGAGCCCAGTAGCCACAATTGCAGCAACTGCAGACATTCATTGAGCAGTGATGCCCTCTGTGAGTCATCTTGTTAGTGCCAGCACCATTGGCAGACGGCTGCACGTTGAGGACTACATGCATGCAGACAATTATGATAACTGCCCTTATTAATGCTAGATAAATGTGGAGTCAACCAATAAGGACCATTAAACCTGTGTAAAGGCAATAAATGGTTTGTTGTTGCACATCACACGTCCAGAAGATGTGCTATTTTATATGACGCCTTTGATCTTCAATACAGTACACTATTCTAGCAGGACAATGCTTGTCCACACCCTGCTGCTGAGTCACTGCAGATACTAAACCATGTCCATCTGCATCTCCAGATCTGTCCCTGATTATAGAACATTTAACTGCTTGAATTAAATTTTGCACAAGCAGTGAATACATAAAGTTATCCAAAAGCAGTGTGTAAGACTGGTGGAGGAGAATATGATGCCAAGATGCATGAAATTAAAACTGAGATTAAAAACCAGGGTTATTCCAACAAATATTGATTTCTGAACTCTAAAAAACTCTTTATGAATATGAACTGTTTTTTTTTTTTTTTGCATTATTTGAGGTCTGAAAGCTCTGCATCTTTTTTGTTATTTCAGTCATTTCTCATTTTCTGTAAATAAATGCTCTAAATGAGAATATTTTTATTTGGAATTTGGGAGAAATGTTGTCTGTAGTTTATAGAATAAAACAACAATGTTCATTTTACTCAAACATAAACCTATAAATAGCAAAATCAGAGAAACTGATTCAGAAACTGAAGTGGGCTGAATGTAAAGATACATACATTTAATTTGCCGATTTTTGATTTACAATATAATTTGAACAGACAAACTCTCCTTTACACTGTGCCAAAATTTCTTGATGAATTGGCCAATAGAAATACTTTAAAATTACCTGAAATAAACTCTTTTTACATTGACTTCCACTAAAAGATTAGAAAAGGTTTTTTATCTCTACTGTAACGTTGCTGTTTTGAAGATTTGGAAACATTTTATTAGTATTATTGAACAGTGACAAAATACAACATCTATATTTGAGATAATTATAAAAATCTGTGGAATTCACCTTCAAATAGTATATGTATATTTTTTGTGCTGTTTTAACCCTGTCAGACCCTGCATACATTACAATGGACATCATGTATTTTCTTTATGTTTAGTTGCACATATATAACACTATTAACACTATTTGACAGCTGTTTGTTGTTCATCAGAATAGGCCAGGATCCGGCCAATGAGCAAGTGTATAAACTGATTAAACAGTAGCTTGGCCCCGCCCACTGAAAAAACACTGGAAAAAAAACTATTATAATCGTTTTTTACTAGTTTAATGTGATTTAGTGTAGATGAAGTATAAAATATTACACACAGGCTTATAACCCTTAAATAATTTTAGTTAATTGGCTTTATTTGCTATAAAGATTTTACAGTAGAATATTAAAAAAAGTATCTTTTCTGTGGATTACAGACAGAAAACAGCATTTTCTCATTTTTTTCCATCACCGTATGGGTTTAATGTTCTCTGCACTCCTCTGTTTATACTGTTTAATCACAAATAAATAGAGGAATAACTCTAATGCTAATGGAGTAAAAGTCCAGCTGGAGTTACAGTAGAGATTTAAACAATCTCACAGTGCCTGCATACCGCCTGTGCCACGGCTATTTATACCCACCCTGCCTCTGCCAATCACAGCACACTTCCTCATTCCGCCCAGTTCCTCTTCCTATTGGCTGAGGGCTGAGACATAGATGCTATTGTGCTCCTGTAGACCAATCAGCTCACAGGTCCCTCCCCTCTAAGCCTGACTGGCACCTCTGTCTGCTGTGGGCATTAGTGTGAAGGACGCAGGCTGGCAGTAATATGAGGAGCTCGGCTGCTGCCCTGCAGAGACTCACCAGCTCAGGTCAAACACAGCAACAGATCTGAGACTTATATATTTACTGTGCTATACAAATCTATAGTATTTTAAGCTGTTAAGCTGTTGATAATAGTAAAACATGTAAATAAAGCAGTAGTCATTTGAATAAATGTGTGTGTCTGTGTGTTTTAATAAAGCTTCATCATCTGTTAACAGTAAATATGTTCTATAATGCGCTTTTCCCTCTCTCTAGCGCTCTCTGCAGGAAGGATGTCCATCCTTAAGATCTACGCTCGCGAGATCCTCGACTCCAGAGGAAACCCCACCGTGGAGGTCGACCTTCACACAGAGAAAGGTCACACATACACACACATAATACACACATTATACACACGAAGTACAGTCATGTGAAAAAGTTTGGGCCCCCCTATTAATCTTAATCATTTTTAGTTGTAAATATTTGGGTGTTTGCAACAGCCATTTCAGTTTGATATATCTAATAACTGATGGACACAGTAATATTTCAGGATTTAAATGAGGTTTATTGTACTAACAGAAAATGTGCAATATGCATTAAACCAAAATTTGACCGGTGCAAAAGCATCCTTATCATTTTATTGATTTGAATACTCCTAACTACTTTTTACTGACTTACTGAAGCACAAAATTGGTTTGTTAACCTCATTGAGCTTTGAACTTCATAGCCAGGTGTATCCAATCATGAGAAAAGGTATTTAAGGTGGCCAATTGCAAGTTGTTCTGCTATTTGAATCTCCTCTGAAGAGTGGCATCATGGGCTCATCAAAACAACTCTCAAATGATCTAAAAACAAAGATTGTTCAACATAGTTGTTCAGGGGAAGGATACAAAAAGTTGACTCAGAGATTTAACCTGTCAGTTTCCACTGTGAGGAACATAGTAAGGAAATGGAAGAGCACAGGGACAGTTCTTGTTAAGCCCAGAAGTGGCAGAACAAGAAAAATATCAGAAAGGCAGAGAAGAAGGAGTATGGGACAAGGAGAAGCTGTATGGGAAAGAGATGTGAAAGAAGCCATTTCTGCAAGCACGCCACAAACAGAGTCGCCTGAGGTATGCTTTTGCCTGCTCGTTTTGTTTGTGGCGTGTTTGCAGAAATGGCTTCTTTCTCATCACTCTCCCATACAGCTTCTCCTTGTGTAAAGTGTGCTGTATTGTTGAGCGATGCACAGTGACTCCATCTGCAGCAAGATGATGCTGCAGCTCTTTGGAGGTGGTCTGTGGATTGTCCTTGACTGTTCTCACCATTCTTCTTCTCTGCCTTTCTGGCCTTAGGTACATCCAAGTATTCTAGGCTTTAAGTGTACTTAGAAAATGGAAAAACCCAAGATGCTGTTCTAAGCTACGCTGACTCGTAAGAAATAAGGGAAAAAAAAACATCACCTGCAGCCTCTCCCGAGAGAGAGTGCTTTTCCTGGTGGGGGTGCTGAATTCAGTGCCATAGTAGTGCCTAAATCTGGACCCCGCCATAAAAAGCACCCCCTCTCGGCAGCATGCATGCACTGTTGTCGCGATAAAAGCTAATTACTGTAGCTAAACTTTACTTAGAAACACGCTCCCGTGGCAGATTTTGGCACGCTTTCAAAATAAAAGTTTACTTTAAAACAGTTTCTGCTTTTTCTGCAGTATCATTCAATGGGGGACATATCCACCTTTTTATGATATTTCCTATGCCAATCGGTATGACTCAAGTTCTTCTTGGTTTAACTATTTTTTATGATGAGTTTAATGATTATTATCTCTCTTTTTTAGGTCGTTTCAGGGCTGCAGTCCCCAGCGGTGCCTCCACAGGAGTTCATGAAGCTCTGGAGCTGAGAGATGGTGATAAGACCCGTTACCTGGGCAAAGGTGAGACACCTGCACACAGACATACAGGACCTGTACAATAGTCTGCAAAGTAATCATACCCTCTGAAATTTTTGCACATTTTGTCTCCTTACAAACACAAACTAAAATGTCTTTTATTGAGATTTTAATTGATAAATCAACATAAGGTATCAAATAACTGTAAATTAAAATGAAAATGATACATGGTCTTTAAATGTTTAATCAAATATATAAAATAAATTAGCATAATACATTTTTAACTCTGAACCCCCCAAATAAAATAAATCAGTGCAATCAATTACCTTTAGAGGACTTAAAGGAGACCTCTGGTGTAAAATGAACTTTTGTTGTAGTAAAACAGTTCTTACCTTTGTTGAATAGCACACCTCCACTCTCCTACAGCTTTCTGACAACCAGCAATTTTGTGCTTTTTGCCCAGCCCTCTGTACAACGGGCGATTAAGAGCATATTTTGCCCCAATAAATCGCTTTTTACACCGTTATTTAGGCTCAAAGTATCTCCACACCTCATTGGTAGAATCCAGAGAGCCCTGACATTTTAAAACAAGGCATTACTAACTTAAAAAGTGCACAAGAAGCTTATTAAAAAGTTCAAGGGGCCGAATACTTTTGCAAGGCACTGTAGCAAGACATGAAAATGTGTGTTCACAGATGCTCTATATCCAGTAAGAAAGCTCAGTTTGAGCTCAAAAACTGGTTTTAACACCTGATAGGTCATAATTAGTGAAGGAAATGGGCGAAGCTTGTTGTTATTTATAGTGGTCTGGAATAAATCTGGAATAAATTCTATTTATATACAGTTATAATTAGTATATATAGTATAATTAGTATAATTATATTTAAAACCCATGTTTGTTGACCGCCTTTTATCATCATTCACACAAACAACGACCCCATTTACCATTTACTCTTTTATAATGTTCATTAGCCCGGCTCCAGCTGTGCGGACCCCCAGCCTTCCTGCAGCTCCACACACACACTTTTCCAGCTATTCTTCACACCAACACACACCTGATTCAGCCCACCAGCTCATTAACAGCTCATTTATCCGCTGCCTCTCTCTCTATATGCTTTTGTGCAGCTTCTTAACCCAAAAGAACCCATTAAAACCCATTAAAAGCTGTGTAAAGTTAATTACAGCTCTTTTTTTTTACTTTAGCTCATAAATTAAGTTCCTAAGTGACACATACTGAACATCACGAGAGCATCACTACAAAACAGTTTGAAAATCTGTGTGTTTATATTAATCTGAGGTTAATTATACAGAATATATGAGTGATTTAGGGTTAGAGCTGGAGATAAAACTAAACTCTCCTACTAAAAGTGGATTTTAGCTTCTACAGCTCTGTTCCAATCATTTAACTATTCAATTAAACACTTTAAAGAAGCAGCAGCCGAGAGACCCATGGTCACTCTGGAGGAGCTGCAGAGATCCTCAGCTCAGGTGGATTAGGGGAATCTGTCTACATTAATCTATAAATTGTGCACTCCACAAATCTGGCCTTTATGGAAGAGTGAAAGAAGTGCAAGAAGAAAACCATCGTTAACAGAAAGACGTAAGAAGTTCTGATTGCTGTTTGCAGTTTGTAGATCAAATTTGAACCTTTTTTTGGCCTAAATTCAAAGCAAAACTATGTGAGGCAAAAAAAGTAACACATTTACTGCACATCACCTTGAACACACCCTGATTTACTAATCTGAGCTTAATTATATAGAATATATGAGTGATTTAGGGTTAGAGCTGGAGATAAAACTTATCTAGCTCCTTTTAAAAGTGGATTTTACCTTCTGCAGCTCTGTTCTAATCATTTAATCATTTTTAAATGCTTTAATTATATATTTTACATGATGTATAGAACAATGTTTTAAAATACAAGTCATTAAATTGTTGTTGTGTCAGTTATGTGTGTTCCATCAGGACTTACGTAACCTTAAAATAATTCTATTTTATGGCATATAATTTAAGAAATGTATTGTTTCTATATGCAATAATGTATTTGTACACATCTAAATATGTTACAGAGTCAGAGAGAGAGATAAATATCAAATATTCTTCAGTAAAATGACAGTAAAACATTCTATAATCTTAAAATTAAAGGTCACCTTCTGCTAAAATCCTTTTGTTCTTGTTCTTTGTGAAATACAGCAGGTCTCTCTGAGGTGTTTATGATGCTGCACATGATGAAACTCTTCCTTAACCTCCATTGTCTGTAGCAGCTAGTAAAATAAAATATTCAGAAATATGAATATAACAGCGGTAGGAACAGCATGCAGTTCATTCCTGTGTTATTTGTGCGAATAACACATCAGTGTTTATATAGTTTACCCAGTAATTCAGAGCTAAGAAACAAATGATTAGAATTAGTCTATGGAGGAAAAACACCACCAGCCAAGTACAATTGAGATAGGTAGGTGTAAAAACAGTTTAGAACAGTTCTGTTTACACTAGTTAAAAGTACAAATCCACCCCAGGGTGGATTTTTACTTTCTGGACCTGGACTACCCACTTCTATGTGTAACTCTCTGTAGGTTAACATAGGATCTCCGGAAATCCTGCGTTTCCTCGCCACTCCTCCACCGGACTAAAGCAGTGTTATACCGGATCACCGGAGCACTTTTTCTTTCTTCACAAAAACCAGCTCACTATCATTCATTCATACTAGAGACACAACTAGATATTTAAAAATGAATAGAAAATGATGGAATAAATCCTTTTAAATATGTGTAAGTCTAGGCTCTTATGGGTTAATTCTATTTTATGGCATATCATTTAACAAATGTATTGTTTCTATATGCAATAATGTAGTCAGAAATATCAAATATACTTCAGTAAAATTAGAGTAAGAACATTCTGTAACCTTTAATTCTGCATTAAAGTGACTTTTCCTCATTTTTCCTAAACAAAATCTTGTAATATAGGTGTACTTAATGATCAGTGGTTTAATACAATTAATAAAAATGCAAGAAATAAAAGTAACTAGGATTAAACAATACTTTATTTTAAGTGTTTTTAATGTTATGGCTGATTTTATGTGTTTTATGTTGAAGGTGTGACTAAAGCTGTGGATCATGTGAACAAGGACATCGTCCCGAAGCTGCTGGAGAAAGTTAGTAGCGTTAATTTTAATAAATGAATTTGTTCTCCATTACTTTTAAATGTCTCTCGTTCTTTTAAATGTCTCTCGTTCTTTTTACTCTCAATTTGACTTTTTTTTACTTTCAATCTCTCTCGTCCTCCATCAGAAGCTGAGTGTTGTTGACCAGGAGAAGATTGACCAGCTCATGCTGGAGCTCGACGGAACTGAGAACAAATGTAAGCTAATATGTCTAATGTTATATAGAGTCAATTACAGGTAGACATTAGGGGTGGGCAATATTATATCGTATACAATATATCGTGACACAGAAATATCGTGATATTAAAAATCCATATTGTGATAATAGGGCTGTTCTGTCTTAAAAGTAGTCTATTATTTACTGTGAAGCTTTAGGTGTATTTATTGTATAATTGTAATAGTTTGCAGTTTATATGCATGCACTAAATATTCTGCAATATTATTTCCTATATCAGCAAATATATAGTTATCGCAAAAATACCCTGAAATATTGTGATATTATTTTAGAGCCATATCGCCCACCCCTAGTAGACACTCTGACTGAGTGTGTGTGTGTGTGTGTGTGTGTGTGTATCTCTCTGTAGCTAAGTTTGGAGCTAATGCTATCCTGGGTGTGTCGCTGGCGGTGTGTAAGGCTGGAGCTGCTGAGAAAGGTGTTCCTCTGTTCCGTCACATCGCCGACCTCGCCGGAAACAAAGACGTCATCCTTCCTGTACCTGTGAGTATTGATTATTTATTCATTCATTTATTTATTTTATAATTAAATTATGTTTGATTATATATTTCATCATCAAATAAGCAGTTGCACCCAGAACGAATCTCAGACTGGGCTCTGTCTGTCCTTCTCTCTCACTTACTGTCTCTCACTTTATCTTGCTCTGTCTCTCTCTCTCACTCGCGCTGTCTCTTGCTCACTCGCTCTGTCTGTCTTTCTCTCTCACTGTCTCTCTCTCTCACTCATTCTGTCTCTCTCTTTATCTTGCTGTCTCTCTCTCTCACTCGCGCTGTCTTTTGCTCACTCGCGCTGTCTCTCTCTCACTTGTTCTCCCTGTCCCTCTCTCTCACTTGTTCAGTCTCTCTTTATCTTGCTCTGTCTCTCTCTTTATCTTGCTCTGTCTCTCTCTTTATCTTGCTCTGTCTCTCTCTCTCACTCGCGCTGTCTCTCTTTCTCTTGTTCTGTCTGTCTCTCTCTCACTCGCACTGTCTCTCTTTCACTCTCTCTGTTTGTCCCTTTCTCCCACTCGCACTGTCTTTCTCTCGCGCCGTCTCTCTCTCACTCGCTCCGTCTTTCTCTCACTCGCGCTGTCTCTGTTTCACTCTCTCTGTTTGTCCCTTTCTCCCACTTGCACTGTCTTTCTCTTGCACTGTCTCTCTCTCACTCGTTCTGTCTTTCTCTCGCTCTGTCTCTCTCTTTATCTTGCTCTGTCTCTCTCTCTCCTGAAATATTATAATACAGTAAAAAGCTCTAGTCTGACCTAAACCACAGTACACTTTTTATATTTTATTTTTAAGTGATTGACACCACTAATATTATTTAATTTCATTTTGTCTATGTAATACTTACTAATATTTTTAAAGAACTCCTAACACTAAAATGCACAAAGCAATACAATTTACAGGTACAATTTAGAAAAAAGGTATTGAAAGAAGTATTGTTTGGGTATCGGTAAGCGTATCGAAAATGTAAAAATGATACCCAGCCCTAATTAGAGCTAACTTCTCTCTCTCTCTCTCTCTCTCTCTCTCTCTCTCTCTCTCTCTCCCTCTCTCTTTCTCTCGTCCTCCTCTTCAGGCGTTTAACGTGATTAATGGTGGTTCTCATGCTGGGAATAAGTTGGCCATGCAGGAGTTCATGATCCTGCCTGTGGGGGCGTCTAACTTCCGCGAGGCGATGAGGATCGGGGCGGAGGTTTACCACAATCTGAAGGGGGTCATCAAGGGAAAATACGGCAAGGATGCCACCAACGTAGGAGATGAGGGCGGCTTCGCCCCCAACATCCTGGAGAACAACGAGGGTGAGCGAGTGTTCGAATAGAGTATAGCCCCTAATGATTAAAATTCTTAACTTTTCTATATGAAAAGCTAAAATCGGCTTCACAAATACCCTTTTAGTAATAGGATGAGGGTAGAGCAATTAATTAGGGATGTGAAGAGATCTCGTGGATTAAAACGTGACAAAATTTCTCATCAAGCTTAAACCTGTCTCACGGGGTAAAAGACAGTATGTGAGCTTCGTGGTACAGTTAAAGAGCTCCGCGCGACAGTGCTCTTACTGTCCCAAAGAATCACAGCCCTAGTAAATACTGTAAGTAAATCCTACACCTGACTGTTTCATAGAGAGCTGTACTAATCCCTTAGCTCTGTACTGTATTTAAAAACATGTTCTGTCTCTGTTTCACTTCAAGCATAGTCTTAATATGACTGGTTATGGTTATACATAGTTAAATTACAAGAGATTTAGGAGAAAAAACACACAAACCATAGTCTTAATATGACTGGTTGTGGTTTGCACTTATTGTTTGCTCTATATAAGACCTAGAAACTTTTTTAAATTTTTTATTCTTATTTATATTTATATTTCTTATAGAATTAATGTGTGAGAGAAACCAGTCTGTTAAGTTTGCGTTATGTGATTTTGTCAAATAAAACTCTAGTTTTCAAGCCATTTTTAATTTTTGACGTTTTCTTTAAAATTTTATTTTTAAATCTCATCTCG
This sequence comes from Astyanax mexicanus, assembly GCF_023375975.1. Lineage (NCBI taxonomy): Eukaryota > Metazoa > Chordata > Actinopteri > Characiformes > Acestrorhamphidae > Astyanax > Astyanax mexicanus. Next base: position 2,782,004 of record NC_064408.1, read on the forward strand.
TCTCATTCTCGTGAACCCAGTATCGTGTCTCGTCTCGTCTCGTGATATTAGTGTCTCGTCACACCCCTACAATTAATAACTAGGAAAGCTCGAGGCCCTAGCCTAGGCAATTGATTGTTTTGCTTGCCTTGTTGCAACGGGTCTATCAGTACCAAGCTGCTATAAAAACTATTTAGTAACTTAAAGTGTGTTTCTAGCTCTGGAGCTGCTGAAGTCAGCTATCGAGAAGGCCGGCTACGCTGATAAAATCATCATCGGGATGGACGTGGCCGCCTCCGAATTCTTCAGGAGTGGAAAATACGACCTGGACTTCAAATCCCCCGACGACCCCAAACGCCACATCACCGGAGACCAGCTCGGAGATCTGTACAAGAGCTTCATCAAGAACTACCCAGGTACTCACAAGTACATACTGTACGTCTGATCAAATCTTTTATAAACAATTTTCTTTTCATTTGACATCATAATATGCCAAAAACATGCTTTCACTTTCACTCTTCTTTCTCTAACTCAGTCCAGTCCATCGAGGACCCCTTCGACCAAGACGACTGGGAGAACTGGACGAAATTCACCGGATCTGTGGATATCCAGATTGTAGGTGACGATCTGACGGTGACCAACCCCAAACGCATCCAGCAGGCCGTGGAGAAGAAGGCCTGCAACTGCCTGCTGCTCAAAGTCAACCAGATCGGCTCCGTCACCGAGTCCATTCAAGCGTGAGCATACTGCCCTCCTGTGGAGCTCCGCAATAGGGCCTATGAGTACTCAAGCCCTCTCATGCAGCTCTGCAATAGGGCCCAGGCAAATAGCAGCTCTCTCATGCAGCTCTGTAATAGGGCCCAGGCAAATAGCAGCTCTCTCATGCAGCTCTGTAATAGGACCCAGGCAAATAGCAGCTCTCTCATGCAGCTCTGTAATAGGGCCCAGGCAAATAGCAGCTCTCTCATGCAGCTCTGCAATAGGGCCCAGGCAAATAGCAGCTCTCTTATGCAGCTCTGTAATAGGGCCCAGGCAAATAGCAGCTCTCTTATCCAGCTCTGTAATAGGGCCCAGGCAAATAGCAGCTCTCTCATGCAGCTCTGTAATAGGGCCCAAGCAAATAGCAGCTCTCTCATGCAGCTCTGTAATAGGGCCCAGGCAAATAGCAGCTCTCTTATGCAGCTCTGTAATAGGGCCCAGGCAAATAGCAGCTCTCTTATGCAGCTCTGTAATAGGGCCCAGGCAAATAGCAGCTCTCTTATGCAGCTCTGTAATATGGCCCAGGCAAATAGCAGCTCTCTCATGCAGCTCTGTAATAGGGCCCAGGCAAATAGCAGCTCTCTCATGCAGCTCTGTAATAGGGCCCAAGCAAATAGCAGCTCTCTCATGCAGCTGTATAATAGGGCCCAGGCAAATAGCAGCTCTCTCATGCAGCTCTGTAATAGGGCCCAGGCAAATAGTAGCTCTCTCATGCAGCTCTGTAATAGGGCCCAGGCAAATAGCAGCTCTCTCATGCAGCTCTGTAATAGGGCCCAGGCAAATAGCAGCTCTCTTATGCAGCTCTGTAATAGGGTCCAGGCAAATAGCAGCTCTCTTATGCAGCTCTGTAATAGGACCCAGGCAAATAGCAGCTCTCTCATGCAGCTCTGTAATAGGGCCCAGGCAAATAGTAGCTCTCTCATGCAGCTCTGTAATAGGGCCCAGGCAAATAGCAGCTCTCTCATGCAGCTCTGTAATAGGGCCCAGGCAAATAGCAGCTCTCTTATGCAGCTCTGTAATAGGGTCCAGGCAAATAGCAGCTCTCTTATGCAGCTCTGTAATAGGGCCCAGGCAAATAGCAGCTCTCTCATGCAGCTCTGTAATAGGGCCCAGGCAAATAGCAGCTCTCTCATGCAGCTCTGTAATAGGGCCCAGGCAAATAGCAGCTCTCTTGCAGCTCTGCAATAGGGCCCAGGCAAATAGCAGCTCTCTCATGCAGCTCTGTAATAGGGCCCAGGCAAATAGCAGCTCTCTCATGCAGCTCTGCAATAGAGCCCAGGCAATTAGCAGCTCTCTTGTGCAGCTTTGTTATAGGACTTTTGCACATAACAGCTCTGTCATGGAGCTCTGTTGTAGGGCTTATTCAGCTTATTCAGCTCCCTCTACATACAGAGTTTTTCTCGTGCAGCTCCGTTACAGGGCCTATGAAAACAACTCTCTCATGCAACCCTTTGATTAGGCCTATAAATACAGATTTCTCACACACCTCTTTCAGCCTCATCATATGGCTCTCAAATGCAGCTCCATCATATGGACTATAAATATAGCTCTCTAATGCATCATAGAATCTATAGACACATCAGCTCTATCAGTTATAGGACTACTATACTTTCTATGAATGCAGCTCCCTCATGCAGCTCTGTGATAGGGCCTATTAATACAGTTCCTTCATACAGCACCATCATTAGGTGTACAGGTTGATTTAGTGGTGTGTGTGTGTGTGTGTGTGTGTGTGTGTGCAGGTGTAAGCTGGCCCAGAAGAATGGATGGGGTGTGATGGTCAGTCATCGCTCCGGAGAGACAGAAGATACTTTCATCGCTGACCTGGTGGTCGGCCTCTGCACAGGACAGGTACTCTCTTTTCTACCTCACTACTCCTCTTTCTCTCTTTCTCTACTTCTCTCTTCTTCACTACATCTCTTACTTCTCTCCCTCTACCTCATTACTACTCTACTACTACTACCTCTTTCTCTCTATGTCTACCTTACTACGAGTCCCTCTCTACCTTTTTCTCTTTCCCTTTTCTCTCTTTCTACCTCTCTACCTCACTCTCTACCTTACTTTTCTTTCTTGCTTTCTTTCTTTCCTTCTTTTTTTCTTTCTTTTTCTACCTCATTACTTCTCTTTCTGTCTGAATCTTTGTCTTACTCTCTCTATGCTTTTTCTCTCTCTCTCTACCTCACTACTCTTACTCTCTCTCTCTCTCGCTCTAAAATGCTCTTATCTATCTGTTCTCTCTGCAGATTAAGACTGGCGCCCCCTGTAGGTCAGAGCGTTTGGCCAAATACAACCAGCTGATGAGGTCAGTGTCCAATTAACCCTTTATCTCAGTTACTCTAGCTTGGCAGCAATAAGTATAAAGTAACTCATTATAAATACTTTGTTATGTTACATAAGTATAAATGTAGGTTATCTTTACTTTACTGGAGTATTTTTTTTACATTTTCACACAATTATGTGAACTTTCTTCTCCTTACATTTTAATAAAAATATCCTCTTTACTCCTATTTACTCATTTCAGCTGGTTTTCATTCCGGCTTCTCATGGTTCAATAAAACCCCTTTCCAGATAAATCTCTCCATCCAGATAGAGTGAATCTGATTGTGATTGGATGTAGAGAAGTATTAACATATACCATTCCGACTCCCTATTGGTTTATACTGTGATCCATCACACCTGCACACGCCCCCCCAATCCCCCCCCCCACACACACACTCCAGCTAGAACAGCAGATGTATGTAGCCTAGTATGAAGATGATCCATATATGATCCATCCAGATAAACTCCAGTCCAACTAAACTTCTTTAATATATTTACATACTACTAAAATAAATACATTTACTACCAGCATATGTGCAGCTAAAACACTAGAGAACAGCCTAGTGCAAAATCCCAAATTATATTATCAACATTAACAATTTTAATATTTTAACAAAATGTGTTTTGGGGAAAGGGGGGGAGGGAGGGGGGGTGATAGTGCACTATAGGACTCTGTGGGCGTGGCCTAAGCTTTTGTTCTTAATGGCTTTTTTTTTCCCGCTTACATAACTTTTACTTTTATACTTTAAAAGTAGTTTTGAAACCAGTACTTTTTTCAAACGCTTTTACTTAGAGAGAAAAAAGCTTGAGTTGATACTTTAACGACTGCAGAAGTATTTTACTTAAGTAAATAGTATCTAGTATCTATACTTCTACCTACAGAGTAATAAAGGGAGAGAGCCAGGAGGTAACATAGACATGGAGACATAGTTATTTATTGTTCTTGATAACTTTTATCTATTTTTGCATCACTTTATTTGATGATGAGTGGACATACTACTGTCCCATGACCTTTGGCAAGTCCATGTATAAGTAAAGCTTTACTGTTTTGTCATATAAAAATATAATATGATTATATGAATAAAAATAAATCTAATCTCTTTCATTGTTCTTCCTCAGGATTGAGGAGCAGTTGGGAGATAAAGCCAAGTTCGCTGGGAAAGACTTCCGTCACCCAAAAGTCAACTAAAGTCTGAGGAGCTGAGTCTGACTCCCAAAGGCCGTCCGTAATCCTGATTATCCCCAAGGACTTTTTATACTGAGGATCCGTCTGATTCCAGTCCGATCTGCAGCCAGACGATCCGCCGGATTCTGAGATTTAACTCTTTATGTTGGAAAAACCCACAAATACAAATAAACAACTCCACTTCCTGTTCTACCTGCTCAAACTCCCAGACTCGTTCTTATTAACCTCTCTTCTCTTCTCTTCTCTTCTCTTTTCTTCTCTTCTACTCGTCTCATCTATTCTCTACTTTTCTCTTCTCTTCTCTTCATCTTGTCTCTTCTCTTCATTTCTAGATTTTATTTTTCCACTCCTCATCTCATTTTGTGTCTATCTTTCTCTTCTCTTATTGTTTCTTCTCTTCTCTTTTCTTCTCTTCTCAGCTCTTCTCAGCTTGTCTCCTTAAATGTCTTGTCTATTGTCTTCCTTTCTCTCCTCTTCTCCTCCGTTCTATTCTTTTTTTCATTTCTCCTCTCCTCGTCTTATCTGTTCTATCCCTTTTTCTTCTCATCTTGTCTCTTCTCCTCCTCTCTTTTTCCTTCTCTTTCTCATCTCTCGTCTCTTCTCGTCTTGTCTAGTCTCTCATTTTCTCATCTCAGCTCGTCTCCTTATCTCGTATATTGTCTTCCTTTCTATTCTCTCTTCTTTTTTTCCTTTCTCCAGTCCTGGTCTCATCTCATCTCATCTCTTACCTTCTCTTCTCTTCTCTTCTCTTCGTCTCATCTTGTCTCTCCCTTTTTCTTCTAATCTTGTCTCTTCACTTCTCCTCTTTTTCTTCACTTTTTTTTATCTATTCTCTTGTCTCATCTCGCCTTTTCTCTTCTCATCTTATCTTTTCCTTCTATTCTCTTCTATTCTTTTTACATCTCAGCTAGTCTCCTTATCTTGTTAATAGCCTTTCTTTCTCTTCTCTTTTTCATTTCTGCTCTCCTCTTCTCATCTTATTTCTTCCATTCTCTCTTCTCTTTTTTATTTATTCTCTCCTTGTCTCATCCCATCTTTCCTTTTCTCATATTGTTTCTTCTTTTCTCTTCTCTTCTCTTTTTCATTTCTTCACTTCCTGCCTCATCTCATTTATCCTTTTCTCATCTTGTCTCTTCCCTTCTCCTCTCTTCTCTTTTTTAATTTCTCTTCTCTTGGGTGTTACTTCATCTGTCCTTTTCTCTTCTCTTGTCTCTTTTTTTCTCATCTCAGTTATCTTTTCTCATCTCCTTATCCTGTCTTTTCTGTTGACTCCCTTTCTCTTCATTTCTTTTCTCTGTTCTTCTCTTCTCTTTTCTTCTGTTCTCCTTATCTCTTTTACTCTTATCGTCTCTTCTTATTTTTTTCACACTTTTGCTATCTTTTCGTTTCTCCCTCATCTCCTCAGCTCATCTCTTTTTTCCGTTGTCTACTTTTGCTATTTTCTTCTAATCTTTTTTCTATTTTATCTCTCATATTTTCCCTATCTTTTATATATATTGTTATAGGTTGCAGTTCTGTGATTTTTAGGAGTCGTGTGTTTTTACAGAAATCTCACTCATGAACATGTATTCACCCAGTGCTGAATGGTATCAGTGGGCGGGAGTGTGCGGCCGTGCCCACGCCCCCCAGAGGTTAATGTCGTTATCCTCGTTAATAATGCTAACGAGGTGATTAGCGGGAGTCGATCACATTCTCCGGGGTTAATCCCCGGTGGGCTCGGGTCGGGGCTTTGGGTGGTTTTAATGCTCTTAATCCAGAAGCGAGGAGCCTGAAAGCCCTGCCGCTCTGCAGGGGGAACACTGATCATATTATTACCTCTATATTATTATTATTATTAGCACCTATTCATAACTCCTTATTAATAAAGCTTATTCATCTCTACCAATATCATTTACATATGAGTAATCATGTAGGAGTTAACTCCTGTTAACACGCAGGAGCTCCATGTGATTGTGGATAATAATTTAATAATTTAAAATATATAATTCTTTTTTTTTAATGCATCAAACAAACTGAGATTATCTTAAATCTAGTACGGAATATTGTGCAATATAAACTTGTGTTATTTTATTAATTAAAGAATCATTTGAATAATAAATAGTATTATAATTCACAGTGAATAACACTGTAATAATACAGAATAATTCATGGTGGTAACTCCATATTTATAGTAGACACTGAATTGTTTATTGTGGATAATGAATAAGTATTGGTAAAGTAATTCTCTTCTCGTCTCGTCTCTCATTTTCCCTTCTCTTTTTTTCTTTCCTCTTCTCTCCTCTTTTTCATTTCTCCTATTCTTGTCTCTTCTAGTCTCTTCCTTTCTCCTCTCTTCTCTTTTCCATTTCTCCTCTCCTTGTCTCATCTTGTCTTTCCTTTTCTCTTATCATCTTGTCTCTTCTTTTCTCTTCTCTTTTTTTCATTTCGGCTCTTCTTCTCATCTAGTCTCTTCCTTTCTCCTCTCATCTCTTTTTCATTTCTCCTCTGCTTGTCTCACCTTGTCTCTCCTTTTCTCTTCTCATCTTGTCTCTTCTCTTCTCTCTTTATTTTTGTTCATTTCTCCTCCCTTTGTCTCATTTCTTCTCTCTCTCTCTATCTATCTATCTATCTATCTATCTATCTATCTATCTATCTATCTATCTATCTATCTATCTATCTATCTATCTATCTATCTATCTATCTACATAGTGCAATAGACAATGATTTGGACAAACCTTAAATTCTGTGTTTTATCATCATATTAAAATGTTCTTCATTGTAGATTAATACTAACTAGTAAATAAAAAAGTGTTAAACAAACCAGAAAGGAAGCAACTCTTGTTTAGATGATCAGTTTTGAACATCTCTGCTGGATTTTCTCAGTCAGTTTTATGAGATAGAGTCTCCTGGAATTCAGGCTTTCAGTTAACAGCTGTGCTGAACTCATCAAGAGTTAATTACTTGAATTTCTTGTCTCTTAATGTAAAGTTTGAGAGCATCAGTTAAAGTAAAGTAGTGAAGAGGTAGAGTTACAGGTATACAGTGAATAGTGAATATTTGAGTAATGTTCTAATCCAGATTATGAGAAGAAAAAACTACTCAACTAAATAAAGAAAAAAATAAGAAATGAAGGTCAGTCAATCCTGAAAAGAAGAATTTTTAGAAGTTTAAAAAGTTTAAAAAGTACTGCAAAAAACATCAAAAGCGTTATAATGATGGTGAAACTGGCACTCATCAGGGCCACTCCAGGAAAGGACAGGATAAGTTTATCAGAGTTTCCAGACTCAGAAACCACAATTTAACAGCTCCCCAGATACGAGCACCTAAATACTTCACAGAGTATTTAGGTTTGTTTAACACTGTTTTTAAGTTACTACATGATTCCTTATGTGTTCCTTTATAATCTAATAGATCACTTCACTATTCATTTACTATGTAGAGAAAAAATAAAACATTCAAAGAGACAGTGTGTCCAAACTTGTGACAAACATACATCGGTAAAAACTGTATAAAATGTGGAAACGTTATTAAAAGTTTTGATTTGAGTAACAATTTGTTTATTTGGGGAGTTTTTATATTTATGTGACATAATGTTGTTGCTGAAAAGTAAATCTTTAGCAAATGTTATGAGGTAAATGCAGCACATGCTGCCTTCTCAGCCAACAAGCTAAAAACAGCTGGAAACATTACATTTAGTTACAATGTAGGAAAAATAAAAAATATATAAAAATATTGAATGAGAAGGTGTGTATTTTGGCTGGTACTTTATATACAGAATATATATTACCTTATTCATAGTATCACTGTTATTAATAGACACTGAATAATTCATCGCTAATATTGTACATGTTAGAGTTAATGTTAAATGTCTACAATAAAACTAGTATAATATTAATAATGATGGATGATTGATAATGAGGATGATTGATAATGAGGATAGTGATGTATGGGTTTAGAGCAAACCTTGTGGGAGCTCTAATGATCTAAAATATCCAGAGGATCAATTCATCAATTATAAAAAATAACAGAGAGAGAAATTAGTATGACGAAATACTCAACAAACAATTATGTAACACTTTATAATACAGCTCACATTTAAGAGGGTAAGTTCTCTTTACTTATGATGTAACTTCTCTGGATGAACCAGTAGTTTCAAAATACCTACAGGGTCCTACAGTTACTTTAACTGTATTTATAAATAATGAACAACCAGGAACAAGAGACTAACAACTACTGTAGGTAACATTCTGAATCTTACCTTATACTTTCCCCAACACTTACTCACTTAACTGTTCTCTATGAATCAGTAAATACTAAATACTAATGGGCTCCTACTCGTACTTAATTGTAGGTACAAATAAAGCACATGAGATCCTGCAGTTTCCCTAAACTTGTGGTGCTGTTTTCATATTAAAAAATATAGGATAATTTTGCCCAAAGGCTTCATTCCTGTCACACTCCAGGGAATTACAGTATTATTATTCTAATAATTTTAATATTAGATTTTGAAAAAGAAGATGAAAATTTGATTTATGCATATATATATATATATATATTACCGTTTTTACTCTGTAAGTACACAGTACTTACCCTATAAAACGCAGGCTGTATTATAAAGTGTTACCAAAAATTACTAACCAGTTACATGTGTAAAACATTGATTCACAGATCCATTTAAGAGTGGAACTGCTTGCCTCAACACTAATAAAACAAGCAAAAACAAATAAAAAAACATTATCTAAAGGTCAGGGACGATGGATGAATATCTGTCTACAGGCAGAATGGAAGCTATAAGGATTAAAAATTATTTTCTTTAAAATTTGCTTAACCCTACAATGATTATTTTGTTTATGTATTGTGTATAACTTTGTGTACATCTAGTATACAACTATATGTTTTACTTGTCTTGGTTTTGATTATTATTATTATTGTTTTTTTATTTATTTATATTTTAACTATGACGTGTGATTTATATTTGTTATATATGTGATGTCGGTTGGATCTCAGGAAGAAAAGCTGAATAGCTTCTATTATAATAGCAGCCAATGAGGTTGGGGGATTGGTCTATTCTCCTGCCGTCACTGCTGACGCCACGTGCCGGGTATAAAACACCCAGCGGCAATTCATACCGCACACCTCAGAGCACTGTGGACGGCAGAGAGCAGGTTCAGGGAATTCTGGGTAAATTCGTGATTTTGAGTTCACTGGAGAGGGGCGGAGCTGTAGATGCATCACTTATACAGACAGCCTCACCTGACCAGAGGATCACCTGACCAGACCTGCTGCCTGATGGCTACTCCCTCCCTCTGTCCTCCGTCTCCTTCCTGTCTCCTCGTCCTCTTCCTCTGTCTCTCCTCCTCCACACTCGTCTCCTCCAGACCTCTGGACTCCACAGTGAGTACCGAGACCCCCCAGATCACTACAGGGGTCTTCACTTCTCTCCTTTTTCTCCTCTCTTCTCTTTATATCTCGTCTTGTTTTGTTGTATCTTCACCTCTCTGTTCTTTCTAATAACTCTTTTCCTTTCCTCACTTCTCAACTCTTCTCATCATGTCTTGCTTCTTCTTTTCCTTGTATATTTAAATGTTTCTCTTTATTTCTTCTGTTATTCTGATCTCATCTCTTTTTGTCTAGTCTCTCGATTCATCTCCTCTTATCTTATTGTTTGTTCAGTCTTTTCCTTTTTACCTCTCATCTTGTCTCTTTTCTTATCTCATCTCTTCTTGTGTCTTCTCTTCTTTTATCTCTTTATCTTTCTCATTATTTCTTCTGTTATTCTGATCTCATCTAGTCTCTTCTTGTCTCGTCTCTTGATTCTTCTAACCTCCTCTGTTTGTTTGGTTCTCCTCTGTTTTCTCCTTTTTACTTTTCATCTTGTTTCAACTTGTCTCTTCTCTTATCTTCTCTCATCTCTTCTTGTCACTTCTCATCTCTCTTTTCTCCTTTATATCTCTTCATCTTTCTCATTATTTCTTCTGTTATTCTCTTCTCTTCTTGTCCCATCTTATCTAGTCTCTTCTTATCTCATCTCTTGATTCATCTCCTCTCCTCTTATCTCCTCTTGTCTCATCTTGTTTGCTTGGTTCTCCTCTGTCTTCTCTTTTTTACTTCTCATCTTGTTTCATCTTGTCTCTTCTCTTATCTTTTCACATCTCTTTTTGACGTAAAAATGAGAACAGAACAGAAGAAATAATGAGAAAGATAAAGAGATAAAAGAAGAAAAGAGATGATAAGAGACAAGAAGAGATGAGAGAAGATAAGAGACAAGATCAAACTTCAAAGAGATTCTCTCTTTTCTTCTTTTATCTCTTCATCTTTCTCATTATTTCTTCTATTATTCTCGTCTTTTCTCTTCTCCTCTCCTCTTATCTCCTCTTGTCTCATCTTGTTTGTTTGGTTCTCCTCTGTGTTCTCCTTTTTACTTCTCATCTTGTTTCATTTTGCCACCTCTTATTTTATCTAATCTCTTCTTGTCTTGTCTCTTCTCTCTTTTCTTCTTTTATCTCCTCATCTTTCTCATTATTTCTTATGTTATTCTCCTCTTTTCTCATTTCTTCTTGTCCCATCTCATCTAGTCTCTTCTTGTCTTTTCTCTTGATTCATCTCATCTCCTCTCTTCTCCTCTTGTCTCATCTTGTTTGTTCGGTTCTCCACTGTCTTCTCCTTTTTAATTCTCATCTTGTTTTATCCTGTCTCTTTTCTTCTTGACTGTTCTCTGCTCATCTTGTTTCATCTTGACTCTTATCTCATCTTTTCTCATCACTTCTTTTCTCTTCTCTTCTCTCTTTTCTTCTTTAATCTCTTCATCTTTCTCGTTATTTCTTCTGTTATTCTCTTCACTTGTTATTTCTTTTTATCCCATCTCATCTTCTCTCATTTGATATCTTTCCTTTTCTTGTCTCATTTCTTCTAGTCTCTTCTTGTCTCGTCTCTCAATTCATCTAATCTCCTTTTATCTCCTCTTTTCTCATCTTGTTTGTTTGGTTCTCCTCTGTCTTCTTCTTTTCACTTCTTATCTTGTTTCATCTTGTCTCGTCTCTTCTTGACTGTTCTCTGCTCATCTTGCTTCATCTTGTCTCATCTGTTGATTCCTCTCATCTCTTTTTGTCTCTTCTTTTTGTATGGTTCTCCTCTGTCTCATCCTTTTTACTTATCATCTTGTTTCACCTTGTCTCTTTTCTTAGCTCATCTCTTCTTGTGTCTTCTCCTCTTTTTATCTCTTCATCTTTCTTCTGTCTTTTCTCTTTCATCTGTCTCATCTCTTCTCCCAGTATTTTCTTATGTTTTTGTTCAGTACGTCTCAAAATAGAAACTTTTTCAGACAAACTTTCAGTTTGGATTTTCCTGGACAGTGTCCGAGACTTAACCTCTGTTTCCCTCTTTCTTTCTTTCTTTCTTTCTTTCTCTCTCTGTGTCTCTCTATTTCTCTCTCTCTCTCTGTAGGTTCTGGATGAGTTGTTTGGGTTGAGTGAGGAGGTCAGGTCGCTGGTTCAGACTAATGGTAGTGAGGGTTCAGCTGAGACATCATCACTGCGAGACCAGAGGGATGTGTCCAAAGAGACAGACCATGTGAATGCTATGGAGCGAGGGGTGGAGCCTGGACAGATTTGGCCACGCCTACTGCTAGACATCATGAGCCACCAGAACCGGTTCAGAGGAAGAACCAAGAAGAACATGGTGCAGGACTGCGAGGGAAACGAGCTGGAGCCCCCTGCAGGCAGGGGGAGGTGCTGAGGGAAGGTACACAAAATATCCCCACCAATCAAAAAGCTAATTAAATGAGAATAGATTAATTACAGAGCAGTATCGGTACAACAGATTACAGTGCTGATGATTCTGTATCTACTGTAACTGTAGATTAATTACAGAGCAGTACGACTACAACAGATTACAGTGCTGGTGATTCTGTATCTACTGTAACTGTAGATTAATTACAGAGCAGTACGGGTACAACAGATTACAGTGCTGGTGATTCTGTAACTACTGTAACTGTAGATTAATTACAGAGCAGTATGGGTACAACAGATTACAGTGCTGGTGATTCTGTATCTACTGTAACTGTAGAATAATTACAGAGCAGTACAGGTACAACAGATTACGGTGCTGGTGATTCTGTATCTACTGTAACTGTAGATTAATTACAGAGCAGTACGGGTACAACAGATTACGGTGCTGGTGATTCTGTGTCTACTGTAACTGTAGATTAATTACAGAGCAGTACGGGTACAACAGATTACAGTGCTGGTGATTCTGTATCTACTGTAACTGTAGATTAATTACAGAGCAGTACGGGTACAACAGATTACTGTGCTGGTGATTCTGTATCTACTGTAACTGTAGATTAATTACAGAGCAGTACGGGTACAACAGATTACTGTGCTGGTGATTCTGTATCTACTGTAACTGTAGATTAATTACAGAGCAGTATGGGTACAACAGATTACGGTGCTGGTGATTCTGTATCTACTGTAACTGTAGATTACTTACAGAGCAGTACGGGTACAACAGATTACAGTGCTGGTGATTCTGTATCTACTGTAACTGTAGATTAATTACAGAGCAGTACGGGTACAACAGATTGCGGTGCTGGTGATTCTGTATCTACTGTATCTGTAGATTAATTACAGAGCAGTACGGGTACAACAGATTACAGTGCTGATGATTCTGTATCTACTGTAACTGTAGATTAATTACAGAGCAGTACGGATACAACAGATTACAGTGCTGGTGATTCTGTATCTACTGTAACTGTAGATTAATTACAGAGCAGTACGGGTACAACAGATTACAGTGCTGGTGATTCTGTATCTACTGTAACTGTAGATTAATTACAGAGCAGTATGGATACAACAGATTACAGTGCTGGTGATTCTGTATCTACTGTAACTGTAGATTAATTACAGAGCAGTACGGGTACAACAGATTACAGTGCTGGTGATTCTGTATCTACTGTAACTGTAGATTAATTACAGAGCAGTATGGGTACAACAGATTAAGATGCTGGTGATTCTGCATCTACTGTAACTGTAGATTAATTACAGAGCAGTACTGGTACAACAGATTACAGTGCTGATGATTCTGTATCTACTGTAACTGTAGATTAATTACAGAGAAGTATGGATACAACAGATTACAGTGCTGGTGATTCTGTATCTACTGTAACTGTAGATTAATTACAGAGCAGTACGGGTACAACAGATTACAGTGCTGGTGATTCTGTATCTACTGTTACTGTAGATTAATTACAGAGCAGTATGGATACAACAGATTACAGTGCTGGTGATTCTGTATCTACTGTAACTGTAGATTAATTACAGAGCAGTATGGGTACAACAGAATATGGTGCTGGTGATTCTGTAACTGTAAAATCTCTTGCACTTAAAGAAGAGAATCACAGCCTAGAAGGGGGAAGAATTCAGAACAACACCTAGAAATGGTGCAAAATTAACAACAAGTTTGTCAGATAAATCTAATGAATCTAAATGTTCTGTGATTTTAATTGCAGGTGAAGACGTCGCAGATGAAGAGTGATGGGTCATGTTCCAGTGACTGGTTTAATGGAAGATGGACTGTGTCAATATGAATGTACTCCTGAATGAAGTGTATAATCTCACAATTACAGCAAATAAATAAATATTTGTAAGAATTGTTTGAAACTGTAGTGGAATGAAGCTTTATTACAGCATTACCAGAAATATACCGGGGGCCATTGCACCTGCACCGTTTAAATAGAGTGAGGTGTGTTCAGGTAAATTTCTGATGTATTGCTATCTTGGCAATGGAAAACACCATCATGACTGGTTTAAACCCTGACAACAGTCAACAGTCAGATGCTCATTGGTATCTTGGCAACACAGTTGTGTACTTTTCCTGTTGTTTCGATAGCAAAGACACACTGGCACGCCCTAAATCAAGTTGTTTGGTGAGCGTTGATAGCTCGCCTATAGAATCCAAGTCATTAATTATCAATTACCCCTACAAATTTCTCTTGTTTTTGCATTTTTGTCATACTTGCATTTTTTAGATTATCAAACAAACTTTAATATCAGAGAAATATAACCTGAATACATATAAAAAGCACATTTTAAATGATGATTTCATTTATTAAGGGAAAAAAAACTATTCAAACCAAACTGGCCTAATGTAAAAAAAAGTGTTTACCCCCATACATTAACTGTGATTAATAACTTTTTAAAAAGCTGAGTTAAATTTCACTACTAACCACAACCAGACCTGATTACTGCCAGACCTGTAGAATCAAGAAATCACTTAAATAATAGAACCTGTCCGACAACATGAAGCAGATAAAAGATCTCAAAAAACATCATATTATTATTATACCCCCATCTGAAGAAACTCAACAACAGATGAGAAACAAAGTCATTGATCATCTATCAGTCTGGAAAAGGTTATAAAGTCATTTCTAAAGCTTTGAGACTCCAGAGAACCACAGTGAACACTGGTGAACCTTCCCAGGAGTGACCGGCCCACCGAACAAAATTACTCCGAAAGGGCATGAAGAACTCATCCAGGAGATCCCAAAAGAACCAGGAATTATATTTTTGATAATCAGAAAAATGTAATGGTGTATGCAAATAATTTTTCACACCACTGTATATATAACTAAATATTATTACCATACATAAACATACCCACTATACAAAAATAAACTCAATTTACATAACTATTTTTCAAATAAATTTATATCTGTATTTATTAATAACTCAGGATAGAATGTGTAAGGTTCCCAATTTTATTTTTAAGCCACATCTACACTAAAGAAATCAGTCCTCATGAGACTGATTATATAAACTCTTACTATAAAATGATTAATGCTATTGTATATATATTATGTATATATACTGATAAGGGTAATATTAATTGATCTACACATACAGAAGTAGTGTTTAAAGCATGTGTAATGTGTAATGTTGCAAACATTATATATATACATACATATATATATATATATATATATATATATATATATATATATATATATAATGTTTGCAACATTACACATTACACATGCTTTAAACACTACTTCTGTATGTGTAGATCAATTAATATTACCCTTATCAGTATATATACATAATATTTATATATATATATATATATATACAATAGCATCCCACATGTCTTAGACAGTGCTGGACAGTGTTGAACTGTGCCGGACAGTGTTGGATATTATTGGACAGTGTTGAACTGTGCTGGACTGGGCGGGACTGTGTTATACTGTGCTGGACAGTGTTGTACTGTGTTTGACAGTGCTGGACAGTGTTGAAATGTGCCGGACAGTGTTGGATAGTGTTGGACAGTGTTGGATAGTGTTGGACAGTGTTGGACTGTGCTGGATTGTGTTGGACAGTGCTGGATTGTGCTGGACTGTGCTGGACTGTGCAGTAGGCAGTGGGCAGTGGTGTGTGTGGTCATGTGTAGATGTGTATCAGTGCCGAGAGTGAGCGCATGACAGTAATTACTGAAAGCACACACTGTCTGACCACAAAGAGACAAGATACAGACTCTTCTGCTTTACGCTAATCCTAAACTCATCTAAAACTGGATAAACAGCTGGAGCAATGAGAAACATCTCCTGAGTCTTCAGTCCATAGATCAGGTAAGTTCAGAGCTCGGGTTTATCTCATGTTTGAGCTGGAGGACTCAAGTGTAGTGTAATAAGTGATGCATATGTTTTATATATATTAAGAATATATAGAACGAAATATTTTAAATATAGAGAAATAAACAGATATATACTACATTAACAGAACTAAATATTTTTAAATACATGTAAAAACTTTATTTATTAATAACTTATTATGGGAGGCGTAAGTGTGACGGGTGGCTGGTGTGGAAGTATGAGTGTGACGGGTGGCTGGTGTGGAGGTGTGAGTGTCTCTGGGTGTCTGGTGTGTGTAAAATTATTAATTGTATTTATTGATAATTCAGGATGGGAGGTGTGAGTGTGGCAGGTCGGCCAGTTTGGAGGCGTGAGTGTGGTGGGTTGGCTGGTGTGGAGGTGTGAGTGTGGCGGGTCGGATGGTGTGGTGGTGTGAGTGTGGCGGGTCGGCCGGTGTGCAGATGCGAGTGTGGCAGGTGGCTAGTGTCGAGGTGTAAGTGTGGCAGGTGGCTGGTGTAAAAGTGTGACTGTGCCGGGTGGCTGGTGTAAAAGTGTGGCTGTAGAATTATTAACTATATTTATTAACTCAGGTTATGGTGTGTGAGTGTGGTGGGTGGGCTGCTCTAGAGTTTTGAGTGTGGCGGGTGGGCTGGTGTAGAGGTGTGAGTGTGCCGGGTGGCTGGTTTGCTGGTTTGAGTGTGGCAGGTCGGCTGGTGTTCAGGTCTGAGTGTGGAGGGTAGCTGGTGTAGAGAATTATATTTATTAAATTATTGTTATTAAAAACTCAGGATGGGAGGTGTAAGTGTGGCAGGTCGACTTTTGTAGAGGTGTGAGTGTGCCGGGTGGCTGGTGTAGGTGTGAGTGTGCCGGGTGGTTGGTGTGGCTGTAGATTTATTAACTGTGTTTATTAATACTCAGGATGGGACGTTTGAGCGTGCCAGGTGGCTAGTGTGGAGGTGTGAGTGTGGCGGGTGGCTGGTGTGGAGGTGTGAGTGTGGTGGTTTGCTGGTGTGGAGGTGTGAGTGTGGCGGGTGGCTGGTGTAGGTGTGAGTGTGCTGGGTGGCTGGTGTGGAGGTGTGAGTGTGCTGGGTGGCTGTTGTTGAGGTCTGAGTGTGCCGGGTGGCTGGTGTGGGTGTATGTTTAATAACTGTGTTTTTTATTAACTCAGGATGGGAGGCGTGAGTGTGGCGGGTGGCTGGTGTAGGTGTGAGTGTGCCGGGTGGCTGGTGTGGGTGTATGTTTAATGACTGTGTTTATTAATAACTCAGGATGGGAGGCGTGAGTGTGCCGGGTGGCTGGTGTGGAGATGTGAGTGTGCTGGGTGGCTGCTGTTGAGGTCTGAGTGTGCCGGGTGGCTGGTGTGGGTGTATGTTTAATGACTGTGTTTATTACTAACTCAGGATGGGAGGTGTGAGTGTGCCGGGTGGCTGGTGTGGAAGCGTGAGTGTGCTGGGTGGCTGGTGTTGAGGTCTGAGTGTGCCGGGTGGCTGGTGTGGGTGTGAGTGTGCCGGGTGGCTGGTGTGGAGGTGTGAGTGTGCTGGGTGGCTGGTGTTAAGGTCTGAGTGTGCCGGGTGGCTGGTGTGGAAGCGTGAGTGTGCTGGGTGGCTGGTGTTGAGGTCTGAGTGTGCTGGGTGGCTGGTGTTGAGGTCTGAGGGTGCCGGGTGGCTGGTGTGGGTGTGAGTGTGCCGGGTGGCTGGTGTGGAGGTGTGAGTGTGCCGGGTGGCTGGTGTGGGTGTATGTTTTATGACTGTGTTTATTACTAACTCAGGATGGGAGGCGTGAGTGTGGCGGGTCGGCTGGTGTCGGTGGCTGTCACTCTGCTGGTCGGTGTCGGGGGGGAGTACTGCCACGGCTGGCTGGACTCCAGGGCTCAGTGGCGTGACGGGTTTCACTGTCCGGAGAGGACGGATGGCAGGGAGGCGGTTCTGTGCTGTGGACACTGTGATCTGAGGTACTGCTGCGGGGACAGCCGGGCCAGACTGGACCAGGGGGACTGCACTGACACCAGCCGCGGACAGCAGACACCCGGCACTGACCAGACCACAGGTACAGCGTCCAAAACTCTACACTAACTTTATTACTGTGATATTCACTTTATTAGAATTTAATTCTGGAAATGAATCCATATATATTATTAAACAACCATATATTTATTATATATATTATTATCATATCTGATATAAATTAGTTTAGTTTAATAAAACAGGATGTTATATATTAAAAATGTAATTTTGCCTGTTTTATTAATTGTATAAATAAACTTTGCTCTCAATATGTACTAATTTTCCAAGAAACACATTCATTTATGTGATATTTCTGATATTTATTTTATTAAATACAATCCTGGATATTGTAATAGTAGTTGAATAATGTAAATTAAATAAATAATTAGTGTAATATAAATATATTCAGTTGTAATAATGAATTTTCTGTAATATTACTGAAACTGATCTGGGGTCAGTGTTTCAGTGGTACTGTATAATGATCTGTGCTGTATGTACAGTTATTCCCTGACTGCAGCTCAGATTTATTGATAAATAAACTGGTTTAAATTAATTAGGATTTAATTTGTCCTGAGATCAGAATTTCCAGAGAGCAGTGCAGGTTACAGTCAGAGCTGCTGATCCTGGATCAGAACCTGGACGTGGTGTTTCTGAACACGAGTTTTGAGTTTAGGCTGAACTCAGAGCAGCTCGCTGTTCATTTAACTCTAATTACATTACAGCTTCCTGTTCTCAACAAACCAGCCATTCATTACTGAACTACCGCTCAGAGCGGCTTACTATACTATACTATACTATACTATACTATACTATACTATACTATACTATACTATACTATCCCATACTATACTATACTATACTATACTATACTATACTATACTATACTATACTATACTATACTATACTATCCCATACTATACTATACTATACTATACTATACTATACTATACTATACTATACTATCCCATACTATACTATACTATACTATACTATACTATACTATACTATACTAACCCACAGTTCACTTCAGTTTAACTCTAATTACATTACAGCTTCCTGTTCTCAACAAACCAGCCATTCATTACTGAACTACCGCTCAGAGCGGCTTACTATACTATACTATACTATACTATACTATACTATACTATACTATACTATACTATACTATCCCATACTATACTATACTATACTATACTATACTATACTATACTATACTATCCCATACTATACTATACTATACTATACTATACTATACTATCCCATACTATACTATACTATACTATACTATACTATACTATACTATACTATACTAACCCACAGTTGACTTCAGTTTAACTCTAATTACATTACAGCTTCCTGTTCTCAACAAACCAGCCATTCATTACTGAACTACCACTCAGAGCGGCTTACTATACTATACTTTACTATACTATACTATACTATACTAACCCACAGTTCACTTCAGTTTAACACTAATTACATTACAGCTTCCTGTTCTCAACAAACCAGCCATTCATTACTGAACTATCACTCAGAGCGGCTTACTATACTATACTTTACTATACTATACTATACTATACTAACCCACAGTTCACTTCAGTTTAACTCTAATTACATTCCAGCTTCCCGTCCACAACAAACCAGCCATTTATTACTGAACCACCGCTCACCCTGTAAAACACTATACTATACTATACTATACTATACTATACTAACCCACAGTTCACTTCAGTTTAACTCTAATTACATTCCAGCTTTCCGTCCTCAACAAACCAGCCATTCATTACTGAACTACCACTCAGAGCGGCTTACTATACTATACTACAACACCCCACAGAGCAGCTTCACCCCATAAAATACTATACTATACTCAACCACCCCACTGAACAGATTAATGTGGTCTGAGATCTAAACGTACTTCTCTCTCTCTCTCTCTCTCTCTCTCTCTCTCTCTCTCTCTCTCTCATCATCTCCAGATTTACCGGTATACGCCCCCTTCCTGATAGTGGTGTGTGTGTTCCTGGTCTTTGTCCTGCTGGGCTCAGTGGTGGCTACCTGTTTTTGCCTGAGCCAGAAGCCCCTCCCCCCTGCACGCTCCAGCCAATCCCCAGTCCCTCAGGACCCCGTGCACCCACCCTCCGAGTCCCCCGAGACCCAGCCAATGACAGCCAGCACTGGAACCTCCTGCGGGTCATCGTCCTCGCTCTGCCCACTCAAGAGCCCCTCCCAACACCAGCAAGCCCTGCCCCCTCGCTTCCCCCAGACACCAAACCCCGCCTTCCACCGGACCATGACCCTGCCCACAATGCTCCACCCCCTCATGTTCCCCACCACCATGCTGAACTCCTATATGATGCCCGTGCCGGGTCCCAGACCCTACCGCTCGGTGCCCTCCCCGTGCCCGCCCAACGCTGGCACCGCCCTCGGCACTGTCACCGGCACCGGCACTGTCACCGGCACCATGCAGAGGAGCAGCGAGATCATACTCTAATGCACCTGAACACAGCTTCAGGGGTTTGATTTTACCTGGAGTTTGTGGTTTCTGCCCAATCAGTTTTGGAGGCGGAGCCATTAGAGCTGGAGTGGGTGGAGTTAAGATTTTATATTAGCCACAGCTATTGCTAATGATGCTAAACACATGTTAGAATGAATATATATTACAGGACAAGACAGTAAATGAATGTAAATATAAACATTATGAGATAAGACAGAAAAGAAAATGGAACTGTAAAATACAGGACAGGACAATAAAGAAGAAAAAAAAATACAGGACAGGAAAGAAATGGAAAAGGTTATGGGAAAAGGGAGTAAAAATTAAAAAGGTACAAGGTAAGACAAAAGAACAAGAAAGTGAAATAAAGTAAAAAAAATTAACAGTTTAACATTTTTTCTTAACAAA
This sequence comes from Astyanax mexicanus, assembly GCF_023375975.1. Classification (NCBI taxonomy): domain Eukaryota; kingdom Metazoa; phylum Chordata; class Actinopteri; order Characiformes; family Acestrorhamphidae; genus Astyanax; species Astyanax mexicanus. Next base: position 2,802,748 of record NC_064408.1, read on the forward strand.
TGTTAACAATTTAAAAAAGAATGCACAATAAAATTTTACAGGACAAGACAGTAAAGAATTAAAAAGGAAATGAAGCCAGGTAGTAAAGAATTGAAAAAAGTAATGAGACTGGACAGTTATCAACTGAAAAGGAGACAGGACTGTAAAAAAAATTAAAAAGATAATGTGACAAGATAGTAAAACAATGGAAGGGCAATGGGACAGGACAGCGAACAATTCAAGAAGGTAATAGGATAGAATTGTAAAGAATTGAAAAGGTAATGGGGCAGGACAGTAAAACATTTAAAATGTAACAATAAATGATAGTAAATAATTTAAAAAGGGTAATGTGACAGGACAAAAAAGAATTGCAAAATAATAAGACGGGATAGTAAAGCATTGACAAGGTAATGGGACAAGACAGTAAAAAAATGAAAATGTAACAGGACATGACAGTAAAGAATTGAAAAGAATAATGTGACATGATAGTAAAGAATTCCACAGCCTTAGTGTGTTTGTAACGTGAGCAGCATGTGTCACATATGTTGCTCTAAGGCAAGGTATTTGTATATAAGATATTTCTATATGTATTTTTGTATTTGTGGTTTATATTCTTAATTTACCGAAGCATAATCTTAAATATTTTAATAGAGGTACAGTATATGTTTAAAAAGTGGGGTCTTAATTTTACACAACATGCACATTTATTGCTTTATTTTTTATTGAGAACATTAAAGGGTTAAAATATTTATGTGCTGTGTTATAACATCTGTATTAAACATGTATTTGATTATATATGTGTTTTATAACTGTGTCAGTAAGTACAGTACACTCGCGTCGTCCTCTCGCGCTGTATCCAGTGACCTTCAGAGCTCTGATGTGGAATATTGATAATATTGATCATATTTGTGTGCTGTAGGGGGTTATATGGGTGAGCTGAGTGGTGAGGGAATTAAATGTGGTTGAATTGGAGTCACTGAAGTCTATTGGTGTCTATGTTTAGTGTTTAAACATCACAATTATTTAAATAACAGCAGAGAAAATATAATAATATGTACATATATCATCAAAATAAGGCCTTTGGAAATTGAAATTTGGTTGGAATATTCACCTATTGACTGTTTTTTTGTATTTTAAGGGCTCTATCTATCTATCTATAGTAATGATCATTGCTATCTTTACCTTCATCTTTTAAATAGCAACAGTGTTTCTGAATATATCTACACTGATGGGCGTGGTGGTCTGGAAATGAGGTGTGTTCAGGTACATTTCTGGAGTATTGCTATCTTGGCAACAGAAAACACAGGTGCTCCGCTGACTGATTTGAACCCTGACAACAGTCTACATCAACAATTAACAGAAGAGTAAATAAAATAACATTGCTGTTCCCGTAAATGAGCTGCTGGAGCTCCTTCAAAGCGTCATCCAGCAGAGTTTGTTGAACACGTCCAGGTAGCTGCACCGTTACAATAGCAATCCACCAAAGTCAGAGCTCACCTGATCTACTCTTAAAGAGAATGATGAGCAAGGAGACATTCTGATTAGTAAATTTCACGTTACGCCCATAATTAACCATTAACCATGATTAATTAAGATAAATTAAGTATTTTGCGGTTTTTGAATCATGCAAGGTGTACTTTTCCCAATGTTACGATAGCAAAGACATACTCAAACGCCCTAAATCAAGCACAAAGTCTCAAAATAGCAAAATTCTTTCACATTGTGAACAAACAGATATGTCTGTCCTGGCCCCGCCCCCTCCAATGTGGATGGATACTGTAATGGATTACAGTAGTTGATCCTCTGATGCTAAAAGCTCATATCGACATTAGAAATGGGTTTTCGCACCCCAGTCGCCACCCCAGTGACCTACTGGCCATCTGGCAGCGTTTATACTGGGTGGGCTTTTACTGATGATGGGTTTTAGGGTCTTTAGTAACAGAAAGCCTGGGGTTATATTGGAAATGGCTAAAATAACAAAAAAGATGCAGAGATTTCAGACCTCAAATAATGCAAAGAAAACAAGTTCATATTCATAAAGTTTTAAGAGTTCAGAAATCAATATTTAGTGGAATAACCCTGGTTTTTAATCACAGTTTTCATGCATCTTGGCATCATGTTCTCCACCACCAGTCTTACACACTGCTTTTACTGATGAACAGTTTTAGGGTCTTTAGTAGCAGAAAGCCTGGGGTTATATGGGAAGTGGCTGGGGTTATATGGGAAGTGGGTGGGGTTATGTGGGAAGTGAGTGGGGTTATGTGGGAAGTGGGTGGGGGTATAGGGGGAATTAGCCTGGGTAATAGAGGGGATGTGTGGGAGGTTAAAGGTTACGATAAGCCACATGTGTCAAACACAAGGCCCGCGGGCCAAATGTGGCCCGCCACGTCTTTTTATGTGGCCCGCGAGAGCTTGTAAGATCTTAGTGTCTATAATAAATAAGTCAGAAGCGTTCTTTGACCAAAAAATACATTTCCCACAATGCTTGTCGATTGTATTACCCGCAAAGTTACGGCTTACTGCCACTACACGGCAGTGTAGTCATTGATGTGGAAACCCTGCCGGAGGGAAGGTGTAACTTCGCGGGTGGAATTGAGACATATAAATGTTTATCCCATAATGTCCAGAAAAAGAGAAGTTGATGCAGACGGACGGCTGTGCTTCAAGGCGAAAGACCGGTATGCCTTTTGTGTTACGAAGAGTGTTACTGACCAAAATAAACGCTGTTTATAATGTAATCCCAGCAGTGACTCATGCTCTAAACGGCTGCTGTTAGGTGATTGGGCTGAAAGATGAACTGTAGAGAGCTGTATTATTCGGTTACAAAAATCTTTATTTCATACACAGAAGAACTTAAAAATTTTAAAAACGCTCCAGACTGGCTGAGCTGAGCCCTGTAGCCCGTGGCTGGGCTGTAGCTCTGACTCAGTAAAGACTGCGGGCTTGTGGTGCTGCTGCTGCAGCTCCCACTAGTGGTTGGATGAGGAACTGCTAAATCTGAGGAAATGCTATGTTCTTAACAGCTCACAATTTGATTTTATATTTATTAAGCCTTATTTCAGTTAATAATTTCAAAGTTAATATAACTTGATGTCATTTCTATTCACTTGAATAGTTTGGTTCTTGATTGATGGAGTTTTTGGATTTCATGACATGACAAATTAAAAGGATTTATGTTAATAGAGCAACAAGCAAACATTTTTTCCATGCAACTGTAATATTTGATTGAATAAATAATATATTGAGAGTTATTTAACATTAAGGAGTAATTACATTCATTTACATATATTACATTTGGTTACATTTTATTACATTTATAAGTTACATCTGGCCCTCGGAGGACAGCCAATATGCCAATGTGGCCCTCTGCCAAAATGAGTTTGACACCCCTGCGATAAGCCATGTTGATACGCAATGGATGGGATTAGATAAGAGGGAGACAGATGGGGATATATAAGGATGTATAAGGGGAATGGGTGGGGTTATATAAAGATGGGTGTAATATCGTGTACACTGAAAAAAGAGAATTGTTGGAACAACTTAAAAAAATTACTTCAATTGGTAACACATGAATAAATTAAGTTTTTACAAATTAAGTAAACAAGTTAGATTAACACAATTCCTTTAAGTTAGCTCAACATAATTATTTGATTACTTTCAAGTTGACAGTTTTCATTATCTCAACTTAAATTTAAGGCAAATCAACTTAAATTATCCAGTTTATCCAACTTAATTATGTGCTTCACAATTTAAAAGTACACTGTAAAACATTTCAACATTCGTTTAAACTCAGCAACATAAGTTATTTTGCTGTCTTAAAAGGCTGAGTTACCTCAATGTGGTGTTCTCAACATATTTAGTATATTATTATCTAACTGTCAATACTGACAGTATACTACTGGTGCAGCATAAGAGTAAACTCAGTAAAGAGTGAACTCTGCAGCTCAAAGCCAGCATACTGTGATCACTAAAAACACAGAATAAAGTTAATGTGCTCTTACAGCTCTACAACACTGAGGCCTGGCAATCAACATGTATATTGTATGTTATATGTATACCCAATATGCAAATATATGGTGCCAGGAGCCAATAGGAAAGCTGCATGAACCAACACTGTAGAAAGAGCACTGACACGTGTAGTAACTAAAAGTTGGTTCAAATCACATTTTTTCATTGGCTCAACCAACATTTTTAAGTTTTCAGTTTAAAGTTCTCTGAACTCATTTTGTTGAGTTATACTGGCCGGTAAGTTCACTCAACTTAATAATATTAGTTTCCACTGACTAAAACAGAGTGGAGAAAAAGTGGGGTTATATGGGGAATGGGTGGAGTCCAATAGGTGGTTTGGATCTTGGGTAGGAGGTGTTGAAGTTCTGCCTATAGGTTTAGAAAGAAATAGTTGTAGATTTGACAATACTCCCATCCCCATGTTTAACAGATGAGGTGGTATGGTTTGGACAAGAGCTTAGGCAAGAGCTGTGGAAAGCTTTACCTATAGGAGCAAGTGTAATGGAAATGGGTGGAGTCCAATAGAAATAAATAGGGTTATATGGATATTGGTGGGGTTGTTTGGAAATAGCTGAATCAAATGAAAAAGGCTGGGTGGAGTCTATTAGAAGGGGTAATGTAAGAATAGGTTGGTTTTATTGATTTGAATTGGTTGGTTTTATTGGATTTAATGATGTTGAGTTGTATAGAAAATGTATATGTTAGGAAATGTAATGGATTACATGGAATTATTTAGTGTTTAACAAACCAGAATATGTTTTATATTTTACATTCTTCAAAGTAGCTCCTTTTGCTTAGATAGAGACAGTTTTGAACATCTCTGCTGGATTTTCTCAGTCAGCTTTATGAAGTAGAGTGTGTTCAAACTTTTGACTGCTACTGTATATACAGCTCTGAAAAAAAAAAACGAGAAAGCACTTGATAAGTTTCTTAGATTTTACCAAATTGAAAACCTCTGGAATATAATCAAGAGGAAGATGGATGATCACAAACCATCAAACCAACAAACTGAACTGCTTGAATTTCTGCACCAGGAGTAAAGCAGCATAAAGTTATCCAAAAGCAGTGTGTAAGACTGGTGGAGGAGAACATGATGCCAAGATTCATGAAAACTGTGAATAAAAAACAGGATTATTCCACCAAATATTGATTTCTGAACTTAAAACTTTATGAATATGAACTTGTTTTCTTTGCTTTATTTGAGGTCTGAAAGCTCTGCATCTTTTTTTTTGTTATTTCAGTCATTTCTCATTTTCTGTAAATAAATGCTCTAAATGACAATTTTTATATTTGGAATTTGGGAGAAATGTTTGTAGTTTTTACAACAAAACAACAATGTTCATTTTACTCAAACATAAACCTAAACTATACCTATACAGAAACTGATATATTTAATAAGTATGTTTACGAGTATGTTCGTAAAGGTAACGCCCCCACACACCTGTTTCTCTGTGCTCACCTGGCCGAACTCCTCAGCTCCGCTTTGATTGGCCGCCTGGGTTTAATCTGTGGAAGAAATCGTTGCTCCTGAGACCTGATTGGATTGTTTGACTGCCAATCAGGATGTCAAACAAGCCCCGCCCCCCTGTGTCATCGGAGCAGAATGGCAGCGGGTTGTCCCTGGTCGGTGTGCGCGTAAAACCGGTGGAGTTTATACGGGGGAAGAGCGCGCGGATGGTGGACAGCGGAGCATCTTCGCTGCGCGTGAGTATTCTTAATAATAATTATTATTATTATAATAATAATAAAGAGTGGATTGGTTGAAGAGCATTACGCGCGGGTTTACAGTTATAACGGCGTGTCTGCGCGCGCCAGGGGGGGTGATCTGTGAGTGGATCTTATCGATTGATGTGATTGGGTCTTTACCGAACGAGCGCGAGCGTCTGTAGATGTTTAGATATTGGTCGGCGCCGTGTTTGCGTGCTGTGCGCGTTCTCGCTGCGCTGTAGGAAAAAAAGGCTTAAGCCCTTAAGGGACCAGGGGGAGGTCAGCGGGCGCGCGTGCACGTTAGGGTTATGGTTAAAGCGCGTGCACGGGTGTATAAGAGAAATTAGTATCTAAATCAAAACTCTTATTAATAAAGCAGAGGGAGATCTAGGAGCTTTCCATCGGCAGTGTTAATTTTGGGAACAACGTTTTAAACCAAAAAAGACCCCCCCCCCCCAAAAAAAAAAAAAACACTTTAGTTTCTGAATCAGTTTCTCTGATTTTGCTATTTATAGGTTTATGTTTCTGTAAAATGAACATTGTTGTTTTATTCTATAAACTACAGACAACATTTCTCCCAAATTCCAAATAAAAATATTTAAGTCATTTAGAGCATTTATTTGCAGAAAATGAGAAATGGCTGAAATAACAAAACAAGATGCAGAGCTTTCAGACCTCAAATAATGCAAAGAAAACAAGTTCATATTCATAAAGTTTTAAGAGTTCAGAAATCAATATTTGGTGAATAACCCTGGTTGGTTTTTAATCACAGTTTTTTTCATGCATCTTGGCATCATGTTCTCCTCCACCAGTCTTACACACTGCTTTTGGATAACTTTATGCTGCTTTACTCCTGGTGTAAAAATCCAAGCAGTTTATTCTTATTTTTTCCCCAGAGCTGTATATTAAATATACTTGGTTACTATAGTATTCTTTACAATTATTTTACTGTATTTGCTTTTATGTGGTATATAAACATCCCTGCTTCACATTCCAAACAAAGTTGGGACAGTAAAGCAGCATTTGCCACTTTATAATGCTGCCATTCCTTAAAAAGACGCTGATGATACCAAGTGATGAAGGGTTTCAGGTTATATTTGTCTAAATCTGTCTCCAAACACGTAGATTAACATATCGAATGGCCCACCTCCATTCTTCCCCAGCATTTCCAAATACTGTGCTTTTAGCTGATACTCCCAACAGGTTTACAGTGCTAGTGATAGGGGCATAGAGTTACCCATGCAAATAAATAGCTATTTTTACACTATTAATAAACTCAAAGTCTCCACACTTCATTGGTATAATTATTTATTTTTTAAAAATCTGTGAAAATGAATTCCATAAATTCCAGCTGTTGCTTAAATATATCTCTATAAATTCATGTGTTTCCACTGAATTAATTCTGCAATCTGTTCCCCTGTCCTGCCTATTGAAACAGTCGTCAATCCACTTATCCTAAAACTTAATTTAAAGGTGGCGTTGCCGGAGATCCAGCTGAAGGTACAGTATGTACTGAGTGCTGCATAATTCATCCCTATCAGCTCTGAGGTGAGAGTGAACATGATTGTGTGGGCAACTGTAATCCAAAAGTGTGTGTGTGTGTGTGTGTGTGTGTGTCTAATAACTTAATCCTGAGAGGTTATAAGCTTTGCGCACTCTTCTGAAGAGTGATGACACGACAGGCTCGAGGAGTCTGATACACAGTATTCAGCAGGGTGATTATTACAGTGAAACAGTGATTGATTTTACTGTAATATTTTACTGTAATTACATCATTAATTACACAGATTGATATTACAAATACAGTGTCTACTCTGGAGATACTACCCTATTACAATGCTGAAAGGATAGTGCACCCCCCATTTTAATACGGAATGCATATTTTACTGCCCAAATAGGGGACGTTTCCTTATTTTACATGATGGTTGACAAACCTAGTTACAGTAGATGGATTTCAGCACAACACCTCTTCTTTTTCTTCTTCTATTGTTTATTGTTAATGGGATGACAACCTGACTTAACTTCCTGTAACTGGTCCAAACGTGCCTAAAAAGTGTTTTTACACTAAAGAAAAAAAACAGAACATGGTTGACCTGATTCAGACAGAGAACCTTAACTGTGGTTGGCAGCATCGTTTTGTATTATTCATGTTGTTTTGTTCAAACTAAAGTTCTGAAATTGGTGGAGAATGCGGGATCATCAGCATCTCTAATAACAGGTCTTATATCTTTTTCTTTGTATAGAATTCATGTTATTATTTAAAAATGAATGTATGTGTGTGTTTTTTTACAGGTGCACAGATACACACATGTGAGTGTGAGTGTGTGTGTGTGTGTGTGTGTGTGTGTGAGGTGGAGCCATGCCGCTAGTGAAGAGGAACATTGAGCCCCGTCACCTGAGCAGAGGGGCTCTACCTGAGGGCATCGGCAGTGAACTGGAGTGTGTGACCAACAACACACTCTCCGCCATCATCCGCCAGCTCAGCAGCCTCAGTAAGACCTTGTCTCTTTGTGTGTGTGTGTATGTGTGTGTGTGTGTGTGTGTGTGAAACGTAGTGAAACAGGTGCCATTCATTCACAGCGATCATTCATGCATTTTACTACAACCATTGTGTTTCAAATCCTAATCCCATTGGACAGATGACAATCAGAGGAGGACAGGTGTGTGTGTGTGTGTGAGTGTGTGTGTGTGAAAGTGAAGAAGATTAATACTCTGTAGTACTATGCAGTTGAGGTCAGAGACAGAGAAAAAAATCAGACATCTGCCCCAGACATTTGTATATATATGTATACTGTATATATAAAAAAAAATATATATATATATATATGTGTGTGTGTGTGTGTGTGTGTGTGTGTGTGTGTGTTCTCCTCCATGCATCAGCTGATGTGTTCTGGGTTTATATGAAGTCACAGAGGATTACAGCTTACACAGAGATTAGTGTGTGTCAAGCAGAGAGAGAGAGAGAGAGAGAGACAGACAGACAGAGAGACAGGAAAGAAATAATAAAAGAAGAAATGAAAGAACAAAAGCATTCCACCAACGGTTTCAGTATTTTTTTAATCTAAATGGAAACAGGCTAAAATATAAAGGAAATTACCAAAACTCAAAAAAATATATTTATGTTAGGATGAGATGAAAATGCCAGAATATAAAATTCCAGATGAAATAGTGATGAAAATGGAATTTTATAAATAAACTGTGACATATTAAACTATAAGCACCTCCAACACATCCACTGATTTCATATATGTTTCATTACTTTCATTTTTATTTCTTGACATATACTGTATATTCAACAATTAACCACTGTTACACTTAAACCATATGCTATTCCATAGTCCCTATGCTAAACTATAATGCCCTATACTCTGTCTACTTCCATATATCCCATATTCTTCCATATACTACTCTATACTACCATATACTTCCCTATTCTACCATATACTGCTCAATACTGCCCTATATGTCCCTATTCTACCATATAAAATTCTATACTTCCCTATACATCCCTATTCTACCATATACTGCTCTATACTTCCCTATACATCCCTATTCTACCATATACTACTCTATACTATCCTATATGCTCTCTATTCTACCATATACTCTCTATACAATACTTTATACCTTCATACTACCCTATACTCCACATATAGGGTATACTACCTGTTATGTCCTCTATTCTACCATATACTACCGTATTTTTCGGACTATAAGGCGCACTTAAAAACTTTTAATTTTCACAAAAATTGACAGTGCGTCTTATAATACGGTGCGCCTTTTGTATGGATTTTACTCGTCAGGTTGTAAGGAGCAGTATACACACACTCCGTGCAGCGTTATAGAGAGTTTCAGTGCTATACAGAGTCCAGAGCCGTGCAGCTCCGAGGCTGAGCAGCAATAGCATTAGCTAGATGCTAACCGCTAAGCTAGCTAGCTTATTCACTGAGATCAGTATTATCTAAATTTTACCCGTCAGGTGTAAGGAGCAGTAAACACACACTCCGTGCAGCGTTATACAGAGTTTCAGTGCTATACAGAGTCCAGAGCCGTGCAGCTCCGAGGCTGGAGCAGCAAATAGCATTAGCTAGCTTATTCACTGTTCAGAGATCAGTATTATCTAAATTTTACCCGTCAGGTGTAAGGAGCAGTAAACACACACTCCGTGCAGAGCCGTGCCGCTCCGAGGCTGGAGCAGCAATAGCTAGATGCTAACCGCTTAGCTAGCTAGCTTTTTCACTCAGTATTTTCTAAATTTAGCACTTTTAATACTGCTGGAGCAGTATTATTAGAGTTAGATGCTAATCGCTAAGCGTTCACCGTTCAGAGGTGAGTTATCGGCCTGTAAGTCTGTGCTGCTTTGCCTGGCTAGCATTAGCTAGATGCTAAGCGCTAACTCTCTCAGAGGTGAGTTTTATCAGCCTGTAATCTGCTTGTTTACCGTGTTAAAACAAGCTACGGGGGACGAATCGCTAGCTAATATCTCACTGTCTTACCAGAACACGCAGGATTACTCAGTGTAACGCTGTCGTTTAAGTTTGGGTTAACTTTACTAGTTTAGGTGACTAGCTAGCGTGCTAGCGGATAGCCATGCTAACGCTGGTGCAGCAAGCCTTAGTGGACATCTGGAAATCTAAGCTTACTGTAAATAAACTGAAGCACGTTACTCACCCAAATAAACAGTTTTCAGGAGAGGAATCTGTGTAGATTAATATCCAGCACTCGTTTGACTTTGAAAGAGCTAGATTTGTATACTGAGACGCTCCACCGGCAAGCGACCACCCCCGGTGGGGGAAGGGAAACATGGCGCCACCCCTGTTCACTTTGATATAGGCACCCTTTCTAGTGTCACTTAACGCGCCTTATAATGCGATGCGCCCTACGTATGGAAAAATAGCAGAAAATAGGCGTTCTTTGATAGTGCGTCTTATAATACGGTGCGCCTTATAGTCCGAAAAATACGGTACTCTATATGTCCATATTCTGCCATATACAGCTCTATATTACCATATACTCCCCTATACCAACCTTTACTCTATCTACAACCATATACCCACCTTTCCTACCGTATACAACTTTATACTACTCTATTGTCCATCTGCTACTATATACGTTGACCCTATACTAACTATTCTACCCTATACTACTAACTATTCTATTACTACCATAAAATCACCTATTCTACCCTATACTCCCCTTTTCTAACATATACTCCCCTCTCCTACCATATACTCTCACATGTCACCATATACTACTCTATACTAACATAAGCTCTGCTGTTCTACCATATACAACCCTATTTTACCCTATACTTACTCAAACTACCTCTACTACCATATACTCTGCTACTTTACCATATACTATATTATACTCCCATAAACTCTGTATATATTATACTATACTCCCCATATATTTCGTCTACTACACACTACTCCATTTACTACCCTTATCTGTACTACCCTATACTGCTCTATACTATCTATAGTACTCTATTTTACTTCATGTTCCCTATAGTACCCTGTACTTACCTATACTACCTTATACTACCCTATATTAATCTATACTCCATATACAACAGTATAGTCTTTATACTACATCACATATTTAATGCTGCCTTTTGTTTTAATCATGAAAATACAACTCTCTCTTTCTTTCTCTCTCTCTCTCTCTCTCTCTCTCTCTCTCTCTCTCTCTCTCAGGTAAGCATGCTGAGGATGTGTTTGGTGAGCTGTTTAATGAAGCTAACACATTTTACTTGCGAGCGAACTCTCTGCAGGACCGCGTGGACCGGCTGGCTGTGAAGGTCACGCAGCTGGACTCCAGCGTGGAGGAAGGTCAGTTACAACCATTCAGTCCAGTGTTAATAGTGTGGATAGAGCAGTATGGGTACAACAGATTACAGTGCTGGTGATTCTGTATCTACTGTAACTGTAGATTAATTACAGAGCAGTACGGGTACAACAGATTACAGTGCTGGTGATTCTGTATCTACTGTAACTGTAGATTAATTACAGAGCAGTACAAGTACAACAGATTACAGTGCTGGTGATTCTGTATCTACTGTAACTGTAGATTAATTACAGAGCAGTACGGGTACAACAGATTACACTGCTGGTGATTCTGTATCTACTGTAACTGTAGATTAATTACAGAGCAGTACGGGTACAACAGATTACGGTGCTGGTGATTCTGTATCTACTGTAACTGTAGATTAATTACAGAGCAGTACGGGTACAACAGATTACAGTGCTGGTGATTCTGTATCTACTGTAACTGTAGATTAATTACAGAGCAGTATGGGTACAACAGATTACAGTGCTGGTGATTCTGTATCTACTGTAACTGTAGATTAATTACAGAGCAGTACAAGTACAACAGATTACAGTGCTGGTGATTCTGTATCTACTGTAACTGTAGATTAATTACAGAGCAGTACGGGTACAACAGATTACAGTGCTGGTGATTCTGTATCTACTGTAACTGTAGATTAATTACAGAGCAGTATGGGTACAACAGATTACAGTGCTGGTGATTCTGTATCTACTGTAACTGTAGATTAATTACAGAGCAGTACGGGTACAACAGATTACAGTGCTGGTGATTCTGTATCTACTGTAACTGTAGATTAATTACAGAGCAATATGGGTACAACAGATTACAGTGAAGGAGGGCTTCCCTAACCACTCTCTCTCTCTCTATCTCCATCTCTTTCTTTCTCATTCTATAGTCTCTCTTCAGGACATCAACATGCGTAAAGCCTTCAGGAGCTCTACTGTTCAGGACCAGCAGGTGGTGTCTAAGAGCAGCACTCCAAACCCCATTACTGAGATTTACAACAGCAGCGAGAAACCGCCTCCACTCAGCGTCCTCTCAGCGTACAGGTCAGTCAGCACCACCTTTAACACCACCTTCCTTCTGCACCACCTTCAGGAACTTCCCATTTTACTGGTGTCCGGTGAGGTTCAGTCAGTAGCACATCTCTGACAGTGTAAAGCACATGTGTCAAACACAAGGCCCGCGGGCCAAATGTGGCCCGCCACGTCTTTTTATGTGGCCCGCGAGAGCTTGTAAGATCTTAGTGTCTATAATAAATAAGTCAGAAGCGTTCTTTGACCAAAAAATACATTTCCCACAATGCTTGTCGATTGTATTACCCGCAAAGTTACGGCTTACTGCCACTACACGGCAGTGTAGTCATTGATGTGGAAACCCTGCCGGAGGGAAGGTGTAACTTCGCGGGTGGAATTGAGACATATAAATGTTTATCCCATAATGTCCAGAAAAAGAGAAGTTGATGCAGACGGACGGCTGTGCTTCAAGGCGAAAGACCGGTATGCCTTTTGTGTTACGAAGAGTGTTACTGACCAAAATAAACGCTGTTTATAATGTAATCCCAGCAGTGACTCATGCTCTAAACGGCTGCTGTTAGGTGATTGGGCTGAAAGATGAACTGTAGAGAGCTGTATTATTCGGTTACAAAAATCTTTATTTCATACACAGAAGAACTTAAAAATTTTAAAAACGCTCCAGACTGGCTGAGCTGAGCCCTGTAGCCCGTGGCTGGGCTGTAGCTCTGACTCAGTAAAGACTGCGGGCTTGTGCTGCTGCTGCAGCTCCCACTAGTGGTTGGATGAGGAACTGCTAAATCTGAGGAAATGCTATGTTCTTAACAGCTCACAATTTGATTTTATATTTATTAAGCCTTATTTCAGTTAATAATTTCAAAGTTAATATAACTTGATGTCATTTCTATTCACTTGAATAGTTTGGTTCTTGATTGATGGAGTTTTTGGATTTCATGACATGACAAATTAAAAGGATTTATGTTAATAGAGCAACAAGCAAACATTTTTTCCATGCAACTGTAATATTTGATTGAATAAATAATATATTGAGAGTTATTTAACATTAAGGAGTAATTACATTCATTTACATATATTACATTTGGTTACATTTTATTACATTTATAAGTTACATCTGGCCCTCGGAGGACAGCCAATATGCCAATGTGGCCCTCTGCCAAAATGAGTTTGACACCCCTGGTGTAAAGTATATTTAGAATTTCTCTAAATTGGTGATCAAGTGTTAATGCAGAAGAGTCATGAGAAATTATTATAAATATAACAGTACTGTATATACAGTTGCAAGAAAAAATAGATTTCTGCATGAATTGGTCATTAAATGTGTTCTGATCTTCATCTACGTCAACCAATACAACACAAAAATGATATGTTTGCATGGTTTTATTGAACTGGTTATATAACTGGTTGATTCTCCTTTGGCAGCAAAAACCTCAACCAATGGTTTCCTGTAGCTGCAGATCAGACCTGCAGAACGGTCAGGAGGAATTCTGGATCATTCCTCTTCACTAAACTGTTTCAGTTCAGCTATAATATTATGGGATATCTGGTGTGAATCTCTCTCTTGAGGTCATGATGCCACAGCATCTCAGTTGGGTTCAGGAGGTCAGGACTCTCCAGAAGGAGTATTTATTTATTTTCTTCTGTTGAAGTCGTTCGGTTGTTGATTTACTTCTATGTTTTGGGTCGTTGTTCTGTTGCATCATCCGTCCTCTGTTGAGCTTCAGTTGGAGGACAGATGATCTTAAGTTTTCCTGCTAAATGTCTTGGTAAACTTGGGAATTAATTTTTTTCGTTGATGACGACAATCCATCCAGACCCTGAGGCAGCAAAGCAAAGCAGCCCCAACCATGATGCCCCCTCCACCATGTTTCACAGTTGGGATGAGGTTTTGATGATGGTTTGCTGTACCTTTTTTTTCTTCACACATAGCGTTGTGTGTTTTCCTTCCAAACAACTCTATTTTGATTTCATCTGTCCACAGTATATTTAGCCAGCACTGCTGTGGAACATTCAGTTGCTCTTTTGCAAACATCAAACGTGCAGCAATGTCTTTTTGGACAGCACTGGTTTCCTCTGTGGTGTCCTCCCATGAAGTCCATACTTGTTTAATGTTTTTCTTTTTGTAGACTTGTCAACAAAAATTTTAGCATGTGCCAGAGATTTCTGTAAGTCTTTACGGTTCTTCCTCACCTCACCTGATCATTCTGTGTTGATCGCTGTGCTCTTACAGTCACCTTTACAGGACTTTACCACGCCTAGGGAGAGTAGCAGCAACAGTGCTGAACTTTCTCCATTTGTAGAGCGTCTGTCTGACCGTGGACACATGATCATCAAGGCTTTTAGAGATACTTTTTATGTAACCCTTTCCAGCTTCATGCAAGTCAACAATTCTTGAACGTAGGTCTTCTGAGAGCTTGATCTTTTGTGTGAGGCATGATTCACATCAAGCAGAAATGCTTCTTAAGAACAGCAAACTCAAAACTGGTGTGTTTGTGTTTTTATAGAGCAGGGCAGCTTTAACCAACACATCCAATCACATCTCATCACATCCTGCCTCGAATTAGCTCTTACAAAAGTCATTAGCTTAGGGCTTCACATACTTTTCCCCCTCACTGTGAATGTTAACATGTTGTGTTCAATAAAACCATGCAAACATATAATTTATTTTTGTGGTTTTAGTTTAAGCAGACTGTGTTTGTCTATTGTTGTGACGTAGATGAAGATCAGAACACATTAAATGACCAATTTATGCAGAAATCCAAGTATAATCCCAACTGTATCTATAACAAAATATTCCCAAAAGATTTTGGGTTGTATTTAAACAGTTCTGTGTTCACTCTCTTTGCAATAGGGATGATCATGTAGATGGAATGAAGTTCTACACAGACCCCTCTTACTTCTTTGATCTGTGGAAAGAAAAGATGCTTCAGGACACGGAAGACAAGAGAAAAGAGAAGAGAAGACAGAGAGTGAGAATCTTCAGTCCATCCACCGTTACTGTCTTTCTAAAAGTGTAACTGTTTGCTTTAGCACACTGTCATACTCTCTCTCTCCGTCTGTCTGTCTCTTTCTCTCTCACTCTCTCTCTCTCTCTCAGGAGCAGAAGAGGTGTGTGGACGGGACTTTATCGCGTGAGGTTAAGAAGGTGCGTAAAGCTCGTAACCGTCGGCAGGAGTGGAATATGATGGCGCTTGATAAGGAGCTCCGCCCAGACCACCGCCATCCCAACAGCCTCCAGCGGGGGGCGTCGTCCGAGGGGTCTCTCTCACCTGATGGCAGGTATATATAAACACCTACAGACCACAAACACAAACAGGGCTCTTTGTTAAACACTGATTGCTTATTGTTATGTTATACCCCATCAACAGTCAGATTTAAATAGCAAAAGTGCTTCTAATATATCTATGCAGATAGATAGATAGATAGATAGATAGATAGATAGATAGATAGATAGATAGATAGATAGATAGATAGATAGATAGATAGAGAGTGATTTTGTGTTTTTGTCAGAAGAACTAATCATATCAAGTTGAGTGAACTTACTGGCCAGTACAACTCAATAAATCAACCTAAAACCTGAAAATATTTGTTGAGCCAATCAAAAAAAATGTGATTTCAACCAATTTTTGGTATACCGCACGTGTCAATGCTCTTTCATCAGTGTTGGATCATACAGCTTTCCCATAAGGCTCTTGGCACCATATATTTGCATATTGGGTGTGGCCTCTCCCTTACTTACCATTGTTGTGTTGTCTGTTGGCCAAAGCTACCTTATCCTAGTTGTGCATCAGTGTAATATATGTGTTGATCAGGTCTCAGTGTTGTAGACTGTAAGAGCAAGTTACCTTTATTCTGTGTTACTCAGGAGCTATAGAGTTAAACTAAATTATTTAAACTTAATTCCCACAATACGTGAAAAAAACTGTTGAATTAATTAAACCATTGTTGTGTTAGTTGAATAAACGTAATTGATTCAAGTGATCATCTTGCTTTGACTTTGTATATATTTACAACTTGACTGAGTCAAAGCAAAATGATGACTTGACTGAGTTAAGTTGAGCCAATAAATATTTGTTTGTGTCCAAACAAAGGAAAAACAGTGCATAAAACACAGAGCTACTGAAAAGGTGTATTGCTGTCTTGGTATCAGAAAACACAGGAGCTCCACTGATTGAATACAACCTAGACAGACGCCAACAGTCAGACGTTCATCGCTATCTTGGAAACACAGGAGCAGCACAAACCCAACTTTTACATCAGCAATAAACAGAATAGTAAATAAAATAACATTGCTGTTCCCGTAAATGAGCTGCTGGAGCTCCTTCACAGCGTCAACCAGCAGCTCAGTTTCCTCTGCTGAGAAGAGTTTGTTGAACACGTCCAGGTAGCTGCACCGTTAAAATAGCAATCCACCAAAGTCAGCACATTCACACTTTTCTTTATAATAACTAGAAAAAGACACAGAAACACAGAGAACTCTGTAACTATTAAAAGTAGTAGTTCTTTTCTTTAGAGAAATTACAGATGAAGCCAGAGAGCGGTGAGGACTGTTTCCTTCACCTTCAAATAAAGAATCTTGTAAACTGGAGAAAAAACTGCTACAGGAAGACGTCTGGCTGACCCACATGGAAGAAACATCAATAGGGGTGTTCTTAAACTTTGCAACATCTTTAAAGCTTACTACCTGTATTTTTTCTGTATTTAACAGACCACTGTATCCAGACATCCCGGACCTCCCTATTCCTGCAGGCCACGCCCACACCCTGCCTACCCATGCCCACTCACGCCCTTTTATATCTAGAGAAGCTGCCTCGTCCAATCCCAGCGGCGGGATGGAGCACGAGTACCACAGCATTGGAGGACCTGTGGGCGCTCCTGCAGGTTACAGAGGCGGAACTCTTGGAAGGACACACCCACCTCTTCCACAACACCCACATGCTGGGGGCGGAGTCAAAGGCAACATCACCCTCCCACCTGCAGACTACGGGTAATGAGGAACTGAAAGAAATTGCAGCAGAGTTTAGAATATTTAGTGTTTAAAGTATTTAAATACGAATCTTACCTTTTTACTAAGCCCCGCCCCCTCACCTGCTGTCCTCTCTTTCTATCTCTTAGGATGATGGAGTACTACGCTAGTTCAGGTCCTCCTCCCCCTCCACCTCCTCCAGGACCCATCATCCCTTCATCACAGACCGCTTTTGCCGCGCCCCTAATGGTTCCGGCGCCTCCCACGTCACACCCTGGACCAATCAATTCCGCTTTATCTTATCCCCTCCCACCTGTACCGCCACCTGGGCCGATTATGGCTCCGCCCCCACCTGGTCCTCCACCCCCTCCAGCTCCTCCCATTCCACCTCATCCAGTGGGAGATGGGCGGAGATGCGAGTCTCAACCAATCACAGACGGCCGCAGTGACCTGCTGTCAGCTATTCGCATGGGTGAGTGCTGAGTACCTTAATACTCAGGGTGATACTGATCCAAGTACCCTAATGCTTTAGTCCAAGTACCTTAATGAGTATCAACCAGTACTTATTGATTCTGAGTACCTTAATACTGAGTACTGACCAATACTGATACAATCCAGGTTCCTTAGTGTTGAATATCAAAAAACACTAATCTGAAAACATTAATACTTAATGATTTTAAATGATAAAAAATAATATTGAAAACAAATAAAAACAAATATAAAAAAAAAATATATAAACAAATATAAAAAAAGATTAAAAAAATATAACAATTCTAAAATATATATTTAAAAATTTACAAAAAAAAATATATACATACAAAATTATAAATAAATAATAAAAAAATTAAAAATGATGAGAAATGTATTTTAAAATTATTTAAACATTTATAAAAACTGATTAAAAAATTAAAAACCTCAGCGATACTGATACTGATCTTAGTAATTTAATGAGCTTGAAAATATAATTTTCTTTTTTCTTTTTAATGAATTCTACATGTGTTTTGTGTGTTTTTTGTTCAGGTATCCAGCTGAAGAAGGTACAGGAGCAGCAGGAGCAGCAGGCTAAGCGTGAGCGCGTGGGAAACGACGTGGCCACCATACTGTCCAGGAGAATCGCTGTAGAGTACAGCGACTCGGAGGAAGACTCAGAGCTGGAGGAAAACGAGTGGTCAGACTGAACACAGATACAGGGGTTGGACAATGAAACTGAAACACCTGTCATTTTAGTGTGGGATTTTAGGTTTCATGGCTAAATTGGAGCAGCCTGGTGTTCAATCTTCATTAATTGCACATTGCACCAGTAAGAGCAGAGTGTGAAGGTTCAATTAGCAGGGTAAGAGCACAGTTCTGCTCTAAATATTGCAATGCACACAACATTATGGGAGACATACCAGAGTTCAAAAGAGGACAAATTGTTGGTGCACGTCTTGCTGGAGCATCTGTGACCAAGACAGCAAGTCTTTGTGATGCATCAAGAGTCACGGTATCCAGGGTAATGTCAGCCATCATACCACCAAGAAGCACCAACCACATCCAACAGGATTAACTGTGGACGCTGTAAGAGGAAGCTGTCTGAAAGGGATTATTATGGTTCGGGTTATTGTGCTCTAAAACCAGGTGTTTCAGTTTCATTGTCCAACCGCTGTATATTATTAATAGAGAGGTGCAAGCTTTCCATCAAATGAAGGTTCTTTAGACCTTTAAATGTTCCACAAACGCTTGAATTAATAGTACAAAAATGTTTTTTTATTCAACCAACACGTTTTCATGGTTCTTTGTTTAAGAGATCCTTGTTAGAAGATCAAAGCTCTGAAGATAATACATTTGTATAAAAAATGGGAAACTCAACTCAATGGATCAAAAGGGAAATTCAATGGAACAAAACAATTGATCTAAAGATACAAAGAAAAGGGAACCCCAACAACACCGTGCAATACCACGTAGACCTCCATCATTGCCCTCCATCATGGAACCACCCCAGTGTCCAGACCTCAGTATCGTTGATTTCGTGTAGGAGGCATTTCTTAGACTGAACATTGGAGATATGGTAAATAGGGCTGTTCCTAATGTTAACTTTTTCAGTTAATTGATTACATTTTATACCAATTCTTTGATTATTTCAATATTTTCATTCTGCGTATTTCAGGACATTATTCTGTAACAAAAATACCTCATAAAACCACACACTTTACTCCTGATGGTGAAACACTATTTTTATCACACTAGGTAGTGTAATTTGGATCTTGGGCAAGAGCTGTGGAAAGATTTAACTATAGGTTTCAGAACACTCCCACCACCATGTTTAACAGATGAGGTATTATGGTTCGGACTCCACCTCATGAATATCTGATATTATATTAAGCAATTGAAGATTCTTTGTAATTTTCTTTTAAATATGTGTTTATATTAAAGTTCCTACAGAAAGAACCTGTGTTTAGGAAATTAAAATACAGCGAACAGAACAGGGATGAGGATCATCGTAAGGAATAAGCTGTAAGTTTTAATAGAAATACAACGGAAGCAGCTTTAGCAGATCAATCAAATACGTTTTAGCTCATCTTTTATCTAAGACCAATTTCCTCTTTTAGTAAAAGCACAACCCTAATTTTATAATCCTCATTTATTTATACTTTATTTGTAGACTGAAGTACCACATAATGACACTGTGTGGACATGGTCTGTGGATGATTATGATGATAATAATAATGATGATAATAATGATGATAATAATAATGATGATAATAATGATGGTAATTTTATTTTAAATGGATGAAAGAAGTGCTCATGTTTTTCCTGTTGGGCGATTGCCTAAATAAAGCCACTTTAATCTATGAAACTGTGCTTTTATGATATTGATTTATTTTTTGTGCATTTAACAACCTGGACTCACAGTCGTTAGACTGTCAAAATGTAATGG
Organism: Astyanax mexicanus; assembly: GCF_023375975.1. Taxonomy (NCBI): domain Eukaryota; kingdom Metazoa; phylum Chordata; class Actinopteri; order Characiformes; family Acestrorhamphidae; genus Astyanax; species Astyanax mexicanus. The sequence goes on from NC_064408.1 coordinate 2,823,188, forward strand.
CAATTAATAATAATAATAAAAAATATATTATCTAAAAAAAATACAAAAACAGCTTATAATAAACTCTTACTATTATAACTTTACCCTGATACAGTGATTTAGGCTTTCCAAATATAGTACATGAACTTCTTACTGGAAACATGCTTTAATATTTGTGCTTCTTTTGTATTTTTACCCTTTAAATATACACAAATCGTAGCACGCTTTGACAGTGTAGCACAACTCGACAGAACACCGAATCTTTCGGCTCGCCGTGGGGGCGTATCAGTAATGTTTTTGAATTGAAATGAAGCAACAGATGTAGTCAATCATAAGTTTAAGATTTTACATTTTTAATCAACCTCAGCTTCTTCTTCAGGGTTAAAAGGCAGCTATTCTGTCTGTGAGAGGCTCGTATTTGTGTGAAGTGGCAGCCTGCTGTTCCCTGATTGGCTGGATGCAGTGCGACGGCCGGATTCATTTGAATAAAGTTGAGCTTTGCTGAACTTTTTTTGCAGGCGGGCGGGGCTGCGTTCAACACAACCCAGCATGCGCCGCGGCATTCAGGGGCTCTCTCCACTGAAATGAACAGGATGTGCACTGTGACAGGAAGAGGGTGTGTCTTTCTTGCTGGCTGCACTAACACTAAAATAGATTTCTAGCATAACAAAATATAAAATATTAAAAATATGAATTAATTGAACAGAAAGCACAGAAACGTACCTTTAAATTTGTAACTATCACCCCCTTGATAATAAAGGAGAACAGTGAACATCTTTTCACAAAAAAAATATTGGTTTAGAGATTTTATAATTTATAGGTTATTAAAAACATCTTAGTAAAAGTTCTTAAAGTCACATTATTCATAAATCGCTAAGATCATTCGTTATCAGGAGACGCACCCCAGATATGGGTGTACCCCTGATGGACCATCAAAATCCACTGAAGTGTTCCTTTTGGAAGCAATAGTAGTTTTTGGTGTCACCAAATGAAATCCATTAGAGGGATCTTTGGGAGTTAATCAAATGATATAAAAGTTATTAGAAAGTAAATTAAAATTGTTATTTGTGTCACCAATCAAAACATTTTTAAATATATCAAACAGGGTCTTTAGTTGAACTAATTAATATGTTTGCATTTGTCTTCCCAATTTGGTATTTGAGTCACTAATTATAAATCAATCAATTTCTTGTGAAAACAATTATATTTAATGATTGTCACCAGTTTAAATCCCAATATATTATGGAGTTCTTTGGAGAATTAATCAAAATATAGTGTTCTTTGTGGAACTAGTTGTAGTTCTTTTTAAGATCTATTAAGGTCCATTGAAGGTTTTTGTCAGAAAGCAGTCATAGTTCTTTGTGTGACCAATCAAAATCCATTGAAAGGATTGGAAGTGGAACTAATCACTATTATTACTGGTATCAATCAAAAATACAAAGGTTCTTTCTGGAACCAATTTTATTTTTTGTGTCACCATTTAAAATCTATTAAAGGAGTCTTTGTAAAATGGTTCATTGTGATCACTGTTATTTATGTCATCAGTCAAAATCTATTAGAGGTCCTTTGTGTCACTAATAAATACCTGCTGAGGAACCAATCAACACCTATTGAAAGGTTCTACCCTGGAACCAATCAGAGCTCTTTGTTTCACTAATCACAATACATTAGAGGGTTATTTGAGGTACAAAACAGACTCTATTAAAAGATTCTTAGTTCTAAAAGGTTCACAGACTATTAAAGAGTTTTTTGCAGATCAATCGTACTTAATTGCTGGGATAATCTTTGTAATTTTTTAATTGATAAAAAAATCTAAATTCAAGTAAGGGTTCTTTTGGAAACCAAGCATTATAATTTGTGTTACCCCTCGAAACCATTAAAGATTTCATTGTGGAACCAATCAAAATCTACTTATATTTCGTATGGTACTAGTTGTAGTTTTATGTTCATTGAAATTCCATTCCATGGTTCTTTGAACCAATCAAAGTCTATTAGAGTAGTATTTGATGTACTACTCTAAAAAGTAGTACATCATCTACTTTAAAAAGTGTATTTGAGGAACAAATAAAAAAATCATTAGATGAGTATTTGGAAAACCAATCAAAATCCATTAGAGGAGCATATGGGGAACCAATCTAAGTCAATTACAGGAGCATTTGGGGAACATATCAAAGTCTATTACAGGAATATTTGGAGAACCGATCAATTTTTTTTTATCAAATCAAAATCCATTAGAGGAGTATATGGGGAACCAATCAAAATAAATTAATGGGGTATTTGAGGAACCAATAAAAAAGTACTATTTTCGGGAAACCAATTACATTAATTAGAGGAGTATTTGGGGAAGTAATTAGAATCCATTAGAGGATTATTTGAGGAACCAATCAACATCCTTTAAAAAGGGTATTTGAGGAACAAATAAAAAATCATTAGATGAGTATTTAACCAATCAAAATCCATTAGAGGAGCATTTGGTGAACTAATCAAAGTCTATTACAGGAGTATTTGGGGAACCAATCAAAGTCTATTACAAGAATATTTGGAGAACCAATCAAATTTTTTTTATCAAATCAAAATCCATTAGAGGAGTATATGGGGAACCAATCAAAATGAATTAATGGGTATTTGGGGAACCAATCAAAATCCATTAGAGGAGTATTTAGGGGAACCAATCAAAATCCATTAAATGGGTATTTGGGAAACCAATTAAAGTATTTTAGAGTAGTTTTTGAGGAACCATTCAAAATCCATTTGAGGGGTAGTTGGGGAACCAATCAAAATCCTTGGAAGAGCTCTGTGTGGTAAAACTGTTTCATAGTTCTTTTCATCACCAATCAAATTCACTTAAAATTATCTTTAGCAAACCAGTCGATGTCTATTAAAGGGATATGTTAATTGTGGCATTAGCCAATATCTATTAAAGATTCCTTTGGGGAAATCAATCAAAATTAATTTAATGTTTTTTGGGGGGGAAATTAAAATCTATATTAAAGGGTTCTAAGCAGAACAATTCATTGTCCGTTGTTATTTATTTGTCAACAATAGCAATCTGTTTAAGGGTTCTTTGTGGAACCAAGCATAATTTTACGTCACCAATCCAAGCCGTAAGAAAGTCTTTTGGAACCAATAAAAATATACTTTGTGTCGTTAATCAGAATCCATTTAAGGTTTTTTTTTTAGAACCAATCAAAAATATATTAAAGGGTTTTTAGATAAATGTATTATTATTATTAATACTGAGCTTCTGTTTGAAACCAACTGTAAATATTTTGTCACCAATCAAGATCCATTTCATATTTTTTCTTTGTGGTACCAATAAAAATCAAATTAAACCAATTAATGAATTTATTCTTAATAGATCTATTGTTCACTCTGTATATCTAGTCCACAGTGTTGAAATGGACCCTTAATTGTGTCCCAAATCCCATGGCAGAAGTCTAACTAGCCACTAAGTGGCAGTGTCTGACACACTTTCAATAAAAACTCAGTACATTACTGCTCTATAACATACACAACATATACACACACACACACACACACACACACATATATATATATATATATATATATATATATATATATATATATATATATATATATATATATATATATATATCAACAGCTGATATTTTAGATATACAGCTCTGTAAAAAAAAAGAGAAATGATGAGTTTCTTAGCCTTTTAGTTACCAAATAATACCTCTAGAATATAATCAAGAGGAAGATGGATGATCACAAACCATCAAACCACCAAACTGAACTGCTTGAATTTTTGCACCAGGAGTAAAGCAGCATAAAGTTATCCAAAAGCAGTGTGTAAGACTGGTGGAGGAGAACATGATGCCAAGATGCATGAAAAAAACTGTGATTAAAAAACACCAGGGTTATTACACCAAATATTGATTTCTGAACTTCTGAACACACACAATCTAAAAATCACTTTAGGTAAAAGGGAAGAGTGTTGAGATTAAGTTACAATAAGATCAAATATACAGAAAAAACTAATGAGGGAACTTTTGGAATTTTGTTCTTCCCATGATCTTAAGAAGAAGCAGCTGATGATGTCACTTCCTGTTGTAGAATGTTCCAGATGTTTCAGATGTTCAGGATAATGTGTTACTGTAACAGGACTGAGTGGAACCCAGGGACTAGATAACTAAAATGTGTATTTTAACTTAAATATAATGGATTTTTTATGAAGAAATATATTTTAAGCATAGATGGGATTTGGAGTCACAAAACAACGCAAAAAACATTACATCTCTGAAGAATTTTAATACTTATATTTCATGGTAAAGTTTATAGTTAGAGAGTGGGGAGAAGGGGTAACAAATGCTATTTTTTCAGTGTTCTAAGTAGTTTTTATTAATGTTTTAATTACTTATATTACTTTTGCAGTTATGGCAATGCACAAGACACTATGATTAATAATACAATTTATTTTAAAGTTATTTTGTGTGCACACTTCTACGTGTAATTAGCTGGGTGACAGTTAGCTTCTCTTAGCCAGAGCAGTTCCTACATAATAAATGCTAAAACAATGCTATTTGTCTCTGTTTTTCTAAGGTAACCCTGTTAGTTTGAGTTAGCCTCTCTTCCTAACTCTTGTGCTAAAAGCTAATTGTCTTATCCTGAGGGTACCTGATAGCTACAGTTAGCCTGTTTTATCCTGAGTAAATCCTATTAGCTACAGCTAGCCTCTCCAGCATTCAATGCTAATGGAACAGTCCCACATTTCCTTTATTTAAAAACACAAGTGGAAGTGAAGTATTCCTGCTATTTAATTTGTATTTAGTGAGTTTACTTTACTGATCTCAGTCGTTAATCTGATTGCCTCTTCGTTTACTCAGTGCTTAATTCTGATTGGTTAAAAGTGAGGCGGTAGAGGAGTCGATTGGTTGCTGCCGGTTCCTCACAGGTTAGGAGTAAAGAGTAAAGAGCTTTTAAACACAAAGAAGGAGGATTACAACCTTTTAATGATCCGGAGCTGCAGTCAGACCCATTGTAACTCATGAATGGGTCGAGTTAAGCACGTACTAGTGACTCTAGAGAGACGTTTCACACGAGCACTGGTGTGAAATACGGATCACAAGCCATCAGGCATCACTACTGTATAGAAGCCTATTCCCGCCACCTAAAAAAAAAAATGTTACAGCATACTTTTTATTATTTTTATTTCTATTTTATTATTTTTCTTTATTTTGAATCACATATCAATATGACATCACTTTTTTTACGTGTTACAGCAGTGTGGATTACGTCACTATGACGTCACTATGAACGAGACGCAGGAGACTTAACAAGAAGAAAAGAAGACTTTTACTTAGCTCACGGTAGCTTGATTTAGCCTAAATTACACATGATAGCTTGGATTAGCATATCTTAGCCTCTGATGCACTGATGCTACAAGGCTAATAATGCTAACATTAATGAAAGCCTATAGTCTACCTCATCAACTGACGTTAGCAGTCCCTTCAAAGTGTGTATTGAAAGGTATTTCACTAATCTCTAACACACTTGTATGTATAGTTTCAGACACTAAACATGGGCAGATGTACGTTAGCATCGCTAAAAACATTAGCGGCATAAAATGTTACTCATACTTTTGTCTGTTTTTCTAGATTATAAGGATTGAAAAGAGTTGGAGCTGAATGAAGTCTTACAGAACGAGACGCAGGAGACTTAACCAGAAGAAAAGAAGAGTTTTGCTTAGCTTAAGTTAGCTTGATGTAGCCTACATTAAATCTGATAGCTTGAATTAGTGTATCTTAGCCTCTGATGCACTGATGCTACAAGGCTAATAATACTAACTGTAATGAAAGCTTCTAGTCTGTGAAGGTATTTCGCTAATCTCTAATGCACTGGTGTATGCATTTTCAAACATTAAACATAGGCGGACGTACGTTAGCATCGCTAAAAACATTAGCAGCATGAATCGTTCTTCATACTTTTGTCTGTTTTTCTAGATTATAAGGATTGAAAGGAGTTGGGGTTGAATGAAGTCTTACAGAACGAGACGCAGGAGACTTAACCAGAAGAAAAGAAGAGTTTCGGTATTTTGCAATGAGGTCGTCCGCAGTTTAATCGATTTAACGACAGCGCCGCTGCGATGAAAGATGGGAAGAAGTTCGTGCACAACAAGTTTAACAATAAAAAAAAACACAATCTGGTGAGCGGATGCCGTGCTTCTTTGCGCTTTTTGTTTACCGTGGCCGTGTTGGTGCACCTGGTCGTCTGTCTGGTGTTTTTTCTCTCTTTCTCTGTGGCATTCTTTCTCACACTGCGCTTCTGTTGTTTCCGAGAATCTGAAATTGTTTTTTCAGTGGAATTAAAAAACCCCTTTACAAACACATGAAGTGCTGCTGCTGCTGCGGCTTCAAAAGGCCTCCCTCCTCTTTCCCCTTCAGAAAAGTTCCCATAGCGGACTCCTACAGGCACGCGGGGCGCCTCCCACGGGCCCGCTGGGGTTGTGTGTGTACGTGCCGGTGGTTTAAGTGGTGCACGCAGCCATGCTAAGATTATTAAACCACTGTTTTACCACTCGACTTAATCCTCTGCCTATACAAAAGTACAATCCATAAAGAGCACAGGGCGAGAGAGACAGGGCGACAGACAGGGAGAGAGAGAGGGAGTGTGTGTGTGTGTGTGTGTGTGAGGAGGAGGGTATGAGATTATCGAGGGTTAAACTCTTGACAGATCCGTTCTGACGGCTGGTTTTCCCACCGTTGCCAGGGACGCCCGACTCCAGCGTGATGGTGCTCGTTTTTGTATTCTGACTTTGTACGAACATGTATGTCTATATATGTATATATATTCCTATTATTGTACGTTATACATATGTATAACAGATATCATCTGATATATGAAAAACATATTTTTGTATATGTATATTTTGTGTGTATATATATATATATATATATATATATATATATATATATATATATATATATATATATATATATAAATGATGTGTTTCTTGATGATTTTACCAAATTAAAAACCTCTGGAATATAATCAAGAGGAAGATGGATGATCACAAGCCATCAAACCAAACTGAACTGCTTGAATTTTTGCACCAGGAGTAAAGCAGCATAAAGTTATCCAAAAGCAGTGTGTAAGACTGGTGGAGGAGAACATGATGCCAAGATGCATGAAAAAAACAACTGTGATTAAAAACCACCAGGATTATTCCACCAAATATTGATTATTTCTGAACTCTTAAAACTTTATGAATATGAACTTGTTTTCTTTGCATTATTTGAGGTCTGAAAGCTCTGCATCTTTTTTGTTATTTCAGCCATTTCTCATTTTCTGTAAATAAATGCTCTAAATGAGAATATTTTTATTTGGAATTTTTTGGAGAAATATTGTCTGTAGTTTATAGAATAAAACAACAATGTTCATTTTACTCAAACATAAACCTATAAATAGCAAAATCAGAGAAACTGATTCAGAAACTGAAGTACTCTCTTATTTTTTTTTTTCAGAACTGTACATGGAACACATTATGCATTATACACGTATATAACAGAAATACTTTTAAACGTATAAAATATTACACGTGATAATATTCAAGCATATTTGAATTACATATAGGTACTTACATATCTACAGGTTTATAGGATTGACTATTGTATTATTATGTTATAAATATATAGATGCTTACATTATTTGTGTAAAATATATATGAATATATATGAATGAATGTATGGTAACTTAAAGTGTTATATATACTGCAGTATATAAGGGCCTTTACTATTACCTTATCCTATTACTGGTAGGTACTTTCCAATATAATACATATCAGACATCTACTTACACATATACACAATATATGACACAATATAATACATATACATATGGCCACTTACATTTCTTAAATACAAACTATATATAGGTGCTTCATTATTGTATGTATGTTCGTATATATTTTGTTATATATGTATGGGGCATACTGGTACTACATACTGCATGACATGACTTTTATCACTTTAAAAGACACCACAACACACATGTGACCCATGTCTCGATGTGCTATAAAAACGAACACGTGTGTATCAGTGTGTGTGAGACGAGTGCAGGGACTTCCACTGTCCGCCCCCCGAGGTGTCCGAGCTTTCTGGACCCTCGTCCACAGCTGTGGCCATCTGGCGGCGGCCGCAGCGGGGGTTTCGTTTAATGGAGCGCATCCTATTCTCCTGCAGGCTGCTAAGGTTTGCATTAAGGTTGAACTCGGGTGCGTTAACAATCCTCAGATAAAGTAAACCCTGTGTCTGAAACATCGCCGCCCCGCCCCGCCTGCCGGGTACACAACGGAGACCCTCTCCGAAGGGTGAAAAGGACGTCTTCACACACAGGGCATGAAAGAGGATCTTAGCCAATGCCACTGACTGTCTTATGTCTCTTTTGTTTCTTTCCTTTTCTCGTTTTTTAACACACCCGCGATAATGCGGCGGCGGTGCCCGGCTAAGGAGGGGGCTGGGGGGGTGTTTAGCGCGGCGGATTGTAAAACGGTGTTAAATAGAAAAGACAGAAAGAAACAAAAAAGTTGGTACGTGCCAAGTGCCAATTGTCTTGTCCTAATTGGCATCAAAATGCCAACTTTCCCCGTGTTACCATACAGGTGAACACACTCCTGGGAAAGGGAGTGTTTTCTCAGCAGCGCAGAAGATAGACAGCGTTCCCCCGCTTTTTTGTCCTGGACCTAAACGGATTAGTCGTGCCACTGCTCTCCCGGCTTTCACGCCGCTGTCTACTTCCCATCTCCTTTTAATGTGATTAGCCCAGCTCCTGTGGTCTCCTCCTTCTCCAAAACCCTGAGCCGGGCCCCTCCCAACACTGGCACCTTTGTCAGGCAGGCTGGAGATGGTGGTGCTGGTTGGTGGTGGCTGGGTTGGAGTTAATGTTGGCTGGGCATGGTTGTTCCAATGTACAGTTAGTCTAGGCATTAGTTTATTCAGTTTATAAAAATTATATACGCCATTTTAGACTAAACATAAGTGCAGTGGCACTGGCAAGAGAAGTGGGAGGCTTTAGACACCATAAACTAATTAACTGGCATTACCAATAGTTTTAAAAATGTCACAATCAAGAGTAAGATCAAGAATTTGTCACCTTAACACTGGTGCAACCAACAGCAAGAGGCCCAAATCTTTCTTGATCAGTAACAAGGTACCTAAAGGATGCACGGACCAAGAACAATGAACAGTGGTTAAGATTATAAGCCTCACTGAGTGCACATAAAGTGTGGCACAACCAAAATTAAGAGGTCTAAAAGCTTTTAAGAGCCCTATTTTGTCACAGTGCTGGCACTACCACGAGTAGGAGCCTTGAATGACTTAAGAACATGGTTATAGCCTAAAGCTTGACATGTCCAAGAGAAAGGGATCAGAGAATAAGAAATTTAAAGCGGTCAGAGGCATAAGTGTGGCACACCCAAGAACAAGAAGTCTAAAGTCTGGCTTGACCATTACTAATAGGCCAAAAGACTTGTACAACCATGAGTAAGAAGCCTAAAATTTGGCATGATCAAGAATAAGATCCCTAAAGACTTAAACAACAATGATTAAGATTAAGCCTTACTGAATGCACAACCAACAGTAAGAACCCTAAAGTGTGGCACAACCAAAATTAAGAGGCCTAAAAGCTGGTTAGAGCCATATTTTGCCACGACACTACCAAGAGTAAGAGGCCCTAAGACTGGCATGGCCAGGAATATGGTGCCTTTAGCCTGATAAGTATAAGAGAAGGCTAGAGAGTGTCACACCCAAGAAGAATAAGTCTAAGATCTGCATAGACCACAAGTAATATGCCAAAAAACTTGTAAAACCAAAGGTAAGAAGCCTTACGGTTGGCATGTCCAAATAGACTCTGTAGACTTGCAAAACAAAAAGTAAGAGATCTAAAGCTTGGCATGATCAATAGTAAGAAGCCTTGAAAGGTCTAAGGTCCGGCAAGACCAGAAAAAATGTGTCCAAATGGCTGCCAAGACCAAGAAAAACATCAGTGTATACTTGCACAACAAGGAATAGGAATTCTAAAGGTTGGCATGACCACAAGTAAAAGATTTAAAGACTGGTACAGCCAAAGATAAGAAGCACACAGATTGGCATAAGTTGAGTACAAGCCATTTAGGCTTGCACAACTAAAAGTAACCTAAAGGCTGGCATGACCAAAGAGAAAAAGGCCTTAACACTGGAAACTTTAAAACATTAAAATGAAACTACCAAGAGTGAGAGCCCTAGACTGGCACAACCAAAAATGAAGACAGGCCCTGCAAATAGTGAGAGTCTACTAAGACACTTGAGACTGGCACACCAAAGACTAAGAGTCTTATAGACTGGGACATTCAACACTAAGAGACTTGAAGTCTGGCACATTCAAGACTAAGAGACTTAAAGACTGGTACATTCAAGACAGCACATAAATACATAAAGACTGGCATATTCAAGACTAATAGACATAAAGACTGGCACAATCAAGACTAAGAGACTTAAATACTGAAATACTTAAGACTAAAACACCTGAAGACTGGCATATTTAAGACTAAGAGACTTGAAGACTGGAACTTTCAAGACTAAGAGACTTGAAGACTGGAACTTTCAAGACTAAGAGACTTGAAGACTGGAACTTTCAAGACTAAGAGACTTAAAAAAAACTGGCAAAATCAAAACTAAGAGACTTGAAGACTCACACAATCAATACTAAGAGACTTAAAAATTGGCACAAACAAGACTAAGAGACTTGTGACAACCGGCATAATCAAGAATAAGAGACTTGAAGACTGGCACATTCAAGACTAAGAGACTTAAAGAGTGTTATGTTCAAGACTAAGATACTTGAAGTCTGGCACATTCAAGACTAAGAGTCTTGAAGTCTGGCACAATCAAGACTAAGAGGCTTTAAATCTGGCACAAACAAGACGAAGAGTCTTGAAGACTGGCACATTCAAGATTAAGAGACTTGAAGACTGGCAAAATCAAAACGAAGAGACTTGAGGACTGGCCCATTCAAGACTAAGACACTTGAATACTGGCACAATCAAGAATAAGAGACTTGAAGACTGGCACAATCAAGACTAAGAGACTTGAAGACTGGCACAATCAAGACTAAGAGACTTGTAGACTGGCACATTCAAGACTAAGAGACTCCCAAGAGTGAGAAAACTATAATCTAAAATTACCAATAGCAAAATGGTTCTACCAAGGGACATACGAATAAAGACTGGCACTAGCAAGTGTGGTACTTCAAATTAAGAGCCCAAATTGTAGGTGTACCAAAAACTAAGATCCCTAAAAGTACTGTAGGTCTTAGTTTCTTTCTTACCCTTGTTGGTTCCAGTCTTTAAAGCTCTCCTTCTTGGTATTGTTTAAGGTTTGCAGTTTTGGGTCGTACCAATCTGCAGAAGTAAGAATGCCTTAAATCGGTAATACTCAAGGCTTAAGGCTTAGTTTTTAAAAAATATCAGACAAAGAAATACTTCTTGCAGGTCTGTATTCGATTTATTAGCTTTATGAGCTGGGTCACTGTCTCAATGAAGCCTTTCAGTATGGATGGTGTCATTTAAATAAGGACTAATCTTAATCTCTGACCAGATAAACTGTCCCTTAAAGCATTAATTAGTCAGTCAGCTGCCTGTTTTCTGTCCTGGTTATGACGTCTTATTTCATACTCCTTTTGCAGGGGGACAAATGTGAACTTTCTTCTGCACATGAAAGACTCAATAGATCTGCATAACCTTTGTGATTCTTTATCAGCTCTGGTTTTTGTTTCGGTGTGAAATCCAGACCCCCTACCATCGTCTTTAACGCAGCAGTACAGTGGAGACTTTGCCCCCCCCAATATCCGCCCCCTCTCAGCCTTCACGTGAGCGCACAACTCCGGCCGGCTGACGGCGCGGAGGATTAGAGGCTGTGATTAAGACGGACGGTGGCACCCCGGTGGGTACTGTCTCTGTCCAGACCGAGAGGATGGACTGGGGACAGTGGAGGGATGGGAGGAGGATTGTTCTTGTGGGGGAAGTTTGCCGGGTGGACGTCTGAAAGGAGTCGTCTGTCCAAGTGCCATCTCAGCACTGTGGCACTTGTGGATTGTAGTTGTGCCTTCTACTGTGCCTCTGAAAGAACACCTTACATCTTTAAAAATAATCTCTCTAAATGCTTCTTTAGCTTGTCAAAGCCAAAGCCAAGGTTTATGTTTGGTTTATGAACCCTAATGCAGAAACTTTAATCATTCATCATTTGCTGATGGCATTAGTTTAGTCCACAGGTCCCACAAGGTTCTATGTTAGGACTCTTGAAGCTGATGTTTTTTGCTGTATTTTTTGACATCAATGTGGTTCTGAAAGTGAAGATTTGGCTTAAAAGGGTTATGGGTGGTTTCACACCTGCACTTTTTAATCTGGTTCAATCTTGTGGCGATCAGTTTGAGCAGGTGTGAAAAAAGTAATCTCACTCAGGTGTAAACCAAAACAACTGCACTAAGACTCCTAAGAGAAGGTGTTTCTGTGGTGCCAAACCAAACCAAGAGGAACACAGTCCAACACTTGTCAACTGGTTCAAACCATAGAAAAAGGTTATAGATGTTAAAGCAAAAAAAAAAAAAAAAACACTAAATTCCTAATGACTGGTACCTCCAAGACTGAGGATCCTAAAGTGGTCCTAAAGACTGGCATTGCCAAGGGTGAGAGCCCTAAGGCAGATAATATTAAGACAGGAGGTCCTAAGCACTGGCACTACCAAGATTGAGGGTCCTAAAGAATGGAAATACCAGGACTGAGGGTCTTAAAGACTGAAACTACCAAGACTGCGGATCCTTAAGAAGGGGAATACCAAGACTGAGGATCCTTAAGAATGGGAATACCAAGACTGAGGATCCTAAAGACTGAAACTACCAAGACTGAGGATCCTAAAGACTGGGAATACCAAGATTGAGGGTCCTAAACACTGGCACTACCAAGACTGCGGATCCTTAAGAATGGGAATACCAAGACTGTGGGTCCCAAAGACTGAAACTACCAAGACTAAGGGTCCTAAATAATGGGAATGCCAATACTGAGGATTCTAAAGAATGGGAATACCAAGACTGAGGGTCCTAAAGACTGAAACTACCAAGACTGAAAATTCTTATGAATGGGAATACCAAGACTAGGGGTCCTAAAGACTGAAACTACCTAGACTGAGGATCCAAAAGAATAGGAATACCAAGACTGAGGGTCCAAAAGAATAGGAATGGAGCCATAAAGAGAGATACTAACAAGAATGATTGTCCAAAAGACCTAGAAAGCCCTAAAAACTGGTACTATTAAGGGTGAGAGCCTTAAAAACTGGTACTGCCAAAACTGGGAGTCCTAAAGACTGGAAATACCAAGGGTAAGAGCCTTAAAGATTAGCACTACCAATATTTAGGGTCCTAAAGATATTCACTACAAAGGCTTAGAGCCTTAAAGACAGACAATAACAAGATTGAGTGTCCTAAAGACTGGCACTATCAAGGGAAAGAGCCTTAAAATCTGGCATTACCAAGGCTGATCCTAAAGGCAGATATTCCCCTGTTGCAGGAGAAGCCAATTAAACCTGATCATCACTGTTCTTCATCTCACCTGGCAGTGGTTGTAATGTTTTGGCTGATCAGTGCACAATACCTGGGATCAACATGTTGAATGACCACTGGATGGCTGTGTTGAGCCACTCTGAACAAAAATATTTCCACCAACAGACAAACAACTGTAATGTACAATCATGCAAGATAATCTGATTAATTAATAAGTAACTGTCTTTTCCATGAATGTTCATGCATTTTTTAGCAAGACAATGCTAAACTACATGCTGCACACATTACAAACGCATGACTGTGGAAGCAGAGTTTAAGGGTTTATCTTTTCTCTATGGGATGCTTCCGTTTACCACAGTCAGAATCGAATTGCTAAAAAAATATAAAATTATATTAAATTACATTATAAAAAAATCATCAGAATGTCATGCATGTAATGCAACACTATGTCTAAAATTTAGAAAATACATTAAAGAAGAAGAAAAAAATATTGAATGAGAAGCTGTGTCCAAAGCTATAATTTTATAATTATAATTATGTCTTAATAACCGTAATCAAATCAGATTTATTTTCAAATCACAGGTGTACAGGTGTACTACAGATGAAAAACTTGGGTGCAGGTTCCCACTAGTATGCAAAGAACAATATTTACAACAAAGAGTAAAAAAAAGTAAAATATAGAATAGAATAATTTAAATATGCAAATAACTTAAACACTGTACATGTAAGGTAAAATAATAAATACTTGTTCATAATTACAACATTAAATGTCATTTTAACGAGATAAAATCTCATAATAAGACATGCTCAACATTTTTGTTTATTATATTTGACAGCATTAAAGCATTAAAGTATTTTTTTAGTATTTAGTTTGTAATCCAGGCTTTCTAAACGGATTTATTTGTATTCAGGCTGAGTTTTGGTTTATCCCGTTTCCCCCCCTCTGTACTGATTGAGATGGTACAGTCCTGTCATGGCGCTGTAGTGCACATGGTGTGATTCTGCGGGTGTATTTTGCGGATTTTCTGTGTTAAAATGCGGCAGAAAAGCTATTTCTGCTCTTTCTCGGGCTGCCAGGCTGTTTACGATAAAGAGTGGAAGCTCGAGGCTCATCTGTGTAAACACACCGGCGTGGTGAGTGCCAGATTTCAGCAGTTAAAAATGAGAATTAGCATCAGTTAGCTTCTAATTCTCCGGTCCACCTTAAATACTGCCGTGGGTACAGTCAAACGCCTGAACCGGCTGAACAGACTGTATGTTCCTGATGGAGTATTTAAGGTGGAACGGGACATTTCAATAAAACACTAACGTGAACTTAGCTACTAGCCACTAAATTAATAAAACAGGGTAAATAATAGCGTGTAGCTTCTAAAAAAAACACAAATAAAACTGCTTAGATTAGATATTCCACATTTATACACATGACTTTATCACTGTTATTTTGTTGAACATACAGCTTTGGAAAAAAATGAAGAGAGCACTTCAGTTTCTGAATCAGTTTCTCTGATTTTGCTATTTATAGGTTTATGTTTGAGTAAAATGAACATTGTTGTTTTATTCTATAAACTACAGACAACATTTCTCCCAAATTCCAAATAAAAATATTGTCATTTAGAGCGTTTATTTGCAGAAAATTAGAAATGGCTGAAATAACAAAAAAAAAAAAAAGATGCAGAGCTTTCAGACCTCAGATAATGCAGAGAAAACAAGTTCATATTCATAAAGTTTTAAGAGTTCAGAAATCAATATTTGGTGGAATAACCCTGGTTTTTAATCACAGTTTTTTTTTTCATGCATCTTGGCATCATGTTCTCCTCCACCAGTCTTACACACTGCTTTTGGATAACTTTATGCTGCTTTACTCCTGGTGCAAAAATTCAAGCAGTTCAGTTTGGTGGTTTAATGGCTTGTGATCCTCCATCTTCCTCTTGATTATATTCCAGAGGTTTTTAATTTGGTAAAATCAAAGAAACTCATAATTTTTAAGTGCTCTCTTATTTTTTTTCCAGAGCTGTAAATAGTCTGCAATATTAATAGTAGTTAAATCTATTTCTTTTAGCATTAATTACAGAACAAATGGGAAAAACTAATTAAAGGAAAAACAGAAATGAAGGACAAATAAAAAAATCTTTGAGTTTCTTGTATAAGACGAACTTAAATTAACTTAAATAAATGAGTAACACTCCAAATAAACCAATTAAAAAAACATTTTTCCAATTACACATATAAATATGTATGGAAGCCAAAAGGTAAGGGACATGGTATTACTTTTTAAAGAAAACCAACTGTAGACATCCCTCAAAAAAATGTGTAAAATTTTACTGAAAAACTAAATATATATGTGCATCTGATTCTATAGCAAATGCACAAAACACACAATATCCAATATTTTAATTGTATGTATTTGTTAATGACGACACAAATAAATGAAGTGTGAAGTTTGGGTAAAAGTAATTCTTTATAACTCATATAATCATATATTTGTTTTGTCTGTTTTGTGTTTCTGCAGAGGCCGTTTGCGTGTCAGTATGAGAGCTGCAGTAAATCATTCTGCTCTAAATCACATCTCGCACGCCACGCTCTCACACACACCGGCGAGAGACCCTACAGGTATATACTCTAATGTTATATAGAGTTAATTACAGGTAGACACTCTCACTGATCACTGACTTCATTCTTTATTAATGTTTATTTGGGTTTAGTATTCTAATGTTATATAGAGTTAATTACAGGTAGACACTCTCACTGATCACTGACTTTATTCTTTATTAATGTTTATTTAGGTTTAGTATTCTAATGTTATATAGAGTTAGTTTTACAGGTAGACACTCTCACTGAACTGATCACTGACTTTATTCTTTTTAATGTTTATTTGGGTTTAGTATTCTAATGTTATATAGAGTTAATTACAGGTAGACACTCCTTGTTTCTGCAGGTGTACTGAGGAAGGATGTACAGAAGGTTTTACTACGAACGCCAATTTGAGGAAACACATTTCACGTAAACACAAGCTGGAGGTGAAGCAGTATATAGTGAGTATATATTGGCTGGATTTTCTCAGTCAGTTTTATGAGGTAGAGTCTCCTGGAATTCAGGCTTTCAGTCTCATCAAGAGTTAAACACTTTATTAAGAGACAAGAAATTCAAGTAATTGAGAGCATCAGTTAAAGTAAAGTAGTGAAGAGGTAGAGTTAAAGGTATACAGTGAATAGTGAATATTTATAGAGTAATGTTCTAATCTAGATTATACCACGGTTAATTCCAACTCTGCAGTGAGATTGACTGAGAGGCGTTCTATGAGTACCGCTATCAGCCGGTAATGCACTGTAACCGAAGCTCTCCATGTATTACTCGGCCACATACAGGTAACCTCGCAACGATGCAGCGCTTACAAGCCAAATGGCGCAGCTACAAACAGAGCAGCAATGGAACTATTTTAACTGGCGGAGTTTTTATAACCAAACAGATCCTATTTTCTCATCATGTTTAACTCAAAATCTTATAATAAACAGCGATAATGGAACTGTGGTATTATCTCAATAAAACACTCGAGGATCAGTACAGCAGTGCTAATATATTACCCGTTATAGCACAAACCTCGAGTGTATTATTGTTTAATTATACCAAGAAGAAGTAACGAAAAAAAAATGAAGGTTCTTAATCTGAAAGTTTGCAGTCAACACAAATACCACCAAAATGTTATGATAATGATGAAACTGGCACTCATCAGAGCCACCGATGAAAGTAAGAGCATAAGTTCCCTTTGTTGCACAGGATAAGTTCATCAGACTAAAGCTCCGAGTTGTCTAGCAGACTAAAGCGCTGCCACTATGATCGGGAGATCGCTGATTCGAATCCCAGTCATGCAGCTTGCCTTCAGCTGCCGGAGCCCTGAGAGGTGGGTGGGTACAGTAGATGGCCCTTTTTTTCCCCCTCATCACTCCTAGGGTGATGTGGATCAGCACAAGGCTGCGTCTGTGAGCTGTTTTATCAGAACCGAGTCAAAAGTAATGTTTTTGTGTATTAATTTTTATAATGAGCAAAATTAATAGCTGATAAATATTTCGTCTCGTTGTTTTACAGTGTACGTTTGAAGGCTGTGGTAAAACATTTAAGAAGAACAACCGGCTGAAGATTCATGAATGCACTCACACTCAACTTCTGCCCTATCAGTAAGAATAACTCTTCAGACTATATTTAATTTTATTTTAAATGTATTTCACCTAAAATAAACACTTTGTAACAAAAAGGCTACGTTTACATTACCAAGCTGAAGTGACTCAAATCTGATTTTTTTGCTCAATGTGTTTCAGATATGATTTTTTATGGCTGTGTAATCGTGCCAAATATGATTTTTTTTTCTTCAAATCAAATTTGAGTCACTTATATATGTGGTCCTAACTCAGATACGTATCCGATCCATGTTCACATTCTGAATATATCTACACTGATGGGCGTGGTGTTCTGGAAATGAGGTGTGTTCAGGTACATTTCTGGAGTTTTGATTGTTTATCTTGGTAACAGAAAACACAGGAGCTCCACTGACTGAATACAACCTAGACAGACGCCAACAGTCAGACGTTCATCGCTATCTTGGGAGTAATGAACAAGAGACACTCTGATTGGTTTATTTCACGTTACACCCAAAATGAACCACACCCATGATTAATTAAGAGAATTGGTACATGACTTTTGTGCGTTTCAAGCCAAGCAAGGTGTACTTTTCCCGTCGTTACGATAACAAAGACATTCCGACACTCCCAAACTGTCTCGCTATGTAATATATTCTGATTACTGAACTAATTTCTAAGCTTTTCTATAAACTTTACGTTTTCAGATGCTCTCATGAAGGCTGTGAAAGACGGTTTGCATGCCCCAGCAAACAGAAACGACATGAGAAAGTGCATAAAGGTGAGTAGATCAGAGAGAGAGAGAGAGAGAGAGAGAGAGAATGAATACACAGTAGGTCATACTGTTTCTCCATCAGCAGCCGGAGTCTGAGAGAAAGCATGCTTGTTTTTGTGAGGGGTGTGTTCAGTTTATGAGGATAATGAACATTTCTGCACTTTATAACCACATTATGAATCTGATCAAAAACTTTAGGATACATTTTATTAAGATTATGGAAAATGAGGCCTAATAGACCTATTGTCTTTGAAGTATTAATTTTGGTTGCTTTAGATACTTTGTAATAATTTCTGTTTATTTTTCTTTCTTTTCATTTGACTGCTTTAAATTTGAGCCTGTCCACTTTTATGTCTCTATTTATATGAAAATGCTATAACCTGTTTTTTTTATTACATGTTTTTCTTATTTTTAATAAAATCCTTGTTTTTTGTGTTTATCATGTACGTTTTACTTTTAGTTTAATCTGAATAAACTCAATTTTAAATGCTTTTTAATGCCTTAGTTGAAGATGTTTGACTACACTGAAATTGAGGGTTATCCTTATTGTAATTCTAAGTGAAAATAAAAGTTGATTGATTGATTGATTTATAAGGTTTGTGTGTGATGTATGTTGTGTGTTGATCAGGTTACCCCTGCTCAGAGGAGGACTGTTCATTCGTAGGGAAGACCTGGACTGAACTGCTGCAGCACAGGAAATCCCATATAGGTAAAATCCTTTATTATTTTCTGTTAGACAGGAGAATTAGACATGACTTTACAGATTCAGGAATATATTTAGACCAGGGGCTTCAGTATCACTTTTTTAGAGGGCTCAAATTAGTCCCTGCACCAGAGCAGCAGAGCTACATTAGTTTTAAGCTGCAATAATAATCTGGGTTGTAAATCAGGTTAAACTGCACCTGAATAGCCCGAGAAGTATATTTGAAAATAGGGTGTGCTGTATTGTATCATACGCAATAATATCGCCCACAATTTTTAATATTGTGAACAATATTAGACCCTGAAATATCGCTCCATATCACCCACCCCTAATTATCACATCAGGGTACTACTTTTTTTTTTACTGTTTTTAGCAACAAAAAAATAAATCACACAGTTCTCATAATTTCCCTTTATATATCTACTAGAGACAGATTATATCTGTCCAGTATCATTTATTTTACTTTAATCCTGGATATATGGAGATATTTAAGGTACATCATTAATATTAGTATCATAATATTCTGGATCATTAACTTCTGTTGCAAATCTGATAAAATTCTTGTTTTTGTTTTTATATTTAATATCTCAGTTAGAGCTGTGCCATTAAATATTGTATGCAATAATAACATTTAATTTTTATTTTGTTGCAGTAGTGTATTGATAGATTTTTTTTTATGTGTTTCGTAATGTTTTCAGTGTATCATCATCATGATATTATTTTAGGGTCATATCGCCCAACCCTATCATGTATTACAGTTTTTTACACCTGCTTAAACAAATCACACCAAGACTGCAAACTAACCAGAGTCTGTTTAAACCGAACCCAACAGTGCTGGTATAAAAACCCCTTAAAATCAGCTCTAAATGAACTAAACTATTATTTTTTTGTGTGTATTTGTGTGTTTTTGTGTGTTTGTGTAGCGAAAGTGGCGTGTGATCAGTGTAACAGGAAGTTTACAGATGAGTGGGTACTGAAGCAGCACCAGCGGGTACACGGTAAGGAGCGGGTGGTGTTCCGCTGCCCGCGGGAGGGGTGCCAGCGCTCCTACACCACCGCCTTCAACCTGCAGAACCACATCCTGTCCTTCCACCAGGAGGAGCGCGCCTTCACCTGCCCCCAGCCCGGCTGCGGGAAGTCCTTCTGCATGAGGGTAACCAGTCACTCAATGCTAACGCTAATGCTAACGCTAATACAACATTATTAACGCAAGGCTACAAGGCTGACGAACATCAACCTGTCAGTAAATCGAATTTATTTTGCCAGGTTACATTAACACAGGTGTGAAGATAATGATAGTGATAGTGGTGGGCGATTTTCACAAATAATTCATTCTGTTATGTGATTTTCAATATGGACTAATCACGATTTTACATTCAACGCAGCATTTAATCTTTTTAATCTAAAATATCCGAAAACAGTCTAAAACAAGCTACGTGGGACAAACCGGAGTTTCTCAGTGTTTTCCACAATTAATCACGGTTCCTCACTGGAGAGTGATGACGCTGCAGTTTTTAGAAGCAGTAGGATATATTTCTAGAAAAATATACACTTTATCCCACCGGGGGATCGTGTAGAAAGTGCTGGATTATTGTTGGAACTCTTTCCCTCGAACTGAGAGGAATGTTTAGAAAATATGCGCGTGTTAGTTTACAGGAGGCGCCAGTAAAACGTATAAACACTTCAGAAACGAGTAGCGTTTTCAGGTATTTTAGGTTAAAAAGAATAAATGCTGCGTTAAATGTAAAATTGTGATTAGTCGATATTGAAAAAGTTCAGCAAACTGCTTCAGTTAACTTCATCCTTCGTCATCAGTTAGTTCTCCAGCATTCAGACAGTCTGAAATAATCACCTCTGAACGCTGAAAGAGCTAGCGCTTAGCACTTAATGCTGGAGAACTAACTGATGACGTATGATAAAGTTAACTGAAGTTAGCTAGTTAATCAGCAGCAGTTAGGTTGCTGAACTTTAGAGCTCCACTGCTATAATGCTATATTTGTATCGGGGGCTTTAGGGGTTCTTTCTGTTCTTAGAGGGAGGATTTTAAAACACACTTGAAAATAATCTGTAATCCTGAGATTTTGTGATGATTCTAATGAGCTGTTTTTATTTATCTATTTATTTTACAGCAAAGTTTACAGCGCCACTCTGTGGTTCATGATCCTGAGAGGAAGAAACAGGTATTTTTAATTTACTTTGTTTAGTTCATTTTCAGAATTCCCATGTTTGAATATCGTTATCACAAAAATACCCTAAAATATTCTGATGTTAATTTAGGGCCATATGGATTTTATTAAAAGGAAAATTCACACTGTTCTCATTTCACATTAAATAATATCTACTAGAGACAGATTATATCTGTTCAATATAAAGTATAAAAGTATAAAATCTCCATATATCCAGGATTAAAGTAAACTAAATGATACTGGATAGATATATAATGGGAAATAAGAACAGTGTAAATTTTTATTTTGATAAAAACAGTAAATAAGTAGAACCCTGATGTGATAATTAGGGATGGATGATATAATACCATATTTCAGAGTAAAATATCGTTCACCATAATCAAAAATGTTGGCGATATTATTGCGTACGATACGATATGGCACACTCCTAATTAGTGCATCTCTTTTAATCATTTGATATCACTTTATCATAACCAAGATGCTTTAATGCTTTGATAAAAAGCTAAAACAATGTTTAAAAATCTGATATATTAACTAAGCTTCTTCTTTGATTGGCTGTTTCAGAAGAAGCCCCGCCCCAAACGATCTCTAGCCTCACGTCTGAGTGGCTACAAACCTTCAAAAACCCGCCCAGCAGAAAACGGCAAACCTCACAAATCTACATCATCAGCTACCAGCAAATCAGCACGCTCCAAATCAGGGCGGGGTCAAGCCACGAGCCAATCAGAACCTCCTGAAGATATTTATGATACCAGGACCTCACCAGAACTCACGAAGATCAGGACAAATGCATCACATGAACTCAACCCCACCAATGCTGACATCACCCCATCAAGCCCACCCAGGATGGAGGGCACCGAAACCGGCCAATCAGAAGTCACAGATTCAGACAGTATGATTGTTCTCATATTAGAACCCCTCATGTTAAACAGTCCGGCAATGAGCCAATCACAACCCACGGAAATGTATAATACAGACATCAGCCAATCAGAGCCCTTTAGATCTGAGACTGCAATGATGAGCCAATCAGGACCCACCCAATTGGAATCTACAATGATAAGTCAAGTGGAACCTTTAGTAACCAGCCAATTCGAGTCTACAATAAGCCAATTGGAACCCACAAAATGTAAAAATGTAGTGATCAGCCAATTAGAACCCTCCAAACTTGAGAATACTGTAAATAGCCAATTAGAGTCCTCCAAATTTGAGAATACTGTAAATAGCCAATTAGAATCCTCCGAATTTGAGAACACTGTGAATAGCCATTTAGAACCCTCCAAATTTGAGAATACTGTGAATAGCCAATTGGAATCCTCCAAATTTGAGAATATTGTGAATAGCCAATTAGAACCCTCCAAATTTGAGAAAACCGTTAATAGCCAAGTAGAACCCAACACATTTCAAAATACATTTATAAGCCAATCAGAACTCATTGATTTTGGGAAAATAGCAAAAGACCAATCACATCCCCTCCAGACTTGACCACATATTGAGAGCTGTTTGATCTGGTATCCAGGATGTTGTCATCCCCAAGATGGAGATCAACATCAGTGGATAGCGAGAAGATTTAAAAGAACACTTTAACTTAGGAAGTCCCTCAGGAATGCTCTTATCTCATCTCTGTTGGGAAAAATACATGTAGAGCATGTTCTTTACGTAGATAGAGAACGCAAGTTTGATAAAGAGCAGCAGCACTTCACGTGAAGTTTCAGTTTCATCTTCTCTCCAGCATCACAGGAGCATCTTTTCGATGGTGTAGCCACTTCTTGTGTTTGGCTATTTAAAACCCTCCAAATTAGAACCGAACTTGTGAACTTGTGTTTTAAGCCAATTAGAACCGAAAAATGGCAGTCAACCAATCACAATCCTTTCCAGATTTGACCACATACTGACCATTTATGACGATCCAGTAGAAATCCAGTATGCCCATGATGGTGGATAACGGTGAATAACGAGAACTTTATTTCTATATATGAGATATTTATATTTTGATCATTGTGGTGAGAATATTAAACTGGAAACTTCTACGGTTGGAAAGGCTATACAGCTCAAGTCATACAGCTTCACGTGAAGTTTCGGTTTCATCTTCTCTCCAGCATCACAGGAGCATCTTTTCTTTTTTCTTACATGCTGCAAGCCTTCGAATATTATTGTAAAACAGAAATACATACGCTCTGTTACCTCATTATTCCACCACATGCATTTTTTTATATTTTATTTTCTTTAGTGTGAAAGTTGCATGAATTGTGACTTTTCTGGCTGTTTAAATTGCATTACAGCTACTCAGATATGTATAATTTTTTTTTTGTCACAGTCGCCTAGTGGAATAACTCTTAAACCCTATCCGGATGGGATTAGTTTCTCAGGGGGTTCTGGGGTAATTGTCTCTTTTATAGGTTTTTTTACCCTCTGTGATTTTATTCCCGTCCAGAACGATCATGTACGTGTTTTTCTCAGACGTCCTCTGAGAAAATTACAGGCTGAATTATCTACTGTTTTTCTCTGAACTCCGTGCTCCTCTGGTAATTTTAGTCCCGTCCGGACGCACATCTCTGAGTTTCGTCTCCTCGCCTTTAATAAAATAGATATTTGTCCACTGCCATGCACCGTAATTACTGTACACTTTGGGGGCGCCACGGTTTCCACGGAGATCCAATTTAAAAACACAACAGCGAGTGGAAATGGAGGAGCTACTGAACGTCGCGATGATGTCATGTGACCGAGAAAAAAAGCCTAAAAACTCACTGATCCTCCTTATTTTTCAATTGAAAAAGAGTAAAATATTCAGACGTCCTCCTAAAAAAAACTAATCCCATCCGGACAGGGCTTTACAGTATTAATAATTAATAAACAGGGTTGTCTTTAATTTATAACTTTTTTATATTTAAAGAAATGTGAAGATGTTTTTTTCTTTTTTAAATTTTCTGGAAAAGATGACTGATATATGAAAACAGCCTGACAGTTACCAGGATATGAATTAATGTGTTAATGTGTGTAATTTATGTTGGAACTGGATGTCTAAACAGAACTATGGATTGTACAGCCTGATTCTATTCAATAAATAAATATAAATATATATGTATTCATGCAAAAAAAAAAAAGCGTCTGTTTTCTGTATGAAAAGCTGCTTTATTGAGTGTTTATTTTACTGCTGCTCTGAGTCTTTTGGAGGTCCAGGCACTGAGGTGGAGGCAGTGCTCTCGGTTATGCCCGGTTCTGGTCGGGGTGGTTCTGGTCGGGGTGGTTCTGTGGGGTTCTGGGTTCTCTGTTTTGCTGCTTTGGCCAGTTCCTTGGCGGACGGCGGGCGCAGGATACAAGTAGCAGCTCGACCCTCGCTTATCAGTCTGGATGTCGACACAAATCCCACGGGTACAGAGATCTTCTCCACCATCTGGTCCAGAACTGTGTTCTACAGACAAACGGGTAGAAAAGTAACTAAAAAATTACTTTATTTCAATAATTCAGTTCAAAATGTGAAACTCATATATTATATAGATGTATTAAACACACAGAGTGATCTATTTTAAGCATTGAAAACCCAAAAATCAGTGTCTCAGAAAATTAGAATATTATATAAGACCAGTAGGTACTTCTGGTACATTGTGGGCAGTGTGCCAAATCCTGCTGGAAAATGAAATCTGCATCTTCATAAAAGTTATCAGCAGAGGGAAGCTGTAAGATATGAAGTTCTGTACGATTTTGTGGGAAAACAAAACTTTAGACTCGATAATAAAACACAGTGGATCAACACCAGCAGATGACAGACATGTCTCTCCAAACCATCACTGATCATCAGTACATTTTACATTTCATTTGTAAATTAAGGGAGCAGAGTCTGGAGGAAGAGTGGAGAGACACACAGTCCAAACTGCTCGAGGTCTAGTGTGAAGTTTCCACCAATCAGTGATCAGAGGTTTACGGAGAAATGCGGATTTTATTTTCCAGCAGGATTTGGCACACTGCCCACACTACAGCCAAAAGTACAAATTAGTATTAATATATAATATTCAAATTTTCTGAGACGCTGATTTTGGGTTTTCATTGGCTGTAAGCCATAAGTAGGCCTGTCACAATAATTGCAATATTGATT
The DNA here is from genome assembly GCF_023375975.1 of Astyanax mexicanus. Taxonomy (NCBI): domain Eukaryota; kingdom Metazoa; phylum Chordata; class Actinopteri; order Characiformes; family Acestrorhamphidae; genus Astyanax; species Astyanax mexicanus. The sequence continues at coordinate 2,848,602 of NC_064408.1, forward strand.
TATTGTACAATAAATAAACACAACCTCAATAAAATGTGATAATCGTGATATCTTCTTTTGTGTTTATTCGTATGTTTGTATATATATATATATACAACAGTGAACAGTATTTTAGCCAGTCATGCTACAATAACTGTGAGTCTATAACATACACACAGTGTGGACTACAGTAGGTGAAGAAATAAGGATATTTAATAGTCCTAAAACTACAATATATTTTGTGTATTGCAATAATTTCTGGAACAATATATTATCCACAAAAAAATTTTATCGTGACAGACCCAGCCATAATCATCAACAATAAAATAAATAAAAGCTTAAAATAGATCACTCTGTGTTTAAGCCATCTATATAATATATGAGTTTCACATTTTCAAATAAATTACTGAAATAAAGTAACTTTTCAATGATATTAAAATTTTTGGAGAGGCAATAGTAATATTTTAAAGAATCCATCTATTCATCTGTTTACTGTGAATCTGCTGAAAGAGTTTCTATTAGAGTTTGGAGTATAGATTTCCATGTTTGATGATTATACATCGCATTATTTGTCCATATAATTCACCCCTAGTTCACAGCTTATTCTGAAACGGACTTAAAACTGAATGTAAGAATAGAAGAATGGTGAATTTGTGGTGCAAAAAACTTCATGAAAATGTTCTGTAAAGCCCATAGACCTATTTCAATGTGTAAAGATGTTTATGATGATCACTCTGAAGATTGTAGATAATTTAGATGACTGTTCTCACCAAAGCTGTCTCACTGCTGGAGCCATGCTTTGCTCTCAGAGTCAGTTTGATGTGATGTTTTTTCTCCAGCCAGCTCGCTGCCTGCTTCAGTTTATTCTCCAGATCATGTGAGGCAATACCTGAGTATAGAGTCAGTTCTTTCACCTGGACACTACCTGCAGATAAATGGAAAACATCTATATATTATATTAAATATTCAACCACAAAACTTCAGAAATAGAACATCCCCTTCACCTGTACTATTATCAGCCCTCACTACAACTCCCATAATCCACCTGCACCCACTATTATCAGCCCTTACTCCAACTCCCATAATTCACCTGCACCCACTATTATCAGCCCTCACTACAACTCCCATAATCCACCTGCACCCACTATTATCAGCCCTCACTACAACTCCCATAATTCACCTGCACTCACTATTATCAGCCCTCACTACAACTCCTATAATTCACCTGCACCCACTATTATCAGCCCTCACTACAACTCCCATAATTCACCTGCACCCACTATTATCAGCCCTCACTACAACTCCCATAATTCACCTGCACCCACTATTATCAGCCCTTACTCCAACTCCCATAATTCACCTGCACCCACTATTATCAGCCCTTACTCCAACTCCCATAATTCACCTGCACCCACTATTATCAGACCTCACTACAACTCCCATAATTCACCTGCACCCACTATTATCAGCCCTCACTACAACTCCCATAATTCACCTGCACCCACTATTAGTATCAGTCCTCACTACAACTCCCATAATTCACCTGCACCCACTATTATCAGCCCTCACTACAACTCCCATAATTCACCTGCACCCACTATTATCAGCCCTCACTACAACTCCCATAATTCACCTGCACCCACTATTATCAGACCTCACTACAACTCCCATAATTCACCTGCACCCACTATTATCAGACCCTCACTACAACTCCCATAATTCACCTGCATCCACTTTTAATCTGAATTATGGGAGTTGTAGTGAGGGCTGATAATAGTGGGTGCAGGTGAATTATGGGAGTTGTATTAATAGCCTTCACAACAACTCCCATAATTCACCTGTACTAGACTGTACTAGACTAGAACAAAACACTATATGGACAAAAGTATGGTTTATTCATTTTTTCTTCAGGAATTAAGGGTATTAAAAGAGTTTATTCTGCTTTTGTTGGAGTAACTGTCTCTACTGTGCAGGAAAGACGTTCTTCTAGATTTGATTCTCGCATTGCTGTGAGGATTTGAATGCATGAACACACCTGTAGTTTTGAATTTCTGCTTCTCCTTCAGCTTCACCTGCTCTTCGTGGATCTGTTTTCCGGTCATGAGTCGGTACACCGGTGGGTTCGAGCGCTCGTTTACTACCACCAGTTTCAGACCGCTGTCGTCCATCATCTTCAGAACCTCCTGCCGCTGCACCACGCCCAGCTCCTCCCCCTCCTCGCCCAGCAGCTGCACGCGGGGCTGGAAGATCCTCCGGCCCACGCTGCCGATGGTTACCCTGGCGTTCGGGTTGTGTTTCTTCTTCTGGGGTTTGATGGCCACGCCCCCCTCAGGGCCCCCTGCTTCTGTGCAGAACCGGCTCCACTGCTGCAGGGCCACGCCCAGGTACGCACTCAGGTACCCGCCCAGGGGTCTGCAGGGTGGCAGCAGGAGAGATGCTGGGCTGCTGGAGCAAACAGGCTGGTGTAGTGCCCGCACCGCATGGCACAGTGCCAACCTCAGACAACCCAGAGACATCCTGCTGGAGAGACAGAGCGAGACATCAGTCCTGAACACGTCTAATAAAACAGGAACATACTGCAAAAACAACGTGCAGCATTATAACTGAGATGTTTATGGAAGCTGATTTCCACTACTTGAAAAACTAAGGGTCATAATTATGAGATATTAAGTCATAATTAAGTGATGGTAAGTAAAAATTGTGAGATAGTAATTCATAATTATGAGACATTAAGTCATAATTAAGAGATGGTAAGTCATAATTGTGAGATAGTAAGTCATAATTAAGTGATGGTTAGTAACAATTGTGAGTTAGTAAGTCATAATTATGAGACAGTAAGGCATAACTATAAGAAACATATTTATAATTATGTGATGGTAAGTCATAATTAAGAGCTAGTACATAATAATTATGATATACTAAGTCATAATTGTGAGATAGTAAGGCATAATTATGAGACAGTAAGTCATAATTGTGAGATGGTAAGTCATAATTGTGAGATAGTAAGTCATAATTATGAGATATAAAGTCATAATTAAGTGATGGTATATAAAAACTGAGAGGATAAATGATATATCTGAGATGGAAAGTAATAATTATGAGATGGTAAGTCAAAATGTAGATACTAAGTCGTAATTGTGAGACAGCAACTATAAGGAACATATTTATAATTATGTGATGGTAAGTCATAATTATGACATAGTATGTCATAATTATGAGATACTTAGTCATAATTATGAGATAGTAAGTCACAATTATAAGATACTAAGTCATAATTATGAGATGGTTAATCAAAAATATGAGATGGTAAGTCATTAACAGATACTAAGTCAAGAGATGCCAAAGAAAGCAACTACTTAGCAGATGCAAATCAACACCCTGATCCAGAAACAGAACTGGCTTAATAACACCACAGCAACCACTTCCAACTTCATACAGTACACTATAGGTACAACAGTATTGTGACAACTGCCCTTTATTCACTGTATCTTCTGAAATTAAGGGTATTAAACAGAGTTTATTCTGCTTTTGTTGGAGTAACTGTTTCTACTATCTAGAGAAGAATTTACACTAGACTTTAAAACACAAAACTGACAGGAGTGGTCAGGATGTCAACTTAGCAGCTCCATAACAACCATCTAGTAACTCTAAGAAAACACCCCAGGCACTACATGAATCCCTTAGCAACACCATAGCAACCATTTAGAAACTGCAAAAAAGCCACCTGAGACACCAAAGCAATATCTTAGAATAGGAAATCACCTAGCAACCACCTGAGATGCCAAAGAGAGCAACTACTTAGGAACTGCATATCAACCACCTTAAAAACACCAATAACACCACAGCAACCACTCTCAAGTAGAAACAGTACACTATAAAACAAAAGTATTGGGACATCTGCTCTTTATTCACTGTTTTTACTGACATCAAGGGTATTAAAAAGAGTTTATTCTGCTTTTGTTGGAGTAACTGTTTCTACTTTTCAGAGAAAACTTTTTTACTAGATTTTAAAACTAAATTTTGAAACTAATGGAGAGCCAGAAGATATCATAGACACTAGTGGTTAGGATGTTGGATGATCCACCACCCTACCTCATCATCCCCAACCTAGCAACGCCATACCAACCATCTATTAACTCTAAGAAAACACAGAACACCACATAAATTGCTTAGCAACACTATAGCAACCACTTAGAAACTGCATATTAGCCACCTAAGACACCAAAGGCAACCACTTAGGATATGAAAATCACCAAGCAACCAACTGAGACTCTAAAGAAAGAAGCAACTGCATATCAACCACATAAATAACACAAATAACACCACAGCAACCACTTCCAACAAAGTACAGTACTTTATAGGAACAACAGTATTGGGACACCTGCTCTTTATTTACTGTTTCTTCTAAAGTGAAGGGTATTAAACAGAGTTTATGCTGCATTTTGTTGGAGTAGCTGTCTCTACTGTACAGAGCAGACTTCATACTCTAGACTGTGGATGAACTCTGCTGTGAGGATTTGATTGCACAGAGCCGGAGGAGCTGAGGTTATTGAGATGAGGGTATTTCAGTGCGGTGTTTAGTGCTGTTTATATATATACAGATCTCAGCAGCAGGTACTGATCTACTCACCGTGTGCAGTGCGGAGCTCCACGCGCGCTATTCTCAGACTCCTCTAAACACTAAACATTGCAGGGGCCAGACTGACGGACGCGCACAAAGATGACGTGTACACGCGCGTCCTTTCTGGTACTTGTAGTTTTTCTATAGTGTATAGACCATAAAACTACAAAACGATCGGTTCTGCACGGAGTTACTGCACTGAGAAACATAATAATATTAATAATAATAATAAAAAATAATATTAATAATAATAATAATAATTAGCAGCTATCTTTTCTTCTTCTTCTTCTTCTTCTTCTTCTTCTTATTATTATTATTATTATTATTATTATTATTATTATTATTATTATTATTATTATTATTATTATTATTATTATAGTTGTTAAAATAACCCTGATAATAATAAAGATATAATAATAATAATAATAATAATAATAATAATAATAATAATAATAATAATAATAATAACAATAATAATAATAATAATTATTATTATTTGTTTTTATATATGATTATGATATTTGTATTATTATTATTATTATTAGTAGTAGTAGTCTACTACTACTACTACTACTAATAATAATAATTATTGTTATTAATTAGAAATTGTAAAAGTATATAATTATATAATTATATAATTATCAACTATTATAACAATGTATTATCATTGTATCTTCTTCTTCTTCTTCTTCTTCTACTTCTTCTTCTTCTTCTTCTTATAATTATTATTATTACTATTATAGTTGTTCAAATAACCCAAATAATAATATTTAGAATATATATTTTTTCATTATTAATATTATTATTATAATTATTATAATTATTATTGTTAAAATAATCCTCATAATAATAATAATGATGATAATAATAATAATAATAATAATAATAATAATAATAATAATAATAATAATAGTTGTTTTTTATATTATTATAATATTTTTATTACTATTATTATTAGTAGTCCTACTAGTAGTGATATTATTAATAGAATCAATATTAGTATTATTACAGCACTAATAATGCACAAATGTCATAAAAGGTAGGATACATTTTTGTGTTAATTTTGAAAAGTTATAATATTAATCATAAATGTCACCGAAGTTAAAAAATAAATGATAGTGGCTTCACTTGAATATCCATTTTTTATTTAAATCATATGTTTAAAATATTTTCAGGCGAACCATTCTCTCATTTTCTCACTGTTTTTATTTTATTTTACAGCAAAATCCTAAATACAACATTATATACTTCTACTGGCCAATTAAAACACAAGAGGGCGTGGCCTGACTGAACACAGATGGGACAGTATTAAGTAAAAAGTAGTATGTTTTGTTATAAACCCTCAGAGACCCCCTTATAACGCCTCAGAGACCCCCTGCAGAGTCTTACACCAATATTTATTAGCATTCAACCACCTCCTCTTCCTCATCACTCTCCCAAAGCATTCCTCACCACTTTCATCCCAAATTATTCCCAGAGGAACTCCGGCACTCCGGCTGAAAGAGCCTGCGAGCTATTCTTTATCCGGCTGTGTTCATCTACAGCTTCTGATGGACAAAAGTCCTTTCTGCTGCTCTCCTGAGGATGCCTTATTATTTAGTACTGCTTAAAGATCCTTATCAGAACACTGTGCTTATTGGCAATCAACATTTTTAAAAAATACTGTAGATTTGATCATTCTTTTGACTATTCATCATATTTATAAAACTTCAGAAATACACAGAAATCATGTTCAGCCAAACACTTTCTACAGACAGATTCATGTTGACTGTTCTTCTTCTGTTCCAAATATACATTCAGATTTTGTAACATTATGTTAATTACCATGTTATTCTACTGCGGCAGGGTGGACTTAAGCTTAAGCTTTACCTGCTAAAGTTCAGTATGGAGATAATATGATTAAGAAATATTAAAAATCTCCTTCTTCTAAAATCCTCTTGTTCTTGTTGTTTGTGAAATACAGCAGGTCTCTCTGAGTTGTTTATGATGCTGCACATGAAACTCTTCCTCAACCTCTTCCTCATTGTCTGCAGCAGCTAGTAAAAAAAAAATATTCGAATTAGTGTTCATAGCCCCGCCCACATCGGCTCGGGACCTCCCACAGGCAGAGCTTAAGCCAATCAGCGATGCATCTAGTCAGATAGGAGCTAACAGTGCTAGGAACAGCATGCAGTTCATTCCTGTGTTATTTGTGCGAATAACACATCAGTGTTTATATACTTTACCCAGTAATTCAGAGCTAAGAAACAAATGGTTAGAATTAGTCTCTGGAGGAAAAACACCACCAGCCAAGTACAACTGAGATAGATAGGTGTAAAAACAGTTTAGAACAGTTCTGTTTACACTAGTTAAAAGTAAAAATCCACCCCGGCCAACCAAACCCCGGGTGGATTTTTTTTTTACTTTCTGGACCTGGACTACCCACCTCTGTGTGTAAGTAACTATAGGCTGAACTGCACTTAGCAGGGCATTATTACACATGTTGTAAAGTAACATATAACATTGCAAAAACTGCTATTAGTGTAAACATGTCTTTATTTTAAAACGTTTCTAACTGTTGTTCGTCTCGTTGCCTCACAGTGCTGTTAGCCAATCAGAGGCACTATGTTTGCATGTATGAATATTCATAAGAAAGAGCCGAAATTGTTCCTTCACTGGACTAAAGCAGTGTTATACCGGATCACTGGAACACTTTTTTTTCACAAAAATCAGCTCACATGGCATTCATTCATACTAGAGACACAAGTATAAATTTCCAAATGAAGGAAAAAGCGATAGAATGAGAACTTTATGAAGAATTGTTAAAATATTATCAATTACTAAACATGCAGAATCAAGTGGGCGGAGCTTCCCCTTTTAGATGACAGGGTGGATGGGGAATATTTTTATGAAAATAGCTTAATGAATAATTGCAATGTCTTAATTCTATAAAAGATTTAACCACATAAAAGAATTATTCAACTTAACCAGGCAACACCGCAGACATGGTAACATAAAACTCTGCCCCACAGATGAAAGAAAACTGTATAGAATATAGTAAAAAATCTTTAAAGTGAAGTTATGAAATGTTATATTTATAGTAAACCTTGTGTTTATGCTTGTTGGCGCAGCTGTAGCAGGCCGATCGGGAAGCTCATTTTTACACAGTTCGGTGAATAAATCACTTGCAGGTCTTAACTATTAGAGTAAACACACTATAATGGTTTAAGGCGAGTGTGTTTGGGCCGTGGCGGGCGAAGGGGAGGCAGCTGACCCCGTGACTCCGCCCCCTGCTCCTATAGAGGCAGTGAGTCTGGAGATTTTACACTCAGATGAGCAGCAATAGATTAATTTGTTTAATGCTGAAAGTGACAAAGAGCTGCTAATCTGCACTCTGCTCAATAGCTTCAGACACACTGCCTCAAAGACCCCGCCCCCAATACTCCACCAACCACCCTCACCCCCCCATATTACCCCCACTTACCCCACCTGCCCCGGTACAGGTGCATTCTGCCCCCGGTGTCACCCCGGCACGGGACAATGTAGAAACGACCCAGGGTCACAGAGTGTTTGTGTGGGGAGTGGGGGTCTGTCTGTCTGTCTGTTTGTCTATCTGGCTAACTAGCTAGCTGTGTGTCTGTCTGTATTTCAGTCTTTCTGTCTGTCAGTCTATCTATATATCTACAGTTGCAAGAAAAAGTATGTGAATCCTTTGGGATTATACTTGAATTTCTGCATAAATTGGTCATTAAATGTGTTCTGATCTTTATCTACGTCACAACAATAGACAAACAAAGTCTGTTTAAATAAAACCACTACCAATATATATATTTGCATGGTTTTATTGAACACAACATGTTAATATTTACAGTAAGTGAAAAAGCATGTGAATCTTTGGATTTAATAACTGGTTGATTCTCCTTTAGCAGCAAAAACCTCAACCAATGGTTTCCTGTAGCTGCAGATCAGACCTGCAGAACGGTCAGGAGGAATTCTGGATCATTCCTCTTCACTAAACTGTTTCAGCTATAATATTATGGGATATCTGGTGTGAATCTCTCTCTTGAGCTCATGATGCTGCAGCGTCTCAGTTGGGTTCAGGAGGTCAGGACTCTCCAGAAGGAGTATTTATTTATTTTCTTCTGTTGAAGTTGTTCGGTTGTTGATTTATTTCTATGTTTTGGGTCGTTGTCCTGTTGCATCATCCATCCTCTGTTGAGCTTCAGTTGGAGGACAGATGATCTTAAGTTTTTTTGGCAAAAAATGTCTTGATAAACTTGGAAATGCATTTTTACGTTAATGATGGCAATCCTGTCAGACCCTGAGGCAGCAAAGCAGCCCCAAACCATGATGCTCCCTCCACCATGTTTCACAGTTGGGATGAGGTTTTGATGATGGTGTGCTGTGCCTTTTTTAACCATAGAGTTTTGTGTTTTCCTTCCAAACCAATCAATTTTGGTTTCATCTGTTCACAGTATATTTACCAAGTAGTCCAGGTGCCCTTTTGCATCTATATCAGATCAAAATCTATATCAGTCAAAAGTTGTGTTATGAAGAGGTTGAGTTGGTATACAGTGAGAAGCCAAATTTAAATAATATTCCATTTATTAATAATTAATTCTGTAATTATGGCAAGAACTAGTGAACCTAGTAAAATGCTTTAACAAATAAGAAATGAAGGTCAGCCAATCCTAAACATTTCAAGAACTTTAAAAGGATCCTCAAGTACCGTTGCGAAGATGATCACAAACTTTATGATGGAACTGGCTCTCATCAGGGTCAGCCACTGCCTGTTTTTGTCTGTCAATCAATCTATCTTTATCAATCTATATGTGTGCCTAAATTTGCTTAGCTTGAGAGCTAGTTTAAATTTAATTTAAATTTTCTTTTTAGTTTTATTTAGCATGTTTAGCAACCTGTAGCCTGCTAGTGTTTATCTTATCTTTTTAGTATCTATCTATCTATCTATCTATCTATCTATCTATCTATCTATCTATCTATCTATCTATCTATCTATCTATCTATCTATTTGTTTTAGTTTTTTTTTGTTTTGTTTAGCATGTCTAGCATGTTTTGCAACCTGTAGCCTGCTAGCGTTTATCTTATCTTTGTCGCTTAGCTACGACTGACACAGTAAAGCCCTTTATTCTGTTTTTAGACAGTAAATCTGTTGTAATGTCAGAGGAAACTTTTAAAAACATTAAACTCAAACTCCATTCCCAGGCTGATGCCTTAGCGACGCGGCGCGGCTAATGTTTAGGTGGAGAAAGAATGTTCCTGAATAGGAGGAGCTGCAGAATAAAACAGAGAGCAGCAGGTGGATGATTGTACACGGTTGACTGCACGCCTGGATGCCGGAGAGAATGAAGATACATAAAGGATTCCCTCGCAGAAAGAGCATTCACCCAAAACACCAAACACACAGATCTGCCCGGCTAATTAGCCCGCTAGTGAGCTAGCCACACATAACAAATCCAGAACAAACAAACGTCTCTCTTTTACAAGCTTTTCCCTCATCTGATTCGCGGCTTCTGTTCTTCTAAAATACTTTTTCCTCCTGATTTAACTCTTTGTGTGACAGTAAACAGTCAGTAGCGTGGCTAGCGCATGCTAACCCGGCTAATTAGCCAGACTGAAGCTTAAACAGCAGAACTTATTAAGAAGTCGAATCTAATCTGAGAACATGAACTGAATGCTAATTTATCGTAAAATCTAAGATTAATTCTCCTAGAAACTTTAGAATCAGTTGATCTAGTGATCCTTCAGTTTTTGAGTTATTAATATTGTTTTAAATCAGATTATTCGGTCTAAATGTGTGATGATTGTTTGTATGCAGGTATTTTATTAGATGCTTTTTTATTTTCACACAGCAATGAATTTTTGCAAACAATTCTCCTTTAGGAATGAATGCAAAATGTTTAAAACCTTTCCAATATTACAGTGGTTCAACCATCAGCACGGGGTACCACAGCAACCACTTGGCAACACCTGAGGAGACACCTGAGATGCCTTAACAACATTTGCGAATAATATAGCAACTGCCTAGCAACCACTTGGCAACATTTGAGCACTCACCTTAGATGCTTTAAGAAAATGCTTGGATACCATAGCAACTGCCCAGCAACCACTTGAGCAGCTACCTGAAATGACTTAACATATTAACCACATATTAAATATTTAGCAGTGCAAAGCCCAGCAGCGCCTCTACTTCCTCTGGAAGCTGAGAAAGGCCCGTCTCCCTCCACCCATCCTCACACTTGTATAGAGGGACCATTGAGAGCATCCTGAGCAGCTGCATCACTGCCTGGTTTGGGACCTGCACCGTCTCTGACCGCAAGACCCTCCAGCGTATTGTGAGGACAGCTGAGAGGATCATCGGCGTCTCTCTCCCCTCCATCACGGACATTTACACCACCCGCAGCATCCGCAAAGCAACCAGCATTTTGAATGACCCCACCCATCCCTCACACGAACTGTTCTCCCTCCTGCCTTCGGGAAGAAGGTACCGCAGCATCCGGTCCAGCACGACCAGATTCTGCAACAGCTTCTACCCCCAAGCCATCAGACTCCTCAACTGCAGAGACTGAACTGATGGTTTTTCTGTACATGCACACACACTCTTACCCCACTTACCCCAGAAAATGGAAAGCACTAAAAACCCTACTACCTCACTGGACTCTATTGCACACTGTGTAATAGAGGTAATTACTACCTCACTGGTCTTTTTTGCACACTGCATAATTTGCACACTGTCTTGATATTTATTATTCTTTGTCTGTATTGTGTTGTATTGTCTGTCTGCACCTTTGTACTGTTGCACTTATTGTTCTGTCTACACTGTGTTTATGTGCACCATGGTCCCTGGAGGAACGTTGTTTCGTTTCACTGTGTACTCTGTATATAGCTGAAATGACAATAAAAACCACTTTGACTTTGACTTTGACTTCAAGCACCAAGCAACAACTTAGAATTCACCAAGCAACGCCATATCGGCCACATAAAGGTATTAATCGCTTAACAGTGCCATTGCAAGCACCTAGCAACAACTTAGCAACACCACAGTGGCCACATACAGTATTAATCACTTAGCAATGACATTCCAAGCACCGAGCAACAACATAGCAGCACCATATTGGGAACATATTAACCATTAGCAGTGCTATTCCAAGCACCTAGTGACAACCTACCAACCACTAAGCAACGCCACAGCGGCCACATAGAGTATTAACCACTTAGCAATGCCACTGCAAGCACTTGCAACTTAGAAACCACTAAACAACACCATAGCAGCCACTTATTAAGTGCTTAGCAATGCCATTGCAAGCACCTAGCAACCAATAAGCAAAACCATAGCAGCCAACATAGCGGCCAAATGTGAACCAATTATCGCATTGATCGAATCAACAACCTAGCAACCAGGAAGCAACACCACAGCATCCACGTGGAAAAAACATAGAAAACAGCCAACTAGTGTAACAACTAGTGTAAATATTGCAGTACAAATCCGCTAAAACCCGTCAGTCTGAGCGACACCGGCTCTTCCGCCCTCAGTCGAGAACCCCGGCGGCCTCCTGTTCCTCGATGATTAGCGACCCTGCGAGAGATAAAATATTAGACCATTAAATAATTAATTAAATAATTAAATAAATAATAAACTTCAGGCGCCCACCAGCACGCCGCGCTCCTGCCGCGCTCCGGGTGACTCGCCGCGTCTCTTCAGCAGGACTCTAACTGTTTTTAATCCAAATAAAATCAAGGCTAATGTTTCATTACCTGATATTTTTTACATAATGATCCTTGTTCCGTGGGCAGGCGCGATTTTTTTTGTATTAACGTAATTAGCCGCCACTCGGCGGACGCGGGGTCCGCGAGGTCTAATTGCCCCCGCGGCATGATGGGAAATAGCGGCAGGGTGTCACGGCGGGCAGGGGCCGCCGGGGGCCCCGAGCAGAGGCGGATAATTACGGGATGAATTTCACTTTAATACACGGCGAGCTGCGCGCGGAAATGCAGATAGCACAGCTTTCTGCCTAATGGCTTCTGCCTCTGGAGCCACTTGAGAGCGGGAATGATCTGAAAGAGCGTTTAATTAACACATGCTCTATGATCCGGAGCGCGAGAGGGAGGGCAGGGGCGAGAGAGGCAGCGCGAGAGCGAGGGAGAGAGAGCGGGTGGTGGGAGATAATGTGAAAATCGAGGCGGTGAGGGAAAGAGGGGGAGACAGGGGGTGAAAAGCTGGAGAGGTGAACAGAAAATGAAACATTTCCCGTGTGCATATTTTTCATATGCAAACAACACAATTCTCCTCACGTCTCGCCGAGGGGAAACCATTCGGCGGCGTTGCCCGGCGTCACCCGCGCCGCTCGCTTTGTTAGCGGTTATTATGTGTTATGTATTCATTGCAGAATAGCTTTCTGGGTGTGGGAGGGAGTTAAAGGATGCAGTTTTACGTTAAATTAGACTTACGTAATATTTGTGTTACGGCTGAGAAATTTATAATGTTGCTATAATTTTGTACTGAAGCTACGAGGATAATGTCACTAAGTAATGGAATTTGTATGGAATGACACTGATAATATGCGTATATACATATATTACTTTCATTATCATATATATACCACGTTGCAATTGCCATATATGTATAGTGTTGTCATTATCTTATACGTTTTACAATGTCATTACTGTATGTGTATAGTGTTTTTATTATCGTATGTATAAAATATATACATTACCAATAGCATGTGGGATGCAGTTCTACGCTAAATTACTTACGTAATATTTGTGTTACGGCTGAGACGTTATCGCCAAAATTTATAATTTTGCTACAATTTTATCCATAATCTTGCACTGAGGATAATGTAGCTAAGTAATGGAATTTGTATGGAATGACAACGACGATATGTGTGTAGTGTTCTTGTTACCATATATGTATAGTATTGACTTCATCCTATATGTATACGGTTGTAATTCTTATGTGTATTACAAGTACACACACACACACACACACATATATATATATATATATATATATATATATATATATATATATATATATATATATATATAGCACCATTATTACCATATGTGAACAGTGTTGTCATTACCATATATGTATTGTGTTGACATTACCATATACATATAGCATTTTTGTGCCTGTAATTTTGTACTGAAGCTATGAGGATAATGTCATTATCACATGTATATAGCGATATTTATCGTATTTATATAGCATTTTAATTATTTTATGTACATAGCATTGTCATAGCGATATGGATGTTTCATTGTGATTACCTTGATATATGTAGTAGCATTGTCATTACTGTATATATATATAGTACTGTCATTACTGCATGTTTATAGCATTGTCATTACTGTATGTTTATAGCATTGCCATTACTGTATGTATACAGTGCTGTCATTACTGTATGTATATAGTATTGGCATTACTGTATGTTTATAGCATTGTCATTACCGTATGTATATAGTACTGTCATTACTGCATGTTTATAGCATTGTCATTACTGTATGTATATAGAACTGCCATTACTGCATGTTTATAGCATTGTCCTTACCATATGTTTATAGCATTGTCATTACCATATGTATATAGTATTGTCATTACTGAATGTTTATAGCATTGTCATTACCGTATGTATATAGTACTGTCATCACTGCATGTTTATAGCATTGTCATTACCGTATGTATATAGTATTGTCATTACTGTATGTTTATAGCACTGTCATTACCGTATGTATATATTATTGTCATTACCATATGTATATAGTACTGTTATTACTGCATGTTTAAAGCATTGTCATTACCGTATGTATATAGTATTGTCATTACTGTATGTTTATAGCACTGTCATTACTGTATGTATATAGTATTGTCATTACATTATGTATATAGTACTGTTATTACTGCATGTTTATAGCATTGTCATTACCGTATGTATATAGTATTGTCATTACTGTATGTATATAGTACTGTCATTACTGTATGTATACAGTACTGTCATTACTGTATGTGTATGGTATTGTCATTACTGTATGTTTATAGCATTGTCATTACCGTACGTATATAGTACTGTCATTACTGCATGTTTATAGCATTGTCATTACCGTTGTATAAAGTATTGTCATTACTGTATGTTTATAGCATTGTCATTACCGTATGTATATAGTACTGTCATTACTGCATGTTTATAGCATTGTCATTACCGTGTGTTTATAGCATTGTCATTACCGTATGTATATAGTATTGTCATTACTATATGTTTATAGCATTGCCATTACTGTATGTATACACTACTGTCAATACTGTATGTATATAGTATTGTCATTAGTGTATGTTTATAGCATTGTCATTAACGTATGTATAAAGTATTGTCATCACTGTATGTTTATAGTATTGTCATTACTGTATGTTTATAGCATTGTCATTACCGTATGTATATAGTATTGTCATTACTGTATGTTCATAGTATTGTCATTACTGTATGATTATAGCATTGTCATTACCGTATGTATATAGTATTGTCATTACTGTATGTTTATAGCATTGTCATTACCGTATGTATATAGTACTGTCATTACTGTATGTATATAGCATTGTCATTACTGTATGTTTATAGTATTGTCATTACTGTACATTTATAGCATTGTCATTACCGTATGTATATAGTATTGTCATTTCTGCATGTTTATAGCATTGTCATTACCGTATGTATATAATATTGTCATTACTGTATGTATATAGTACTGTCATTACTACATGTTTATAGCATTGTCATTACCGTATGTATATAGTATTGTCATTTCTGCATGTTTATAGCATTGTCATTACCGTATGTATATAGTATTGTCATTACTGTATGTTTATAGCATTGTCATTACCGTATGTATAGAGTAATGTCATTACTATATGTATACAGTATTGTCATTACCATATGTATATAGTACTGTCATTACTGTATGTTTACAGCATTGTCATTACTGTCTGTATATAGTATTGTCATTACTGTATGCATATAGTATTGTCATTATTGTATGTATGTAGCATTGTCATTACCATATATACATAGCTTTGTTATTAGAGTATGTATATATCATTGTCATTATCGCATGTATATAGTATTTTCATTACTGTATATGTATAGTGTTGTCATTATCATTGTTGTGTAGAACTTCAATGTAATTCCACAATTCCATTGTTACTGTCATATGTTTATGTTATGTTAATGTTATATAACATTGTCATTACTGTATGTGTCTAACATTTTTATTTGTGTATGGGGATCCTATGACCACATATTTGTAGTATTGTCAGTATCTAATGTCATTGATGGCATTGACTTTACTATATGTATATTGTGTTGCTGTTATCGTTTGTGTTTAGCATTGTCAAAGCCTATATTTGTGGTGTTGTCACTACTGTGTACATATTGTGTTTCTTCATGAAATATTTGTATAGCATTGACATTACCCTGTGTGTATGGTATTGTAATAACTGTGTGTATATTGTGCTTCCTTCACTATGTGCATTTATTGTGCTTCATTCTCTGTATGTATGTATCGCATTATTAGTATTATTGTATGGTATTTATGTGTATAGTGTTTATGTAGTCATTGTCATATGTAATTATTTAGTATGTATGTATGAGCCTATCATTGTCATTACCAAATACCATTTATGTTTAGTGTTGTCTTTGCCATATACCCTATATGCATATATATATATATATATATATATATATATATATATATATATATATATATATATATATATATATACCTTTTATTATTCTCACAAAGTATGTATCATTATTACATACAGTATGTTGCATTTGTGTAATGCATTACCATATAACATTTATTTTTATAGTTTCTAGTGTTGCCATTGCAATATACCCTGTGTGTAATGCATTGTCATTAACTAATATGCATTGCATTATCCTCACCAGTTGCGTGTTATCATTACTGCATATGTGTAATGCATTGTCATTAGCGTATATATGCATTGCATTTGCTTCATCAGTTGTGTGTTTTTTATATCAATGCATATGTGTATTGCATTATCATTAACTGATATGCATTGCATTATCCTCATTAGTTGGGTGTTATCATTACTGCATATGTGTATTGCATTATCATTAACATATATATGCATCACATAACCCTAGCCTAGAAGTTGTGTTATCATTACTGCTTATGTGTATTGCATTATCATCAATGTATAAATACATGTATATGCATTGCGTTATCCTCACAGTTGTGTTTTTTCCATTACTGCTCATATGTATTGCATTATCATTAACGTATATATGCATTGCATTTGCCTCACCAATTATGTATCATTATTACATACAGTATGTTGCATATGTGCAATGCATTGTCATTACCGTATATATATATATATATATATATATATATATACATCATATGCATCACATTACCCTTGCCTAGCAGTTGTGTGTTATCATTACTGCTTATGTGCATTGCATGGTCATTAGCGTATGTATGCATTGCATTATCCTTACCACTTGTGTTGTCATTGTTGTTATCGTGCATGATTTGTGTTGTCATTGTTTGTTTCATTGTGTATAGCGTTTATAGTTATTGCTCTGTGTGTGTGTGTGTGTGTGTGTGTGTGTGTGTGTGTGTGTGTGTGTGTGTGTGTGTGAGCAGTGGATTGTTGTAGTTTTGTGATTGCTGTATGTATCTGTGTGAGAGCAGTTGCGCGAGTGTGTGTGTAGATCTGTAGAACACTCTTGGCAGTGAGTACCTTTCTCTCTCTCTCTCTCGTTCTCTCTCTCTCTCGTTCTCTCTCTCTCGTTCTTTCTCTCTCTCTCTGGCTCCACTCTGCGGGAGCTAAAAGCCCTGGAACGGGCGGGTAATTGCCCAATTAGGCCCGTCGCTGCGCGCCCTGCTCCGCGCTGCCCGCGCCTCCACGCCACCGCCGCACCGATAATTGGGCTGAAAGCAAACGAACGGCCGGCAGACAAACAAGCTACTAGAAAATAATTACTTGGAGTGTTTCTTTTCAGTTGCTGTACAGCGGATTTCATTATGGTGAATAGCCACTAAAGCCTGCTCGAAAAGCTGGTAGTTGTCATTTTCATGGAGACTTGATAATGACATTAATTTGTCTTAATGGCCGGTTCTATTGTTATAAATAGGAAAATGAGCTGAAATTGTGGATGGCGTGGCGAGCAGAAGGGGACTCCACCGCGCTCCCGGCGGGCATGAAGAGATAAATTGGTGTGCTTGTCAAATTTCCAATAATTTGTTATGTGGACCATGAGTAATGCCAGTGCCATTAATGCTCATTTTCCCCCAAATTCATTACTGCCCTTTTTTCCTTTTTATGTTTCTAATACCTGCAGCCCATCTCTCTGCGCTTCGAGTGCCTCCACGAGGACCCAAACTTACCGGCCTGAGCCGCCCGAGTAAAAACACACGCATTACGCATGCTTCTACACTCACGCACTGAGCGCACGCACATACACACATAGAGAAACTCACGCAAAGCACGGGCGCACTGATATATAAACACACACAGATTAGATTAGAACAGTGCGGGTAGAACTGCATTGATGCATTTGATCAGTTACAATAATCAATAAACACAGGCAAGTTGGGTTTGGATCATCTGTTTATCCATTATCATTTTTGAGACCCATTATCATTGCTGTATGTGTGCAGTATGGTCATTACCATATGTGTATAGCGATATTATTACTACATATGCATTACATTATTTGTAGAGTTTTTGTTACTATACATGCATTAACTACATTATATATAGCGTTGTCATTACTATATGTGCATTACATTATATGTATATATAGAGTTGTAATTACTGTATGTGCATTACATTATACATATAGAGTTGTTATTTACGGTGGCCGAGAAAGCCCAACGCAGTGCAAATTGAAAAGCGCTGCAAAAGCACAAAACACATCCATCAAAATTACAACACAGGCGCAGCAAATAGAAAAACGCGCTGCAAATAGAAAAACGCGCTGCAAATACAACCACAACACAACGGAAGTGAGTCACAACACAACGGAATTTTCCCGGGGGACCTTAAAAGATGCTGTACCAGCTAAGCTGCGTCTTCAGTAACGTCTCGGACTTCACTATGTGTACAAAGGACAATAAGTGGCAAACAAGGCGTTTTGTGAAGCAGAACTTTTAATAATATGCACACAACCGTGGTAATCACAGGTAATAAACATAACTTACTTTTCAGAAGCTTGTTTGCCACTTATTGTCCTTCGTATACAGCTGGTACAGCATCTTTTAAGGTCCCCCGGGAAAATTCCGTTGTGTTGTGACTCACTTCCGTTGTGTTGTGGTTGTATTTGCAGCGCATTTTTTTTTTGGCAGCGCGTTTTTCTATTTGCTGCGCCTGTGTTGTAATTTTGATGGATGTGTTTTGTGCTTTTGCAGCGCTTTTCAATTTGCACTGTGCTGGGCTTTCTCGGCCACCGTAGTTATTACTATATGTGCATTATATTATATATATATAGAGTTGTTTCGACTATATGTGCATTACATTATATATATGTATGGAGTTATAATAACTGTATGTGCATTACATTATATATATATATAGAGTTGTTTCGACTATATGTGCATTACATTATATATAGAATTGTAGATACTATATGTGCATTAAATATAGTGTTGTTACTATATGTGCATTAAATTGTCAATGACAATAATTGTCAATAATTGGTTATGTGGACAAAACCATTAATGCTCAACACCTCTACGAGGACCCAAACTTACCAGCCTGCTGCCTGAGTAAAAACACACACATTATGCATGCACAGATGAGTGCACAGAAACTCACGCAAAGCACAGTCGCACTGATATATAAACACACGCAAAGATTAGATTAGAACAGTGATGGTGGAACTGAATTGATGCATTGATGTTGTTAAAATAATCAATAAACACAGACAAGTTGTGTTTGGAACACCGGTGGAGTTCTGAATATAAAAGTTCCTAAATGTGTGTAAAGTATTGTTATTACTGTATGTGTGTAGCATTGTCAGTAAAAAATATATAGTAAAATCATTATCCTTGCTGTATGTGTACAGTATGGTCATTAGTGTACATATATTGTCCTTCCTCCACTGTATGCGTGTATTGCATTATCATTACTGCATAATTCTTAGTGTTGTCATTATGGTATGTATTTAATATGTATGAGTCTATCGCTGTCATGACCAGTTGGGTATAGCATTGTCATTACCATATACCATATATGTTTGTGGTGTTGTCATTGCCATATACACTATGTATATTTCATTGCCATTAATGTATGTATGCATTCTTCACTAGTTGTGAAGTAGTAGTTCATTACACAGACATTTCACGTGTGCGTGTACAGTATTGTATACATTATTGTATACTATTCATTGTATATGCATGTGTACAGTATTGACAGTATACTGTATGTGTACATGTGTATAGCATTGTTATTGCAATATATGCATCACATATAACATTGTTGTTACTATATGTGCATTACAGTAAGTAACACATTACAGTAGAGTAACACAAAAGTAATGCGATAGTTACTTTTATAGCGTAGTAAGTCAGTTAGTAACTCAATTACTTTTTTGGAGAAGTAACTAGTAACTATAACTAATTACTTTTTCAAAGTAACGTGCCCAACGCTGATCATTACCATATGTGTATGGTATTGTCAGTATCCTTTCTGTATAGTGTTTTCATTACTTTCAAACTAACATTTGGCCTCTTCAGGTTAGCCATGATGCTAACAACTGGGATCGACAGTGTTGGAGCATGTTAGCCTCAATGCTAATAGCGGGTCTCAGTAGTCTTGTAGAATGTAGCTTCAATACTAAAAGCAGACCACGACAGTGTTGGAGAATTTTAACCTTAATGTTAATAGCTGGTCTCAGTAGTCTTGGAGAATGTTTGCTGCAAAGCTAATAGCTGGCCTCTGCATTGTTGAGGCATGTTAGCCACAATGCTATCAGCCAGCCTCTGCATTGTTGGAGAATGTTTGCTGCAATGCTAACAGTCAACCATGCCAGTGTTGCAGAATGTTAGCCTCAATGTTAACAGCGAGCCTCAGCAGGTTTTGAGCATGTTAGCCTCTGTGCTAATAGTGGGCCTCAGCAAGCTTGGAGAATGTTAGTCTCAATGCTAATAGCGGGCCTCAGCATTGTTGGGGCATGTTAGCCTAAATACTAACATGGAGCTTAGGGCAGGTTAACAGCGATGCTAACAGCTGGCCTAGGCATTGTTAAAGCATATTAGCCTCAATGGTAAAAGCAGGCCATAGCAGACTTGGAGAATGTTAGCTGCAATGCTAATAGCGAGCCTCTGCAAGCTTGGAGAATGTTAGCCTCAATGCTAATAGCAGGCTCCAGCAGGCTTGGAGCATATTAGCCACATGAGGCTTGGGGCAGGTTAACTGCAATGCTAATAGACAGCCTTGACTTTGTTGGATCATGCTAGCCTCAATACTAATAACGGACATCAGCAGGCTCCAAGCATGATAGCCTCAATGCTAACAGCTGGCCTCGGCAGGCTTGGAGAATGTTAGCCACGATGCAAATAGTGGGTGTCGCAAGGCCTAAAGAACGTGAGCATGTTAGCTGAGATGCTAACAGCTGGTTTCTGCATTGTTTAGGGCATGTTAGCTGTGATGCTAACTAAGCTTTTCTGGGTTTAATTAATCACTAATAGTTTGATGCTTGATAACAGATTGATGTCGCTCTAGTTAGATATGGTTCATTTAGCTTTTTAATATACTTTGCTCTGTTTTAAAATTTTCTAAAGCTAATTTACCTGAAGAAATCTTGAAGGAACGTCCATAAAACACTTTATTGTTAATATATTGTTCCTAGCTTGGGTATAAGGTTCTTAGTTAAGAACCTTATATAAACTTTGGAAGTTCTATGAACTTTAAAACATTTTTAAAAGGTTCCAAACAAGACTCCAACACGTCTTATTTACAGAAATTGATCTCTATAAAATCAACCATTTAAAGATAATTGGTTCATTAATGTTTCTAGATTGGATGTTTGGTTCGAGGAACATTTCTAAATTGTTGTGGAACCTTTTACAAAGTGTGAATGTATAAAAAAAGAATATTTTTCACACAAATCCATATATTAAAAAAATAATTTTTTAGAGAGTCATCAGAGGTTGAAATGTTTGTAAATGAACCATGACTTCAATCTTACATTCTAGGAACATTTTAATTGGTTTTTAATTATTTATTTTTTTTATATATGTGCAAGTGGAAGATGGAAGCATCCACCTAAATTTTTACGGTTCCTAAAAGGTTCTTCGCTTTTTTTTTGGACTATTTTCCAATATGTGGAATCATTTTTACTAAATGATAAAATATATATAATTCTAATATATTTAATTCTCTTAATTTTGTAAATAGAAAAAAATAAGTAATAATTCATTTACATTCATTCATTTTCATTCATTTTTGGGCTAAAATAAAACTATTTTTTTTATAGATATTTTTTTATGTAATGTTAATTTTAGAGATCTGCTGTGCTTGTTCCATATCATGTCAACAGGGGGCAGCACTGCTACAGCCTCAGTGCTCACACTCAGCTTCACTGTGTGTATATATACACACACACTGCACTAATGCTGCCACTATAGTACATGCTCTGAAAGTGTTTATTAGTATTTAATGTAATTATTATTAATATTAATATATCATAACAGCATAAAACATTTTAAAACATTGCATTAAATGTATATAATTATTATTGTTATTTTATTATACACTGTATATTTACCAGGCAAAGATAATAGAATCACAGTGTAAGGTAATTAAATTAATCTAGATGCCGTATAAAGTATAATTTAATTCATACTTTATTGTATCTAGAATATTTTAAATGAAACAAACATTATAAATTTATAATTATAATTTACTTCATACTAAACTCATTCATCATCAAATTCTAAAATAATACAAAATAATTGCAACTGAGAAGATGAATATTATGGAGGGAGATTGTTTGGCAAAACTATGTATATAGTATATAAAATAATTTGCATTTATACATAAAGAAAAATTGTCAATATATATACATTTGATCTATTTAGTCACGTTTATATATAGATATATATCGTTTCTGTTCAACGAAAAACAAGTACATTTCTTGATGAATGGACCAATAGAATTTCTCCAAAATGACCTGAACTAAACGTACATTAAAAGTTAAGAAGGTTTTTTTCTCTCTCCCGAAAATTTGCTCGTTTGAAGATACATGTTTTTCATTAGACAGCGACGATAGACGGTAACAGTATATATATATATATATATATATATATATATATATATATATATATATATATATATATATATATATATATATAATTGTTTTATACTTTTTTTTACTTGTGTGTAAAATGAATGTCAAATATTTTTTTGCGTAAATTGAATACTTAAATTAATTTGATATCAGTGCAAATCAAATACGTACATAAAGATAAAAGTTTATTAGTGCATTAGATGATTACATTATTATATATAAATATATAAGCATGCAAGAATGTAAATTCTCATAAATTCCTTTTTCCCACATGGTCCGAGTTAAAAGGTCTGAGCTGAAATGTAAATGCTGCTAATTGCTTATTGCTAATTGCTAATAGCTAATAGTCGTGGGAACGCTGTTCCCTGTTCTGTGCTGCTTTACTGCATTATGACTTTTAACCATTTCCTCATTCTTCCTTTAATCTCCTCAGATTTCCTGCGATACAGAGCTGAATATAAACTATAATCACTGCATTATCACTGCATTATCACTGCATTATCACTGCCGTACACACAGCACTGCGTCCCTCCATCAGCAGCTTCATCGCTCTAATTACCCACCATTCAATCCTAATTCAGAGCCTAATAGTGCTAATTATCTAATTAACTGCCTGTTCATTATGCACCGTAGGAGCGGGAGCGGGGGGGGGCGGGGGGGGGCACCCTGCGGGCACACACACACACACACACACACACACCACACACACTACAAGGGGGGCTGAACCGGGCAGGGCAGGGGGTTGGTGGGGGGTGTTAGTGGTCTCAGCACAGACACAGCAGTCACCAAAAGTCTTAGGACAGATAAAATAGAGCTGTTTATATGGGCCGTGTATCTGTTTTACCACATACTGTCACCTGTCACCTCTGATATATAAACCTCCTATCTATAAATAATAAAATCACCTTTTTTTACCATTAAATTGGTAATTAATATATATATATATATATATATATATATATATATATATATATATATATATATATATATATATAATTCAATAATAATTCATTAAAGTAATTTGCCAGCATTTCTTTTGGTTTGTTCATCATAAAATCACAGTCAAACTCAGCGTCGAGTATCGGTATCAGGGCCGATTTTGACGTAATTTAACGTATCGGATATCGTGTAATCTCGTCCGATCCACTTACCGATCCATATTTGTCCGGATTCCAGTTCTATAGTTTACCCTGAACCCCCAGCATCTTCAGTCTACAGCTGACTGAGTAAACTATGGAGGACCAAAACTAAATATATAAAAACCTATGTAAATTATTCAAGTAGTAAATGGTAAAGAATGATTATAATTATTTTAAAAATAAATACATATACATAACAATAAAGATCTCAATGATTTGCTATTTATGGGCTTCTTTATTAACATTGTTTAATTATTCTTTAAATTCGTTTGTTTACTTATTTATTTCTGCATTAATTTATTTCCCGATTTATTTATTTATGTTTTTCTTTGTCCTTACATGATAATAAAGGGGCGTGTTTTTCATGTACAGGCTTAGCAATCAAGCCCAGAGAGCCTCGAATAAATGGATAAGAGTCTGAATTACGATCTAAAATATTATTATTAAATAATCTTCCACTAAAGTTACTGCATAAATCGATTTAGGGTATCTGACATCGATCAACCAATAGGAATGCTTAGACACTGTGACATCATTGCTGGACAGCCCCTTCATTATCATATAAGGACAAGGAAAAACAGAAATAAATAAATTGGGAAATAAATGAATGCAGAAATAGATAGTTATGTAAATAAATAAACAAATGAATAAAAAAATTAAACAATGTTAATAAAGAAGTCTATAAATAAAAAAATATTAAGTTTTTTATGTAGTGTGTATGTTTTAATATGAATTATAATTATTATTTACCATATTAATTGCCATATTTCTTTTATTAAGTGATTTACACACAATTTTATTTATTCTTTTATTTTTAATTTTGGCCTCCATAGTAAACTTTATCTGTTTGTCTACAAAAAAATGTTGATTATCTGGAGATTTTTTAGTTTGGAAACGCTGAGCAGCAGAACGGCTACATGTAATATTTATAAAGTCAGCATCAGAGGGGTGAACAGATTAACACCAGCAGTCTGTTAGCCTAGCTAGCGTTAGCACCCACAGCTGCATTCCAGTGTTTTTAAAGATATTATAACTACAGACTGGAGTAAACTATAGTCATAATCCACATATCTATAAAACCACAGGATCTACAAACACTAACCAGCACAAAAAAACTCTGTTCTGTTATTAAAAACAGAGATTAATTTAGTTCAGAAATACAGTTAGCGCCGCCAGTTAGCCGTTAGCATCTCCATTAAGATCTGCAGTCTGTTAGCCTAGCTATCATTGGACCCACAGCTGCATACCGGTGTTGTGAATGTAATAAATAACTACATTAAGTGAATTAAAGCCATAATCCACATCTAATATCAAACCACAGATCCTCATCACTCTAGTCAGCACTAAGAACAGAGATTAATTCAGCTCAGAAATACAGTTAGGGTCACCGGTTAGCTGTTAGCCATTGCAGCTAATTCACTACGCTACCTGTCAAAACAAAAGTCTCCTGCACAACCAGCGCAAAAAACTAGTCTAGAGCACTGTATTTAATATTTACTTTAAAAATATATATTTAATAAAAATAAAAATATTTCATTTTAAAGAAAACATTTTGTGTTTGTATATAAAGTGTTTTAAATAAATAACTTTGGAATGCATTTTCATTAAATGCACTTGTGTATAATCTTCAAAGGGCTGTGTGGCCTGTTTCAGCCTCATTTTTAACTTTAAACAAAGTACCAATAATAAACTAAAAGAACCCTTTTATCAGTATTTGTATCGGTATCTGCAATTTTATATTGGAATCGGATCGGAGCTGAAAAAAAGTGGATTTTCCCATCATTAATCATAACAATTTTGATGCACCTGAATTCCAGGTGACTCTACATCATAAAGCTGACTGAGAAAATCCAGCAAATATGTGTAAAACTGTGTAATCTAGGCAAGAGGTTCTACTTTTAAGAATCTAAAATATAAAATATGTTCTTTTTTATATGAATTAAATAATTCTGTATGTTTTTCTACAATGCAGAACATTTTAAAATAATGACATTGAGCAGAAAGAACATGAAAACTCAGTATATCTCCTGATATTCTGTGAGATATGCTCTATATTTAATATCTTACTCTGTGAAATTTAGTCATGGAAGTCAAGTGGTCATCAGTTGAGAGCAATCGCTGTAAAATATTCCAGGCAGGTGGAGGAGGCTCGAGTAATGTTCTGCGTTTTAAACCTACATTAGCTTTCCATTTAAACCAGAACAAATCTAATATACAACTTACAGCCGGTTGACTCTGTTAAATACACTACACTGACATGCCAAAACTCACGGGACACCTTTACGCAAGCTAAACCTACAGTGTTATACCAGGAGACTACTCGGCTTGGGAACACCGAACCACACCTGTATATATTGTGAGGTGTTATCTTGTGAATGATGTGAATTAAACACTATTCAGCAAGTTCATGGTAAGGCCAGGTGAATTATGGGAGTTTGATTGAGATCTCAATGAACTGTTTAAGAAATTACATGTATAAATGTGCACACAAAATAACTTTAAAATACATTTTATTATTAAACCTAATTGCAAAAGTAAGACATGTAATTAAAAACATATATAAAAGCTACTTATAATAAATACATAATATTATATATATTTAAGTTAAAATACACATTTTTGTTGTGTTGCTGGGTTTTTTCACTCAGTCCTGTTACCATAACACATTACCCTGATCATCTGAAACATCTGGAACATTCTACAACAGGAAGTGACATCTATAACAGGAAGTGACATCATCAGCTGCTTCTACTGAAGATCATGGGAAGATCAAAATTCCCAAATTTACCTCATTAGTTTTTCTGTATATTATTGATGACTCAATTGAGGAGCTCAATCTCAACACTCCTGTTACCTAAATTCATTCTTACATCTATTGGTTTATTTTTTAAATACAAGTTTTGGGAAAATCACTAAAATGTGCTCAATGTCCTCGTGCTATTAGCCTTGCCGCCATTTAGCTATTTTTCGTGTTTTTGCTAATTCCATGGTAAAAATTCATGTTACTTTCATTCCTGTTACTCAAAACATAAAAAGTAACAAGAGTGAGTGCCAGTAACAGGAGTGAGTTTCAGTAACAGGAGTGAGTTTCAGTAACAGGAGTGAGTTTCAGTAACAGGAGTGAGTGAATTTTTTGTCATAAATATCAATTATTTGAGCATGCAGTTTATAACCATTTCTTTAAAATAAGGACTTTCTTGAGAGAAAATTAAAGGAGTTAGATGACTTGCTTTTAAACATGCTTTTTAAATGTCACATGAGTTTTGTAACCATCTTCAGCTTCGAAACCTTGTAAAAAAATAAGTAAAGCTGTCTGAGTTTGATCAGTACGTGTTTTGAATAGTTAAATATATGTGTTATTAGTTAGTGTTAGTGTTATTCAGAGTTTAATAAAGATTAAAAAATTAACAACAAGCAAATGGCTCCCATTCGGAATAGCCCCAATATATGTGTATAAAGGTCAGAAAAGAAAAGAAAATAGTTCTAAAAATTTATTTTTGTGTTTTTGTAAAAAAAAGCTATATATATATATATATATTAAGAACATAATTAATCCTAAAGATCCTAAACTAAACTATGAAGAAAAACGTATGGAATTATTTAGTAAAAAAAGTGTTAAAAAAAAACGCAATATGTTTTATTTAGCATTTTCTCAGTCAGCTTTATGAGGTAGAGTCACCTGGAATTCAGGCTTTCAGTTAACAGCTGTGCTGAACTCATCAAGAGTTAATTAATTGAATTTCTTGTCTCTTAATGTGTTTTTAATAACTTCTAAAAACTTCTTTTGCACTTTTAAGGTGCAAATAATCCCTCGTTTTAAATTTCAGGGCTCTCCGAATTCGACCAATAAAGTGTGGAGCTACTTTGAGCTGTATAATGATGTAAAAAGGGATTTATCTGTAAGGGTAAGACTATGAGCAAATTTGTAACACGCTAAAATACCTGACGAAGTATACTAGAAGTGTGCTACTCACAAAAGACAGGAACAAGAAGCATATACGTATGTATTGTATTCTAATGTAAATATGGATCACATATATTTAACATCAATTCTTAGTACATTAATACTCTAATATACCTGGTGTATAATAAATAGTGATACAGTTGTAATGGAACTCATTATTAAATGTATTATAATTTTACTGTAAGCATATTAAAAATATGGCGTTACATACATGAAGTAGTTTAAGTATGTTTAAATATTACTTAAGTTACTTAAGTATATTGAAAATAGTTCCGTTTAGTACAGTTTTAGTAAAGTAAGACTTTTGTACTATTTTTATACTTTAATTGTTTTACTTTACTAAAACTGAATATGCTTCTTGTTCCTGTCTTTTCTAAGTAGCACACTTCTAGTATACTTAATTCTGTGTAAAAATATATTTTAATATACTGTACTACAATTTTTAGCGTGTTACAAATTTATTTTTTTATTAGTAGTAGTAATTTAATTTACTTTCTAAAACTTTTAGCATTTTAGCACTCTTTAAATATACTGATTAATAATGTGGCTACAAAAAACACTTTAGCTATTATTATGCACTATGGCATAATAATGCTTAGTATACTTTAATCTACTGTTTTTAATCACTAGGGTAGTGCTTTTTATCATGTTTCACAACATTAAAAGCACATTTTACACCAGAGTTATGCTTTAAGTGTGCTGATTTTTAAAACTGTTTTTAAACACCAGTAAATTCTACTCTGACACACTCGTGATGTGTTTTAGTAGTCATTATGTGTGTGTGTGTGTGTGTGTGTGTGTGTGTGTGTGAGTCAGTGAGCTGTGTGTGTGTGTGTGTATCAGGTGGGAAGCTGTAGATGCTGTCAGCGCTGTGTTGTGTAACTCTTCTCTAATAATAGTGTTTAAACAGCTCTCTCAGAACTTCTCCTCACGTCCTCAGCGAGCAGATCGGACAGATCGTCCAATCAGACTGCAGGTGAGAAGCTCAGGTCTTCACTCAGCGCTCAGGTGGACGTTCTGGACCAGAGCCAGCCAGGTGAGGACACTTCACTCCAGCATCGCCGCAAATCCACATCAATGATTTCACACCAGCCCGAGTCTCTTTATTAAACATCCTCAGCCTAAACGCTGCCATCTGAAGCTCTGAAATATTCAATATTCAATAAATGATTCATAAAATGACTTTTTAAAAGAAGCTCATTGCTATCTTACACCTCGTTAACAGTCTATTTTACGTCCCCGTTTAACCCTTTGAACTCTGGGCTGTTTTGTGTGTTTTTTTCTCCTTTTTTGTTCTCAGTTCCTCTTTCAGTTCTTATAACACAGTACTCTTTTAAGTACAAATATGTACTTACTTTACTTTTCTTAGTGTGCAGTATACTTTAATCTACTGTTTTTAATTACCAGGGTCAATAATTCCTCCTTATTCCATGTATAGTGAACTAATAAGTCAAAACTACAGCGTCTATCTTTTAGATGTATATTCTGTATTTTTTTTAAGGATGTTTTAACACCAGAACTAAATTGTTCTGGTTAAATCAGATTCTGGTTGGTTAATCTGGTTAATATGTAATCTTGATCCGGTTTGTTTGAGCAGGTGTGAACACAGTAAATCGTACTCTGATTTGGACCTCAATGTGAACCAAGTATCAAATGCACTCCATGTTTGAGCTAAACGGCTGTTCAGGTGCAGTTTGATCTGATTTACTACCCAGATAATTAACACCACTTCACAACTATACACACTTGTTGGGAACACAGGACCTTCTTGTTGTATTTACTTTTCTTGCTCATGCTCAAGCCAGACCACTCTGACCCATCAGGAGAGACTAGAAACTATTTAAGGGAATTAGGGTTTAAGTTTTGATCCTTTTTCATGGTTTGTCACTTATAAGGTACAGTGGAACTCTACTAAACAACTCAAATCTAAGCAATTTACCTGTTCAGACTTAACCCTTTGAACTCTAGGCTGTTTTGCTGTGTTTTTCTCCGTTTTTGTTTTCAGTTCCTCTGTTTTCAGGTCTTATAACACAGTAATTATATCAGACAGACACATGCCCTGATCTCTTTTACTCCAGAAGATATACGGCTGCTCAAAAATATAATCATTTAAAACGTAAAAGGAAGCAGAATTGTTATATTTTTTACTTATTTTTGAATGTATAGACTTTAAATATATTCACACCTAAGATATCTTTTCAAAAATGACTATTAGACTAGAGTGTTTATGAGTTAAAAAAGCATAAGAATATTGGTTATTTGAGTTCATTACATGGATTATTAATTATTACTTTGATAAAATACATGGAGAAACAGCATCAGACAGATTTATTTTTCTAGATAATCAATAATCACACCTCTAGGATACATATAGATACTAAAAACCTGACACTCAGAGCAGCCTATGCCTTTCAGTATTTTAATCAGGACACACAAAGAAAACTACAGTATATACAAAAATGTAAACTTTTTAGTATAAATAAATAAAAATGTTTAGTGCAAAATGAATGTGCAATAAAATAAAAACTATATAAAGTAGTGCGCACACCATACCTAGCTTTAGTTTGAGTAAAGCAGGTAGTTTCACACTGTTTTTTCTGTGGACACACGTCTTTATTTACTGATATTATTTGGTTTGAAACATCATATAAATATGTTTGAAGCACTAAAGGTAAATAATATTGGTTGGGGAAGGAGATTTTTCACTTTTTTAGGTGTTTTTCTCTCAATGGGTTTCTTGTAGATTTAGCTTTACTGCACTGGGATGTGATCACTATTTTTAGAAAGAGTAAGCTCCGCCCTTTCTAACCATATATAAATGAGGTGTGTTCAGGTACATTTCTGGAGTTTTGCTTGTTTATCTTGGTAACAGAAAACACAGGAGCTCCACTGACTGAATACAACCTAGACAGACGCCAACAGTCAGACGTTCATCGCTATCTTGGCAGCAAAAACAGAATATAATAGTAAATCAAATAACATTGCTGTTCCCGTAAATGAGCTGCTGGAGCTCCTTCACAGCGTCAACCAGCAGCTCAGTTTCTTTCTTCTCTGCTGAGAAGAGTTTGTTGGACACATCCAGGTAGCTGCATCGCTAAAATAGCAATCCACCAAAGTCAGAGCTCACCTTACTGTCTTAAAGAGAATGATGAGCTCTTAAAGAGAGGCTGATTGGTTTATTATTTCACGTTACGCCCAAAATTAACCACAGCCATGATTAATTAAGAGAATTAGTTGATGCATTTTGTGCACTGCTTCGAGACATGCAAGGTGTACTTTTCCTGTCGTTACAATAGCAAAGACACACTGACACGCTCACCTAAATCAAGCTGCATGGTGCACGGTTGACGACTCACCTATAGATCATTATAATAGAACCCAGAGTGTTAGGAAATATTAATGTACCGAGAGTTATTATATATTTACACATTTCTCATATATATTACATATATATCACATATTACAGTACATTACTCATTGACTATGTATTTAATAATATTGCAATTTTACTGTGCAAAACTGAAGACTTATCTTAACCATGGTTTTATATCTAAAACATAAAAACAAGCATCTTGAAATTGTTTTTACTTTTTATGAGAAGGTATGAAAGTGTAAAAGTTGTTAAAGTTTAGCTTTAACTAATCCTTTAACAAGTTATTTAGTATCCACTGTGGATAATTTAATATCTATTAGACATTTTCAGTATCCACTAAGAATTAGTTTTCATTATTTAGTATCCACTATGGATTGTTTCATATCCATTACAGATATTTAGAATTTTTATCCACTTTTAGGTTTTTTTATTAGCTAGCTACAACAAATCATGCAGTATCTAGTATGAATTATGTATTGAGTACAATTAATTATTTTTTTAATATCCACTATGAATTATGAATTATTCCGTATCTACTATGAATTATTCAGTATCGGATATAAATTATGATACGTTTTTGAAAACGCTAATAATTTATAATAGATACCAAATAATTCATAGTGTATACGGAACAAATTATAGTACATACTTTAAATGTATGATGTAATTTGAATTATTCCGTATCTACTATGACTTATTTAGTATCCACTATGAATAAAACAAAATCCAGTAAATTATTCTGTATATACAATGAATAATTAATTAATGTATATTAAAACATATAGTAGATACTGAATAATTCATAGTGTATACAGAACAAATTATAGCACACACTTTAAATTTATAATATAAACTGAATTATTCCGTATCTACTATGAATTATTCAGTATCCATTATGAATAAAGCAGTGTACAGTAAATTATTCTGTATATACTGTGAAAAATTCAGTTTATATTACAATTTACAAAGTTGATACTAAATAATTCATAGTGTATACAGATACTTTAAGTGTATAATATAAATGGAATTATTCCGTATCTACTATGAATTATTCAGTATAACGATAAAAAATTATAATAGATACGGAATAATTCATTGTGAAAGGGAATAATTAAGTGTATATTATTATTATTATTATTCAGTATGTAGTATGAATTATTTATTTGTCTACACTAAATTGTTCAGTACTGTGGATTTTCTCGTATCCACTATGAATTATTTAATTGTCAACTTTTAAGTTGAAATTGCTTCAGCATTAATTATTTTAGAATTCAAATTAAATAAATTAGATAAAATGGTAAACCTATTTTGTGTTAAACACTATTCTACTGAATTTCACACAAAATTCTACATTCTGACTTTTAAGATGTTCCTTAAGTGTTTGTGTGTGTGTGTGTGTGTGTGTGTGTGTGTGTGTGTGTGTGTGTGTTTAGGGATGTCTATTCACAGACATCACACACACCATACAAGTTGCCTTCCCCTTTCACACCCTCTCTCTCATCTCCAACACACAACAAACACACACACACACACACACACACACACACACACACACACACACACACACACAAACACACACACACACACACAGACAAAACGGAGTGAAGGATGGGTGACTTTTATTGGAGGGGTATAAAGGGATGGGATGAAAGCTCCTCCGCCTGAAAGAGAGACAGTGGCATTCAGAGGGAGGGGCGGAGGAGTGAAGAACAAGGCCTCATCCATCAGGAGGATACATTCCAACACACACACACACACACACACACACACACACACACTCCACTCACTCATAGACAAATACAATGGAGCACAAATGAAGTCAAACCATAGCCTTCCTCTCTTTTCTCCCTTCATCCCTCTTCCTTTTCCTCTCTCTCAGATTCTGAATCAGTTTCTCTGATTTTGCTATTTATAGGTTTATGTTTGAGTAAAATGAACATTGTTGTTTTATTCTATAAACTACAGACAACATTTCTCCCAAATTCCAAATAAAAATATTCTCATTTAGAGCATTTATTTACAGAAAATGAGAAATGACTGAAATAACAAAAAAAAAGATGCAGAGCTTTCAGACCTCAAATAATGCAAAGAAAACAAGTTCAAATTTATAAAGTTTTAAGAGTTCAGAAATAATCAATATTTGGTGGAATAATCCTGGTGTTTTTTAATCAGTTTTTTTGCATCTTGGCATCATGTTCTCCTCCACCAGTCTTACACACTGCTTTTGGATAACTTTATTCTACTTTACTCCTGGTGCAAAAATTCAAGCAGTTCAGTTTGGTGGTTTGATGGCTTGTTTGATCAAAGAAACTCATCATTTTTTTTATATACAAATCTCTATGTGTGTGAATGTAAAGGATATTTTATATGTTTATTGGGTAAAACTGTACTGTAATTGAAATCCTGTATATAAGATGATATAAGATTGAGAGGGTTGGGTATGGAGGTTCTACAGGTTCTGTTTGGATCCTGCAGCACATTTACTTAACCACAGATGTTGCTACAGCTGGGCCTGTAGATCCTGTAGCTCTACACTGACTGTCACTGTATGAGATGCTCCTCAGATTATTTATTCAAGTCTTTAAATGCATCATAGAGGCTTGTCTAGGAGTCAACGATCTCTCACCAGGGGGTAGACTACCCAAAAAGACTCTATTTTAGCGATCTATAAGTGAGTCGTCAACTGTGCACCGTGCAGCTTGATTTAGGTGAGTGTGTCAGTGTTTCTTTGCTATCGTAACGACGGGAAAAGTACACCTTGCGCAGCTCAAAACGCAAGGCAAAAGGAATGTACCAACTCTTTTAATTAATCATGGTTGTGGTTAATTTTGGGCGTAACGTGAAAAAATAAACCAATCAGAGTGTCTCTTTAAGAGCTCATCATTCTCTTTAAGAAGAGTCAGGTGCGCTCTGACTTTGAGAACCCAGGGGATTGCTATTTTAACAGTGCACCTGGACGTGTTCAACAAACTCTTCTCAGCAGAGGAAACTGAGCTGCTGGTTGACGCTGTGAAGGAGCTCCAGCAGCTCATTTACGGGAACAGCAATGTTATTTTATTTACTATTCTGTTTATTGTTGCCAAGATAGCGATGAACGTCTGACTGTTGGCGTCTGTCTAGGTTGTATTCAGTCAGTGGAGCTCCTGTGTTTTCTGATACCAAGATAAACAAGATAAAACTCCAGAAATGTACCTGAACACACCTCATTTCCAGAACACCACGCCCATCAGTGTAGATATATTCAGAAGCTCTGCTGCTGTTTAAACCAGGCATAGATAAGATAGCAATTAGCATTGCAATGTGCCTATATAAAAAAAAAAAAAATATATATATATATATATATATATGTCTTTTTCTCTCGTGTTTGTGTGTATATGTGTGTGTGTGTGTTTAAGTGTTAAGTCAGTCACCCTGGCTTTGATTTGGATGGACTAAATGCGTGTGATGAACTGAGTGTTCAGCTGAAAGGCTGTTTGTGTATATGTGTGTGTGTGTGTATATGTGTGTGTGTGTGTGTGTGTATATGTGTGTGTGTGTGTGTGTGTATATGTGTGTATGTGTGTGTGTGTATATGTGTGTGTGTGTATATGTGTGTGTGTGTATGTGTGTGTGTGTATATGTGTGTGTGTGTGTGTGTGTGTGTGTGTGTGTGTAAGGGAGCAGGTGATGGCTTTTTGGAGTGCACCCTTTCACACCCCTCTTATTCTGTGCTTGAACAGCGTGAAGAGGTGGGAAAACTGAGGGGCCTCCACCCCACGCTCCCAGGGGCTGCACCTGCCCAGTGCTCGCACGTGCGTGTGTGTGTGTGTGTGTGTGTGTGTGTGTGTCACTCTGTGACCTCCCCGCCCAGCCCAGGGCAGATCCTTATACAGGTAATGCATACAAATGTGCTCGTCGACCACTACGCACACACACACACACACACACACATACACACACACACACACACACACACACACACATACATACAGACACACACACAAACACACAAAACACCACACACAGGTCAATATATCAATATAACATGTCTTTTATGTTTTAGCAAAATCAATGACTGTGTTACAATACATCTTATTGATTATTTACTCTGAATTAACTTATTATTACACATATAGAGGAATAACTTTAACTTCCACTTTAAATAAATTTTGCTACATTTTGATCTGAAGGGCAGTTTTTTGCCTGGTTAAGTTGATGTTCTCTTAAAGATTTTTTTTTTTTAATGTAGGCGTTTCACTTACTGATAAAAAATATAAAGTTATTTAAATCTCTGCGTTTTCCATTGGATAACTCAGCCTCTTTAAGAAAGCATCATTTCAGATGTCACATCAGTGACATCACAACCTTCATTTATCTTCAATATATCAATAATTTAATCTAATATTTCAAATATTGTCTCTTATATCTCATACTGAGCTTAAAGCCCACTAAATATCACTGTAATTCTATAAAATCTAAATTTATCTTTAAAACAGAACAAGAGAAAACAGTCGTCATGAGCATTTCAACACGTCTGCAGGTCTCCTGTATCCTAACCATGTTTCCATCAAGTGCAGGTTTCCACTAACATTTTCCACCTTGTTATTGTCCATCCGGTGGTGCAGCCTGCCATAACAGGGTAGACGTGTCTTTGACAGCCCTGAAGGTGTTGTTCCAACAGGTGCAACAGCACATGTTGCTGCTTCTGCTTCACTCTGCACTCCAGCGTATCCCAAACTCATCCCAAAACTCACCCCAAAACTAAGCTCAAACTCACCCCAAACTCATCTCAAACTCATCCCAAAACAACATGAAAACCATCATCCCAAAACTCATCCCAAAACTCATCCCAAAACAACATGAAAACCATCATCTCAAACTCATCCCAAAACTCATCTAAAAATCATCCCAAATTCACCCCAAACTCATCCCAAAACCACATGAAAACCATCATCTCAAACTCATCCCAAAACTCATTCTAAACATATTCCAAAACTCATCCCAAAACACAACCCAAACTCATCCCAAAACCATATCAAAACCATCATCTCAAACTTATTCCAAACACATCCCAAAACCATATAAAAACCATAATCTCAAACGTATTCCAAATTCATACCAAACTCATCCCAAAACCATATTTTCAAACTCGCCTAAACATCACTGCAAACTCATCCCAAAACCATAAGAAAACTATAATCTCAAACTCATCCCAAAACCATAATCTCAAACTCATCCCAAAACTCATCCCAAACTTATCCCAAAACCATAATCTCACACTCACCTAAACATTACCCCAAACTCATCCCCAAACTCATCCCAAACTCATCCCAAAACTGATCTAAAAATCATCCCAAATTCACCCCAAACTCATCCCAAAACCACATGAAAACCATCATCTCAAACTCATCCCAAAACTCATTCTAAACATATTCCAAAACTCATCCCAAAACACAACCCAAACTCATCCCAAAACCATATCAAAACCATCATCTCAAACTCATCCCAAAACCATATAAAAACCATAATCCCAAACGTATTCCAAATTCATACCAAACTCATCCCAAAACCATATTTTCAAACTCGCCTAAACATCACTGCAAACTCATCCCAAAACCATAAGAAAACTATAATCTCAAACTCATCCCAAAACCATAATCTCAAACTCATCCCAAAACTCATCCCAAACTTATCCCAAAACCATAATCTCACACTCACCTAAACATTACCCCAAACTCATCCCAAAACTCATCCCAAACTCATCCCAAAACTCATCTAAAAATCATCCCAAATTCACCCCAAACTCATCCCAAAACCACATGAAAACCATCATCTCAAACTCATCCCAAAACTCATTCTAAACATATTCCAAAACTCATCCCAAAACACAACCCAAACTCATCCCAAAACCATATCAAAACCATCATCTCAAACTTATTCCAAACTCATCCCAAAACCATATAAAAACCATAATCTCAAACGTATTCCAAATTCATACCAAACTCATCCCAAAACCATATTTTCAAACTCGCCTAAACATCACTGCAAACTCATCCCAAAACCATAAGAAAACTATAATCTCAAACTCATCCCAAAACCATAATCTCAAACTCATCCCAAAACTCATCCCAAACTTATCCCAAAACCATAATCTCACACTCACCTAAACATTACCCCAAACTCATCCTAAAACCATACCAAAATCATCATCTCAAACATCACCCTACTATAATCAAAAACTCATCCCAAAACTCATTCCAAAACTGGTCCCAAACTCATCCCAAAACTCATCCCAAAACTCACCCCAAAACTCATCCCAAACTCATCCCAAAACCATAATTTCAAACTGATCCAAAACTCATACCAAACCTCATTTTACACTCACCCAATTTACCTCAAACTCACCTCAAATCCCCACATCACACTCCAAACTCATCCCAAACCCATAACAAACTCATCCCAGACTGGTCATCCAGCTCATACCAAACTCATCAACCAGTATAAGCAGCTTGATGGTCAGCATGGTCAGTGTGGTCATACTGGCAGACCAGCATGCTTTAATGGTGCAGATCTCAGCCAGCCACCAATCAATGACTGTCTCAGACCATCTGAGAGTAGCTATCAGTAGAAACCAGTGTTGATACTGGTTCTGGTTCTGGTGAATGGTGTTGGTTCTGGTGTGTGGTGTTGGTGTGTGATGGGGTGGTCCGGTGGGGTCTGGCGTGAGAGACTGTACTGGAAGCCAGCGCTGGTCCCACTGGGAATCACACATGCAGGGTTATGAATACCAAACCCCTCCCAGTAAAGGGGCTGATTTGCATGAGGAAGAGAAAAAGCCCCCTGAATCATTTTCATAACCCAATATCCTCTTTTCTTCCCCATTTTCTCCCCCCCCACGACGCCCAATTTCCCACCCCCCCCACGCCCAATCTCTCATCCCCCCCCCGACGTCTTTTCTTTCACTTTACGTTTGATTTTTTCTCTTCATTCTTTCTTTCGTCTGACTTTTCTTCCCCCAGACTCCGCCCTCTCCTAATGACCGGGGGGAGACCATTCCCCCTCACTCCCTCACTACACACACTCGCTCGCTTTGTGTGTGTGTGTGTGTGTGAGATTGTGTGTGTGTATAAATGTTTTCAGACCTTTGTAGAAACAGTTCCCCAGTGTTAAAGGAAATATTCTTCATTATATTCTGAAATTTGTCTTTACATCTCAACTTATTCCATTTTCAGTTTTTAATTGAAATCCACTATTTTTCAACATTTACCTTTATATTACAAAACTTGCAACAATCTTTCCCAATATTTACCATTATATTTTAATATTTTCCCCTACATTCCAACATTTACATCATTCTCAATATTTAACATTATATTCCAAAATTTTCCAGCCACCAATTCCCAATATTTTCTAACATTTTCTATAATTTTCCAATATTTATCATTCATTTCCAACATTTACTGTACTTTTCCAATACTTTCTATTATTTTCCAAAACTTTCCATAATTTTACAAAATTTACCATCATTCTCCACCATTTTCTATCCTTCTTCAAAATGTACCGTTATATTTGAATATTTTCCATCATTCTCCAATGTTTACAATTATATTACAAAATGTGCAAGCTTCATTTGCCAATATTTACCATTATTTTGCAACATTTACCATAAGTCTCCCATATTTACCATCATTTTCCAAAATGTTCCATCATTGTTCAAAATTTCCCATTTCCTATTCCAACATTTATCATCATTCTCTAATATTTACCATTGTATTTTAACATTTACCATCGTTCTCCAATATGTATCACTATATTCCAACATTTACCATCGTTCTCTAATATTTATCATCATTCTCCAGTATTAATCATTATATTCCAACATTTACCATCATATTTCAAACTTTACCATTACATTCCAACATTTCCCATCATTCTCCAATGTTTACCATTATTCTACAATATTTCCCATCATTCTCCAATATTTCCAATCATTCTCCAATATTTCCAATCATTCTCCAATATTTCCAATCATTCTCCAATATTTCCCATCATTCTACAATATTTCCCATCATTCTCCAATATTTCCAATCATTCTCCAATATTTCCAATCATTCTCCAATATTTCCAATCATTCTCCAATATTTCCCATCATTCTCCAATATTTCCAATCATTCTCCAACATTTCCCATCATTCTCCAATGTTTACCATTATTCTACAATATTTCCCATCATTCTCCAATATTTCCCATCATTCTCCAATATTTCCCATCATTCTCCAATATTTCCAATCATTCTACAATATTTACTATCATTCTCCAATATTTCCAATCATTCTCCAATATTTCCAATCATTCTCCAATATTTACCATCATTCTCCAATATTTCCCATCATTCTCCAATATTTCCCATCATTCTCCAATATTTCCAATCATTCTACAATATTTCCCAAAATTTTCCAATATTTACCATCATTCTCCAACATTTTCCAGGCCCACCAGTAAGAGAGATACACCTCATTAAATTCCAACATTTTCCATTATTTTCCAATAATTTCCAAAATATTACCTTTTACCAAAAAAGAGGTTCGGGTTGCATTAGCATCCGAAAGCTGTGTGAGTGATGATATATTGTGTGTGTGTTTTTATGACTGATTGTGTGTATGTTTGTATTTATGCCCTTGTTGGGACCAAATCCTCCAATGATGGTGGAAAAACGTCTCTTTATATGCCAATATTTTCCTACATTTTCCAAAATGTTACATTTTAGCAATGAATTCATGTTAGCCCTGGGTTGCCAAAGGAAACAGCCTAGCAAAACTGTTTTTGCCAGTGTTGGTGAGTGTGTGAGAGAGTGTGTGTGAGAGTGTGTGTGACGTCAGTCAGCGGGGGGGGCGGGGCTCGGGGTGTAAAATTTGTTGGGTGTGTTTTGTGTGGAGGGGTGCTGGACGGGTCACTGGGCTTTACTGCAGACTCCCAGCCTTTCTGCAGATGCGCTCTTTTGAGATGGGCGACACGCGGCGAGACACGACACACACACACACACACACACACACACACACACACACACACACACACACACCCTGGAAACCAGCATTCATTCCAGCTCCCAATGGAAAGAGTAATTTGTTATTGTATTATGTTTTCAATGCAATTCAAAACTGTTTTAAAAAAACAAAGTGGGGACTGTATGGAACATGATAATCAAAAACATATATGTTTCTTATATTTCTATTGAGGTGTATTTAGGTACAGACAATATAAACCCAATATATTTCATGATTTATCTGCTAAACTTCATTTAATTTATTAATATGCATCCATTCCTTCATTTCAGACCCAAAGCACACACTATGTTCTCCATGACTCCGCCCACTTCTTCACTACAATACAGAATTACTATATTCACTAATACCACTTTACTACAACTTTACTACTGTACACAACACAAGCCTTATTATATATGTTCACCATGACTATAATCGCCATAGTGTGCAATTTTAGGTCACATGAGTGCAAAAGTGCTAAGTGATGAAGTAGTTTTCAACCATAATCAACATTTTTACCTAAATTTAACCTTCAAATTTCTAAAGCAGGGGTGTCCAAATGGCCCCGCGGGCCATTTGCGGCCTGTTTCCTTTTTTTTGGAGCGGCCCGCGAGGTATTTTTGAAACAGAATGAAAGTTGGCCCGCTGTTAAGCAGGTTTTTATAATGTGAGATTCAAAGTTTGAACGCTGGGTGTCAGAAACGGACCAAAGAGTCTAAAAGCGGAGAGAGTGTTCAGTTGTAGTGCAGAAAATCGGGCCAAAGAGTCTAAAAGTTGGCATAATTAAGGAGTTTAATATTAAGAGACATATTAAACATCAATTTGAAAAATCTTAGTTTACACAACACTGTCAAAGATAAAGATAGTAAGTCAAGTAAAATGGTGTGTAAATAAAATAATCAGGAAAAAGTATTATTTAAAGTGGTATATTTCATTATTTGTTTTATTACAGAGTCTGTGGCCCGTGACTCCAAATATATTTCTCCTTCTGGCCCCCAACTAAAAAAGTTTGGACACCCCTTCTCTAAAGGAACCTTCACAAATAACTTAAAGCTTTAGAAGGATGTTCATACATGCATCTCTTTACAAAAATTCAGTACCACTTTAAAATAAGGCTCCTTTATAAAGGATTTATTAATAGTTTACAGGAGTTTATTAATGGATATACATTAAGTTGTTAATACTTTAAACACATACATAGAAAGAGATACAGTGGTGATTACTTTTTAAAATATATCTAATAAAAAAATAGAAAACCAGTTTAGTAATTTAATATGGTATTATAGTTAAATGAGTAAAGATATTAACTGAAATAATTAACAGTTAATGCTGACTGATGGAAAAGTTGAAGTAAGATATGTATTTAGTAAGATCTGAGGTTTAACAGTATAAATGAATGTGGAATCACTACTTGATACACTGTTGCTATTCCTATTCATGTGTTATAACTGCTTAATAATGGTTTATAACCTAATTGACAACAATAATACACTCCTTTTTAAGCTGTAACTTATAAACTGTAAACTTCTACAAACTTCTTATGCTTCTTATGAATGGCATCACTCAATAAACCCTTTGTAGCACTGTTATTTCTTTCTATTAAATGAATTATATACATTATATAAATTTAAAAAAAAATCACGTTTTACCGCAGGAGTTTATATGAATTCAGATCTTTGTGGGGACCAGGTCCTTCAGTGATGACGGAGAAATGCTGTATTATATTCCAACATTTATCTTCATATTTTTTTTCATATTCTTTTATGTTCCAGTTAAGAAGATTAAGACTGTTTGTATATGTGTGTGTGCATAATATTTACATTATATGTATTTAGACACTTCGGGAACTGAGCCCTCCAATGAAAGAGATATACCTCATTATATTTCATTATATTTCATTATATTTCAATATAATTATATTACAATATTTTTCCTAAATATTACCTTTTTGCAAAAAACATGATTATTGTTGAGATCAATGGAATCACCCCATAAACATAGCTTTATACGGCTCATATATATATATATATATATATATATATATATATATATATATATATATATATATATATAAAACTATAAACTGTAAACTTCTATAAACTTCTTATGATTTTTATGAATGGCGTAACTCAATAAACGCTTTGTCGCATCGTTATTTCTTTCCATTAAACGAACACGTTATATATATTAAAAATGTATTTTTCACGTCTCACCGCAGCAA
Source organism: Astyanax mexicanus (assembly GCF_023375975.1). Classification (NCBI taxonomy): domain Eukaryota; kingdom Metazoa; phylum Chordata; class Actinopteri; order Characiformes; family Acestrorhamphidae; genus Astyanax; species Astyanax mexicanus. The sequence continues at coordinate 2,891,235 of NC_064408.1, forward strand.
CAATGCGCTGAAACATATTTTTCCCATATTGCGTCTCTGCAGGAACAGAATCCACAGGCGTTAATGACAAATAATGCCCCATTTGTACCCAGTTTGTCTGACATAACAAGAGCCGTCGGCTTTGGCGGTGACAGGCCGTCACCAGGGACGACGGGTTTTTATAAATGAGTGCCGGGCCCTGCGGGTGCCACTCCCACGCCTGGACCACAGCGGAGCGAGAGAGCACGAGAGAGAGAGAGAGAGAGAGAGAGAGAGAGAGAGAGAGAGAGAGTTAAAGGAGTTAAATAGAGTGCGGAAACACTGCAGACAAAAGTGACAGTGCTGAATGAGACATTGTGTTTCTGCAGTAAATGACAGCATTGTTGGTTCAGTCCCTCTGAACATTGTAATGATGCTTTAACACACAGCTTCCATCGACTACAGCAGATCTAACACTGAAAGTTAGCTTTATTAGTGCAGTTTAATGGTGTTTAATGGTGATCTCGTGTCTATGCTACCCTCTGGCTCTCTGCTTTTAGTAAGAGGCTCATACATGATGCTTTAAAACACAACTACCATCAGTTATAACAGATCTAACATTAAAACTTAGCTTTATTAAAGCAGTTTAATGATGTTTAAACAACATACACATTTATAACATTACGCAAGACCCTGGATCTTAGGTGCTGGACTCCTACTAGAGTTTAGATAGTTGAGATTTTCCAACAGAAGAAACTCTTGCTCTTCCTTTTGTGGAGTGGCCCTGATAAGTGCCAGTTTCATCATCATAATGGTTTTGATGGTCTTTGTGGTGACTGTACTTGAGGATAATTTCAAAGATCTTGAAACTGTTTTTTGACTGGTGCTGCATATTAATACATACAGAGGTTGGACAATGAAACTGAAACACCTGGTTTTAGAGCACAATAATTGATTGTGGTGACGGACAGTTCTGGTGGAAACAGGAGAGTTGAGGTGAACATTGAATTCTGTGTGATTTGATCAGCCGTGGTTTTATGTTTTTTGGATACAATCCGGGTTAGCACCCGAACATCCCTTTCAGACAGCTTCCTCTTACAGCGTCCACAGTTAATCCTGTTGGATGTGGTTGGTCCTCCTTGGTGGTATGCTGACATTACCCTGGATACCGTGGCTCTTGATGCATCACAAAGACTTGCTGTCTTGGTCACAGATGCTCCAGCAAGACGTGCACCAACAATTTGTCCTCTTTTGAACTCTGGTATGTCTCCCATAATGTTATAGTGTGCATTGCAATATTTAGAGCAGAACTGTGCTCTTACCCTGCTAATTGAACCTTCACACTCTGCTCTTACTGCTGCAATGTGCAATTAATGAAGATTGAACACCAGGCTGCTCCAATTTAGCCATGAAACCTCCCACACTAAAATGATGACAGGTGTTTCAGTTTCATTGTTCAACTCCTGTGTATTTCAGCAGAACTTACAATACATCATTCATAGAACAAGGACAACTAAAAATATAAAGTGAGTTTTTAAAGGGTAAAAAAAAAACATTTTTTGGCTGATTCCACCTTCAGTAGTTTGGGAGTTGCATTTGGTGATGTATGGGTTTAGGGGCGGGGCCGCAGTCTGCCTCTGAGAGCTGTGAGACACAGATGATTGGACGCCGTCAGCAGGGGGCGGTATTATTGATTGACTGATTTGCATATTGTAATGTGTCTGTGTATCAAAGTACACAGAAACATCATCCTCTCAGGCACAGCTGAACCTGAGAGGAGCTGCAGAGTCAGAAATTATCACAATAAAAGTGTTTTTTAAAGGTTAGGAAAGGTTTATAAAAAAAATTAAGCGGGACTGGTATGTTTTATCACTTCAAAGGAACACATTTCTGCTATTAATGGCTCATTAAGTTGTTTTATTAATTTCATACATATTTTGAGCCTCAAAACTCAAAAGTCTGGTGCAGTAAGTTGCGTTTTTCTCAGTTTGTTGATTGTTGGCAGGTTGGGTCAGGATGGTGATACTGGTGGAACTGGTGGAACTGGTGGAGCAGCTGCAGCAGCGTGAGCCGGCTGGTCTTTTGACGGGGTAATGTGGTTATAGTGCTGAATTAAAGCACTGTGAATTAGAGCTGTGGGACGGGGGCTGCTGGGAATCAGTGGAGCTCATTAATCTTCATCCACTGAAAACCTGAACCACCCTGCAGGAGACCTGACACCCAGACATCATTATTATATAATAATAATAATAAATTACACAAAGTAGTGAAAAGTATCTCTATTTATTACTCTGTAGGTAGAAGTATAGATACTAGTGTTTAATAAAATACTTCTGTATAAGTTGTAAAATTAACTCAAGCTTTTGACTCTTTAAGTAAAAGTGTTTAGAAAAGTACTGGTTTAAAAACTACTTAAAGTATAAAAGTAAAAGTAATTTAAGAAGAATAAATGACTAAAATGTTAAAATATTAAAATGTTAATGTTATGTATTTTTTTGGAGAAGGTAAATGTATTAAAGAAGATGTTGGGGATGTTGAGAGTGGTGGTGTTGGGGATATTGGGTGGTGGTGTTAGGGTTGTTGGAGATGTTGAGGGGTGTTGAGGATGTTGGGTGGTAGTGGTGGTGTTGGAGATGCTTGGTGGTGGTCATGGCATTGGGGATGTTGGGGATGTAGGGGGGTGTTGGGGGTGTTGGATGGAAGTGGGTGAGGTGGTCTTGAGGTGGCGCTGAGGGTTGTTGGGGATGTAGAGGGGTGTTGGGTGGTAGTAGGTGAGGTGGTGTTGGGTGGTGTTGGAGATGGGGTTGTTGGGGATGTTGAGGGGTGTTGGTGGTGTTGCATGGTAGTGGGTGAGGTGGTGTCGGTGGTGCTGAGAGCTGTTGGGGATGTAGAGGGGTGTTGGTGGTGTTGGATGGTAGTGGGTGAGGTGGTGTTGGGTGGTGCTGAGAGTTGTTGGGGATGTAGAGGGGTGTTGGTGGTGTTGGATGGTAGTGGGTGAGGTGGTGTTGGAGATGGGGTTGTTGGGGATGTAGGGGGGTGTTGGTGGTGTTGGATGGTAGTGGGTGAGGTGGTGTTGGGGTGGTGCTGAGGGTTGTTGGGGATGTAGAGGGGTGTTGGGTGGTAGTGGGTGAGGTGGTGTTGGGTGGTGTTGGAGATGGGGTTGTTGGGGATGTAGAGGGGTGTTGGGGTGTTGGGTGGTAGTGGGTGAGGTGGTGTTGGGTGTTAGTGAGGGTTGTTGGGAATGAAGAAGGGTGTTGGGTGGTAGTGGGGGGTGTTGGGCGGTGTTGGGGTGGTGCTGGGAGGAGTTGAGGTTTTCAGTGGGTGAGGTGGTGTTGGGGTGGTGCTGAGAGTTGTTGGGGATGTAGAGGGGTGTTGGGTGGTGGTGGGTGAGGTGGTGTTGGGAGGTGGTGAGGGTTGTTGGGGATGTAGAGGGGTGTTGGTGGTAGTGGGTGAGGTGGTGTTTGGTGGTGTTGGGTGGTGTTGAGGGTTGTTGGGGATGTAGAGGGGTGTTGGGTGGTAGTGGGTGAGGTGGTGTTGGGTGGTAGTGGGTGAGGTGGTGTTGGGTGGTGTTGAGGGTTGTTGGGAGTGTAGAGGGGTGTTGGGTGGTAGTGGGTGAGGTGGTGTTTGGTGGTGTTGAGAGTTGTTGGGGATGTAGAGGGGTGTTGGTGGTGTTGGGTGGTAGTGGGTGAAGTGGTGTTGGGTGGTGTTGGAGATGGGGTTGTTGGGGATGTAGAGGGGTGTTGGAAGGTAGTGGGTGAGGTGGTGTTGGAGATGGGGTTGTTGGGGATGTAGAGGGGTGTTGGTGGTGTTGGGTGGTAGTGGGTGAAGTGGTGTTGGGTGGTGTTGGAGATGGGGTTGTTGGGGATGTAGAGGGGTGTTGGTGGTGTTGGATGGTAGTGGGTGAGGTTGTGTTGGGGTGGTGCTGAGGGTTGTTGTGGATGTAGAGGGGTGTTGGATGGTAGTGGGTGGGGTTGTGTTGGGGTGGTGCTGAGGGTTGTTGTGGATGTAGAGGGGTGTTGGATGGTAGTGGGTGAGGTGGTGTTGGGTGGTGTTGGAAATGGGGTGGTTGTTGATGTAGAGGGCTGTTGGTGTTGGATGGTAGTGGGTGAGGTGGTGTTGGGTGGTGTTGGAGATGGGGTTGTTGGGGATGTAGAGGGGTGTTGGTGGTGTTGGATGGTAGTGGGTGAGGTGGTGTTGGGGTGGTGCTGAGGGTTGTTGTGGATGTAGAGGGGTGTTGGATGGTAGTGGATGAGGTGGTGTTGGGCTGGTGCTGAGGGTTGTTGGGGATGTAGAGGGATGTTGGTGGTGTTGGATGGTAGTGGGTGAGGTGGTGTTGGGGTGGTGCTGAGGGTTGTTGGGGATGTAGAGGGGTGTTGGATGGTAGTGGGTGAGGTGGTGTTGGGTGGTGTTGGAAATGGGGTGGTTGTTGATGTAGAGGGCTGTTGGTGTTGGATGGTAGTGAGTGAGGTGGTGTTGGGTGGTGTTGGAGATGGGGTTTTTGGGAATGTAGAGGGGTGTTGGGCGGTGTTGGGGGTGGTTCTGGGAGGAGTTGAGGTTTGTAACTGAATTGAAACTGAACCAGTAAAGCCAGAGTGTCAGACAGCAGGTGCTCCAGCCTCTCTCATTCTCTTCCTCCATCCCTCACTCGCCCTTTCTTCTCATCCCTCTCTCCACCCGACACTACCGAGAAATAAGAGAGACAGATCAATAAAAACATGAGAGTGGGTTTAAGAGAAAGAGAGAGACTCTGGAACTGAGAAACTGAGTGAGAGATAAAGAAACTTAGGACCCTATTTTAGTGATCTATAAGCGAGCTGGCAACCGTGCACTGTGCAGCCTGATTTAGGGTGTGTCAGTGTGTCTTAGCTATCATAACGATGAGAAAAGTACACCTTCTGAGGCTCGGAATGTGCAAAAGACATGTACAATTTCTCTTAGTTAATGATGGTTGTGGTTAATTTTGGGTGTAACGTGAAATAAACCAATCAGAGTGTCTCTTGCTCATCATTCTCTTTAAGAGTAGATCGGGTGAGCTCTGTCTTTGGTGGATTGCTATTTTAATGGTGCAGCTACCTGGACGTGTTCAACAAACTCTTCTCAGCAGAGGAAACTGAGCTGCTGGTTGATGCTGTGAAGGAGCTCCAGCAGCTCATTTACGGGAACAGCAATGTTATTTTATTTAGAAAAGTAGAGAAAGAGATAAAACAGACAGAATAAAGGAGAGAAAAGTTGGCAACACTTTCCAAGCTATTTTTTATTAAAATTGAAACAATTGAAATTGAGAGAGAGAGAGAGAGAGAGAGAGAGAGAGAGAGAGAGAGAGAGAAAGGGTGACAGAAAGGCAAGAGAGAAAGAAAGAGAGAGAGAAGAGGGACAATGGATACCAAGAGAGAGAAAGTGACAGATATAAAATAGACAGAATAAGAGACACAAAAATAAAAAAATAAGTAGAGAGAAATTGAGTATTTTTTTTATTGAATTGACAAAGAGTTTGTTTGTGTGTGCGATGTCTTTCCAGAGATAAAATACAGAAAATAAAAGACACAAAAATTGCAAGAGAGAGAGGTGTAGAGATAAAGTTGAGAGAAATTGAGTAAAAATAAGAACATTTAATTTAATTGACATAAAGAGCTTGTGTTTGTGATGAAAGAGAGAGAAAGGGAGAGAGAGAAAGAGAGATAGATAAGGTAAAATAGAGAAAAGCTTAGAGATAAAATAGAGAAAGTAAGAGACGCAAAAAATGCGAGAGAGGCGTAGAGAGAGGGAAAATGAGTTAAAATTAGGAAAATTACATTGAATTGACATGAAGAGCTTGTTTGTGTGATGAGAGAGAGAAAGTTAGAGAGAGAGAGAGAGAAAGAAAGAGAGAAGGAGACAAAAAGACCTAGAGATAAAATTGACGATTGCGAGCGAGAGGTGTACAGATAAAGTGTAGATAAAGGGTGGTAGCAAGAAAGAGAAAAAAGGAAATTAAAGAGAGAGACAGAGAAGTAAGAGAGAGAGAGGGAGAGAAAAACAGAGAGAAATAGCGAGAAAGATGGAGAGAGAAAGAGAGAGAATGAGAGCGAGCAGTAGAAAGAGAGAGAGAGAGTGAGGTAGCAAGAAAGATGGAAAGAAAATAAGGAAATGAGAGAGAGAGACAGCCAAGTGAGAGAGAGAGAGATAAAAAAATGGAGAAAGAGAGAGAAAAAGATAGAGGGTGAGAGGGAGAGAAAGAGAAAGAGTGAGAGAGATTTAGAGAGACAAAAAGGGGTAGAGAGAGAGAGGGGGAGAGAGAGGTGTAGTGATAAAGTGGAGGGAAATTGAGTAAAATGAGAGAATTTAAATTGAATTGAAACAAAGAGCTTTTTTATGTTTGAATGGCAGTTTAAACTGTGGTGTGTGTGTTTGTTTACTTGTTTTGTTTGTGTGTGGGGGCGAGAGAGAGCAAGAGAGAGATAAAGAGAGACAGAAAGGGTGATAGAGAGGGGAGAGAGAGAAAGCAAGTGAAAGAGAGAGAGAGAGAAAGTGAGAGAGATTTAAAGATAAAATAGAAAGAGAGAGAAGGCTAGAGATAAATTTGAGAAAATTGCGAGAGAGAGAGAGAGAGAGAGAGAGAGAGAGAGAGGGGTAGAGATAAAGTGGAGGGAAATTGAGTAAAAATTAGGGAATTGAAGTAGAATTGACACAAAGAGCTTTTTTATGTGTGAATGGCAGGTTTAACTGTGGTGTGTGTGGTGTGTTTGTTTACTTGTTTTGTGTGTGTGTGTGTGTGTGCACGAGTGTGTGTGTGTGTGAAAGTCACTCCTGCATTCTTGGCCGGTTGTTGTTGTTAGGGAGTGTGTTGGGGAGTGAGAGAGGAGGGACAATGGGCGCGAGAGCGGCGTCGGCGGGCGCGGGCACTTTGAACACACTGGTGAGGAGGGGCCGGACTGAAGAGCAGCATTCTAAACACTCTGTCACACTCGTGTACAAACGGCGTGAAAGCGCGGCTGACCTGCCCGTCTGCTTTTGGGAAAGTTCAAATGCCAAAACGTCCCTTTGTGTCCGGCGGAGTTCATTAAATTCATTAGTTTGACCCAGTGTCTCTGAAAGAGCAGCGAGTCCACTGGGTTGGAAACTAACCTCCATAGAGGAGGACAAACCCCTTTTGAGGCGAACGTCAAAGCTTTTATAGCAAAACGGGAGAAAAAGGGCCAGTTCTCAATCGCTTCTGTACCAGAACCAATGGATTCACATCAAAAGCCAATTCACGTTCACAATATGATATTAAGAGTTGAGACGCTCATCTATCAGAGCCTCGTACTCAGAGAGCTTCACACCGGCTAATGAGACCCAGAGCGCTTGAGTTACAGAACAAGTGTTGGGAAATATCAAAAACGTTCCAATTTAGGGTCTTTTCAACAAAGACCAAACAAAGAATTTCTTTTTTAACTTGGTCTTGGGCCTTGATTTGGTCTCCAAACTACATTATAACTTTACAGCTTTCCTAAAAAGCTCTAAAAACACTAAAAACCTTACCTTCAAACTCAAACCATCAGCCAGAACATTAAAACCACCTCTCTAATACTCTATAGACCACCTTCAGGTCTGTGTGTTGGGTAATATCCAAACGTTCCAAATTAGGGTCTTTTTAACAAAGACTTTCTTTTTTAACTTGGTCTTGAGTCTGATTTGGTCTCCAAACTACATTATAACTCTACAGCCTTCCAGAAAAGCTCTATAAACACTAAAAGCCCTGACCTCCAAACTCAAACCATCAGCCAGAACATTAAAACCACCTCTCTAATACTCTATAGATCACACTATGTGTTGGGTAATATCCAAACGTTCCAATTTAGGGTCTTTTCAACAGAGTCTACTTTCATAAACTTGGTCTGGGGTCTTGATTTGGTCTCCAAACCACATTATAACTTTACAGCCTTCCTGAAAAGCTCTATAAACACTAAAAGCCCTGACCTCCAAACTCAAACCATCAGCCAGAACATTAAAACCACCTCTCTAATACTCTATAGACCACCTTCAGGTCTGTGTGTCGGGTAATATCCAAACGTTCCAAATTAGGGTCTTTTCAACAAAGACTTTTTTTTTTTAACTTGGTCTTGAGTCTGATTTGGTCTCCAAACTACATTATAACTTTACACCCTTCAAGAAAAGCCCTATAAACACTAAAAGCCCTGACCTCCAAACTCAAACCATCAGCCAGAACATTAAAACCACCTCTCTAATTATCTACAGGCCACTTTCAGACATTACAGAAGATTCTCTTAGTTCTACAATCATTATCTTGGTCTCGAGCCTTGATTTGGTCTCCAAACTACATTATAGTGTTCATCTGCAGTTCAGTATAGAGGGCAGATGTATTACAGCTTTCAAGAAAAGCTCTAAGAACACTAAAAGTCCTGACCTCCAAACTCAAACCATCAGCCAGAACATTAAAACCACCTCTCTAATTATCTATAGGCCAATTTCAGACATTACAGAAGATTCTCTAAGTCCTAAAACTCTACATAAGTTAAGATGTAAGGTCTGTGTGTTGGTTAATATCCAAACGTTCCAATTTAGGGTCTTTTCAACAGAGTCTACTTACATAAACTTGGTCTGGGGTCTAGATTTGGTCTCCAAACTACATTATAACTTTACACCCTTCCAGAAAAGCTCTAAAAACACTAAAAGTCCTGACCTCCAAACTCAAACCATCAGCCAGAACATTAAAACCACCTCTCTAATTATCTATAGGCCACTTTCAGACATTACAGAAGATTCTCTAAGTCCTAAAACTCTACATAAGTTGAGATGTCAGGTCTATGTTTTGGTTAATATCAAAACGTTCCAAATTAGGGTATTGTTAACAAAGATTAAATTTGGGCCTTGATTTTAAAACCACCTCTCTAATAGTCTATAGACCACCTTTAGGTCTAGGTCTAAACGTTCCAATTTAGGGTCTTTTCAACAAAGCCTACTTTCATAAACTTGGTCTAGGGTCTTAATTTGGTCTCCAAACTACATTGTAACTTTCAGTATAGAGAGTGTAGACGTCTTACAGCCTTCCTGAAAAGCTCTAAAAACACTAAAAGCCCTGACCTCCAAATTCATACCATCAGCCAGAACATTAAAACCACCTCTCTAATACTCTATAGATCACACTATGTGTTGGGTAATGTCCAAACGTTCCAATTTAGGGTCTTTTCAACAAAACCCCCTTTCATTAACCTGGTCTGGAGACCTTGACTCTTAAAGGCATTCTCTACTTTTTTGGTGTAAATGCTTTTTAAATCAGTCTTGAGTTAAAGGCCACAAATATGCTGATGAACCACATCATTAAAACCCATTAAAACCATTATTTCCCTGCCTAATATGGCTAATTTGGTCTCCAAGCTAAATTGTAACTTTCAGTATAGAGAGTGTAGACGTCTTACAGCCTTCCTGAAAAGCTCTAAAAGCACTAAAAGCCCTGACCTCCAACCTCAACCCATCAGCCAGAACATTAAAACCACCTCTCTAATACTCTATAGGCCACCCTCAGACATTACAGAACATCCTCTAAGTCCTACAACTCTACATAAGTTGAGATGTCAGGTCAAGGTGTTGGGTAATAAAGGGTCTTTTCAACAGAATCCACTTTCATTAACTTGGTCTTGGGACTTGATTTGAGTAGCATAGAGAGTGTAGACATCTTACAGCCTAAAAGCTCTTACCTCCAATCCCAACCCATCAGCCAGAACATTAAAACCACCTCTCTTATAATCTATAGGCCACCTTTAGGTATATGTGTTGGGTAATATCCAAACATTCCAATTTACGGTCTTTTAAACAAAGACTACTTTCACTAACTTGGTCTGGAGACCTTGACTCTCAAAGCCATTCTCTACTTTTTTGGAGTAATTGTTTTTTTAGACCAGTCTTGAGTTGAAAGCCACAACTATGCTGATAAGCCACATCATTAAAACCATTATTTCCCTTCCTAATATTGTGTAGGTCACCTTGGGAACTTGAAAATTCTGAGCTCCAAGACCTCTGAAGGTATAATTTGGCATAAGTCAAGAGTCAAGAGGCTTTTATTGTCATTACATCTGAGTACAGGTACACAGTGTGATGAAATTATGTTCCTCCGGAACCATGGTGCAACATAGAACCACAAGCAATAGACAACATAAAGTGCAGGAGTGACGACAGTGCAACATAAAATTATAAAATTATAACACTAAATAACAATAAATACAATAAATACAAAAGACGAGACAATTTAAAGACAGGACAGTGCAGTACCGATACGGTATAATAAAGTGTATAGTGGGGATAAGGTGCAGAGATGTGTGACATACTGTAACATATAGAACATATATAATCACAGCAGTTACTGAGGTAGAGTTTATAGTTTTTAAGAGTACAGCAAATAAAGTCATGTCAGCCTCTGTGTGCTGACTGGGTGTGTGTGTGGGTGAAGTTCAGTTCTTTGTGAGTGTAAAGGGGGGCGGGGTGTACAGTTTAGTTTTGTGCGAGTGTGTTGGGTGAGTGGTGGGTGGGGTGGGAGTTCAGTTCTGTCTCTGTGCGTTGAGAAGTCTGACTGCCTAGTGGATGAAGCTGTTGCAGAGTCTAGTAGTGCAGGCTCGGATGCTCCTGTATCTTCTGCCGGACGGCATCAGAGCAAAGAGTCTGTATGAGGGATGGGTGGGGTCGTCCACAATGCTGGTGGCTTTGCAGTACAGTCATGAGTCAGCAGAGTGAACAGCAGTGGGCTGAGCACACAGCCCTGGGGGGCGCCGGTGCTCAGTATGGTGGTGCTGGAGGCGTTGTTTCCAATCCTGACTGATTGTGGTCTCTCAGTCAGGAAGTCTAAAACCCAGTTGCAGAGGGAGGAGTTCAGGCCCAGCAAGCTCAGTTTTCCGATCAGATGCTGAGGGATGATGGTGTTGAATGCTGAACTGAAGTCGATGAACAGCATTCGAACATAGCAGTCTTTGTTGTCCAGGTGGGTGAGAGCCAGGTGGAGCGCAGTAGAGATGGCATCGTCTGTTGATCTGTTTGGACGATACGCAAACTGCAGAGGGTCCAGTGAGGACGGGAACTGGTTTTTGATGTGCCTCATGACCAGCTTCTCAAAGCACTTCATGATGATGGGAGTAAGTGCAATGGGACGGTAGTCATTAAGGCAGGACACTTGAGACTTCAAGACCTCTGAAGTTATTCTTTGGTATATGGACACTTTTAGATGTTTGGAAGTTGAATAATATCTAAACCTCGCAATTTAGGGTCTTTTCAACAAAACCCACTTTCATCAACGTGGGCTGGGGCCTTGATTTGATCTCCAAACTAAAGTATGTTGTTCATCTGCAGTTCAGTACAGATGACTTACAGCCTTTCTAAAAAGCCCTAAAAAAAGTCTGACCCCAAACTCCCATCAGTTAGGGTCAAACCATTAGGTTCAAACTCAAACCATTAGCAAGAACATTAAAGTGTAATATCACCTTCCAAATTAGGGTCTTTTTCACAAAGCCCACTTTCATTCACTAAGCCTTGAGACCTTGACCTCCAAGCTACAGTATAGTGTTCATTTATAGTTTAGTATTGAAGCTCTAGATCAGAAAATGCTAAAAAACTCTGGTCCTACAAAAACATAATATTTTGTTGGTCATATTTAAACATTACAGCAGATCCTGTAAATCCTGTAAGTTGAAGGATTAAACATATTTGTTGATTACCATCTAAATATTCCAAATTAGGGTATTAGGGTCTAGCGTTTTCAAAGTTATTGGTCTTGGTTTTGGTATAAATTCTTTTTTTAGGTCTGTCTGACCTAAAATGCAAAAAGAAAGACACAAAAATGCAAATTTGTCATAACATTAAAACCCTGCCTAAAATGTTGTAGGTCACCTTGGGTCTAGTAGGACACCTGAGACCCAATAAGGCATAGACTTCACAAGACAAGTTATGAGACCTTTGGACCTTTGGCCTCTTTTCCAATGCGAGGCTAAATGTTTGCTAAGGCCATGCAAATTCTGGTCTGAATAAAATCTGGAATGATTGTGATCAGTGATTTGGTGAAATCAAATGGTAGCAAATAACATTAGAACCCGGTGATACAGTAGGTTGTTTAATAGTGAAAGTAAGAGCTTTGCCACACTCACACACACTGCAGTGAAGGTAACTGAAGGGAATAAAGCGACTAAACAGCTGTGTAGCTTTACGAAAAGCTCTTATCTGTGAGACTAATTGCTAAAAATGTCTTCAGTTTGCTGAAAGCAAAAAGAAGGTCATGTTTAAGAGTGATGGAGCATCAGGAAAAGAAGAGAGACGGTTGAAGAAGTGATGCACCAATCATGTGCCTACAGTTATGGTCTATGATTTAGGGTTGTTGCAGTTGGTCAGGTCTAGGTTCAGCAACATTATGTGCCCAAATAATCTTGGGAGCACATTATCCTTTGTGTTTGGTTGCCAAACTAAGCCAAATCCTAAAACTGACAACCTTAAACCCAACCCTAAACCTAATCCTAATACTAAAGTTCATATTAGTCTAAATTTTAAACTTTATTCTATTATTAAGCCGTCCTTAAGATTTTTATTCTTTTCAATTTAAAACTCAATAAAAAAGTCAATAAAAAAAATACTTAAGAACTGAAAGTCAGTCGGGTGGGGTGGGATCATCACCACAAGAACACCATGCCCACTGTGAAACATGGTGGTGGAAGCATCATGATGTGGGGATGTTTCTCAGCAGCTGGGACTGGGAAACTGTTTGGGTCTGTCAGTGATTTAACCCTTTCAGACCTGAATTATATCCAGTGGTGAAAACAAATGTAAGGATGTTTGTTATGTCTGTAATTCACAGAAAATCTATATAGAAAATAGATCCTATTAACTAAAACATTAAATAGTTTGTGTAATATTGTGTGTAATATTTTATGTTTCATAAACCACCCTAAAACAGTAAAAACATGATTAAAAATGTTCCCAATCACATTAAATAGAAACAATTAGCTGTTACTTTGCCTCAATGGCTCCAGTAGTAGTAGTTTGTTTGTTTTATTGGTTTATAAACTTGTTCATTGGCTGATTCATGGCCTATTCTAATTGATGAACAACAGCTCTTAAATAGTGTTATGGCAACAAAACCTTTAAAAATAAAGAAATTATATGATGTCCATTTTAATGGATGCAGGGTCTGATAGGGTAAAGACTGGGACGGAGATTTACCTTCCAACAGGACAATGACTTAGAGAACACTGCTAAAACAACACTTGAGTTAAGGGTAAATGTGTAAATGCACTAAATGCACACTAAAGTTTTCTGTTATTTTGTCCTATTTTTGTCCTGTTTGTTGTTTGCTTCACAATAAAAATAAAATCAAATGTTGTATGCATGGTCTGTTAATGGAATGCGAATGCAAACCCTGGTAAAAATATATATATATACACTACTCACAAAAAGTTAGGGATATTCAGCTTTAGGGTGAAATTTCAGGACGAGCCTAAAATTCATTTAAACCTTTACAGGTGAACTTAATGTGACCTACTCTAAGCTTTTGAATGCAAATGTCCAACTGTTAAATGGTTCAGTACTTTTTGCACAAGTTGCTGTTCTCGAACGAGGAGCTTAACGGCAAAATTCACAACAGGTGTTTGATCCTCGAATGGACCAATAAATGTCTTGGTTCAATTAGAGCTGGTGTTTAAACAGCTGTCCTCATCATGCTGTTCACATTTTGACATCATGAGACCAAGACGACACCTAACAATAGATCAACAGTACCTTGCTATTGCGATGCTTCAAACAGGACGTTCTCAGACCAAAGTGGCCACTGAGCTTAGAGTGTCACAGAGTGTCATCAGCAGGTTGCAACAGAGATACAGAGAGACTGGAAGAGTCACAGAAAGGCGTAGAAGTGGACGTCCTTTGGCCACATCCCAGGCTGATGACCGCTACATTGTGAACAATGCCCTGAGAAACCGGATGATGAATGCCACTCAACTCCAGGCACGTTTAAGGGAGGTGAGAGGCACTCAAGTGTCACGTCAGACCATTCGAAACCGTTTACATCAGCATGGTCTGCGTGCTAGACAACCTGCAAGGGTACCTGACCACACCACCAGGCACAGGCATCATCGTCTTGCATGGGCAAGGGAGCATTTATGCTGACGAGGGACCAGTGGGCCTCAGTGCTATTCTCTGATGAAAGTCGATTCACGTTGAGCAGAAATGATGGCCGGCAACGATGTTGGAGACGTCAAGGAGAGCGCTATGCATCAGCCACTGATGTTACCAGACGAGCTTTTGGAGGTGGCGGTGTTACAGTGTGGGCAGGTGTGTCCAGTCGGTACAGAACTGCCCTACACTTTGTGAATGGTACAGTGACAAGCCCGTACTACCTGAATAACATCATTAATCCAGTGATTGTGCCCCTACATGAACAACACAGGCCTGATTTCATCTTCATGGACGACAACGCTCCAGCTCATCGAGGTCGCATCATCAGGGAATGGCTGTTGGAGACTGGTGTACCTCAAATGGAATGGCCTGCATTTTCTCCAGACCTGAATCCTATTGAAAACCTGTGGGATCAGCTGAGTCGCCTTGTAGAGGCCCGAAATTCTGCACCCCAGAACCTCAATGACCTGAGGGCTGCCCTTCAAGAAGAGTGGGATGCCATGCCTCAGCAGACAATAAGTCGACTTGTGAACAGCATGAGACGTCGTTGTCAAGCTGTAATTGATGCTCACGGGCACATGACAAGTTATTGAGACATTTAATTTTTTTTAATGGGGTTTACCCACCATTGTTGTTAACTTTTGTTTCAATAAATTGTTTGATTTGAGAAAATCACCAGCGCATCCTTTATGATATGATATCACTGTAGTGTGAACTTTTCACATTTTCCATAAATTTCACCTGAAAGCCAAATATCCTTAACTTTTTGTGAGTAGTGTATGTACTTAATTGTACTTAAAACATATTGAGAAATGTACAGATTTATGTACTTACTTAAAATATATTAAAAATACATTAATATTATGCTTTCATCAAATGATTGAAAGTAAACTTTGATCATACTTTTTAAAAAGTACCATATATATATATATATAATATAGTGTATTTAAAAAAATAGACTACTATAAAGTAAACTTTTAGTTTAATATAATTCAGTATTCAAAATACGTATTTCCAAATATTTTTTTGTACATTTTTAGCAAAGTGTGTTAAAACAACTGTTACAGTAATTCACGTAATGTAGAATGTATCATGTAACTTTTTAGAAAGTAAATTAAATTACGACTATTAATTTTATAAAATGTAAAGTTAACATGTAACATGCTAAAAACTGTAGTACAGTATAATAAAATATATTTTTATACCCAACGAAGTATACTAGAAGTGTGCTACTTACAAAAAACAGGAACAAGAAGCATATTTGTACTGTAATGTAAATATAGATCACATATATTTAACATCAATTCTTAGTACATTTCTAATCTACTATACCTGGTGTATAATAGTTATACCGTTGTAATACTCATTAAATGTATTATAATTTTACTGTAAGCATATTTAAAATATGGGGTTACATACATGAAGTAGTTTAAATGTTTAAATGTTACTTAAGTATATTTAAAATACAGGGGTTGGGGTACAATGAAACTGAAACATCTGTCATCATTTTAGTGTGGGATTTTAGGTTTCATGTCTAAATTGGAGCAGCCTGGTGTCCAATCTTCATTAATTGCACATTACACCAGTAAGAGCAGAGTGTGAAGGTTCAATTAGCAGGGTAAGAGCACAGTTCTGCTCTAAATATTACAATGCACACAACATTATGGGTGACATACCAGAGTTCAAAAGAGGACAAATTGTTGGTGCACGTCTTGCTGGAGCATCTGTGACCAAGACAGCAAGTCTTTGTGATGCATCAAGAGCCACGGTATCCAGGGTAACGTCAGCATACCACCGAGAAGAACCAACCACATCCAACAGGATTAACTGTGGACGCTGTAAGAGGAAGCTGTCTGAAAGGGATGTTCGGGTGCTAACCCGGATTGTATCCAAAAAAACATACAACCACGGCTGATCAAATCACGCAGAATTCAATGTGCACCTCAACTCTCCTGTTTCCACCAGAACTGTCCGTCACCACAATCAATTATTGTGCCCTAAAACCAAGTGTTTCAGTTTCATTCTCCAACCCCTGTATGTATATACATGTCCCTGCTGAAGAAAAGCAGGCCCAAACCATGATGCCGCCACCACCATGTTTCACTTTGGGGATGGTGAGTTCAGGGTGATGAGCAGTGTTACTTTTCAGCCGCACAAAGCGCTTTGTATTTAGTCCAAAAAGTTCAATTTTGGTCTCATCTGACCACAGAACTTTCTTCCACATGTTTGCTGTACAAACAGCACTTCTTGTGTTTTTCTTTAAACAGTGGCTTTTTTCTGCCACTCTTCTATAAAGGCCAGATTTGTGGAGTGCACGACTTAGTGTCCATAGTTGTCCTGTTGACAGATTCTTCCACCTCAGCTGTAGATCTCCGCAGTTCATCCAGAGTGATCATGGGCCTCTTGGCTGCAGCTCTGATCAGTCTTCTCCTTGTTTGAGCTGAAAGTTTTACAGTGGATGGATTTACAGTGGTCTGATACTCCTTCTATTTCAATATGATATATATCTCTTGCACAGTGCTGCTTGAGATGCTTAAAGCCTGGGAAATATTTTTGTATCCAAATCCGACTTTAAACTGCTTCTCCTAAGCAGTATCTCGTTGCTGAGACTCTGATCACAGAGCAGCTGCATTTATACAGAGACTTTTTTATTTCACACAGGTGATCCTATTTATCATCATCAAATCAGTCATTTAGCTCAACACTGGATCATTCAGAGATCCTATGAACTGAACGTCTGGAGTGAGTTTCAGCTGCACTGAAAGTAAAGAGGGCTGAATAATAATATTGCACAATATTGCCCCACTTTTCAGTTTTTTATTAAAAAATTATTTTTTAATAATATCCAATAAACTTTGTTCCACCTCACGATTTTGTCCCACTTGTTGTTGATTCTTCACAAAAAATTACAATTTAATATCTTTATGTCTGAAGGTGAATTCTTGTGCAAGTCACTGTATATATATTTATTCATTTATTTTTATACAGTGTATGTTCTGTATCCATCCCCACACCTCCTACACCTGTGGTGTAAACGGAGATGACCCTGATGACACTTGTAGAAGCTGAAATCAGAGCTTTATCCTGATTTTCACGGCTGGACGTGGGCGTGACTCTGAGCGGGTGTGGAGTAATGGTGGGCCGGAGAGCTTGACTAAAGTCCAGATAATCAATAATAAAGCAGCAGTGAGCTCAGAGTGGAGGAGCTGCCTTTATTCCTCCCCTCTTTTCTCTGTTTTTTATTGGAGGGGGGGTGTTTGGTGCAGCTGCCCGATCCGGCGGGTCGCTGGCTTTCTCCACGCAGCGCGCTCGGCCCCGCTCATACCCGGCTAATAAAATCAAATTAACTCAACACTATGTTCATTGGGTTTGAGGGTCAATGGCTTCCGTATGGTGTAAATTATTCATGGTGGGAGACTCTATGGCTTTGAGACAGGTTGAAGTGCACGCCAGCGCCCGGCCGCATTGTGGGCTGACAGTGTAACGGGATTTAAGGTCCCTCTGGGGTTTGACTGGGTGTCTATGGGTCCCCCCACCTAATCCTGCCCCGGGGGCAGCAGCGCAGACTGCAGGTTCCCCTGCTGAATAGGTCTGATTATCTTTCATAAGCTGCGCCACCACCGGCCTCGGCAGATGACACTGTTAAAACCATCGCCGGCTAAGAGTGCGCTGATGTATTAAGCGTTAAGTGTGTGTGTGTGTGGAGGGGGTATTAAAGGTTTAAGTGCTTTACAGATTTGATTTAACTGGATTAAAGATGGGAAAATAGGCTGTTAGGCCTATGAAATCACGCTTTTGACATATTTAGAGATGGCCCGGGTCTACTTGTTGGAAATAAAAGGGTCTGAAAGCCCCTCTGCACGCCAATCTGCTGCTTTATTTCACCGCCTTTCCTTTTCACTCTGACCTTCTTCTCTTTCATTACAAACTGTGACAGCAGAGCGCTGTAACAGACGGCTGAAGATATTAATGCATATATGAGACACAATGAGTTAGAAGCAGTGGTCATTTTATTACTGTTGTCCATTTTCCATTTAGTGTATTTTACCTAAAGCCATTTATATACGGTTATATACAAAATGAAGAGACCGCTTCAGTTTTACTATTTATAGGTTTATGTTTGAGTAAAATGAGCATTGTTGTTTTATTCTATAAACTACAGACAACATTTCTCCCAAATTCTAAATAAAAATATTCTCATTTAGAGCATTTATTTACAGAAAATGAGAAATGACTTCAGACCTCAAATAATGCAAAGAAAACAAGTTCATATTCATAAAGTTTTAAGAGTTCAGAAATAATCAATATTTGGTGGAATAATCCTGGTTTTTATCTTGGCATCATGTTCTCCTCCACCAGTCTTACACACTGCTTTTGGATAACTTTATGCTGCTTTACTCCTGGTGCAAAAATTCAAGCAGTTCAGTTTGGTGATTTGATGGCTTGTGATCATCCATTTTTCAATTTTGGTAAAATCAAAGAAACTCATAATTTTTAAGTGTTTTTTTTATTCATTTCACTTCACCAACTTTGACTATTTTGTTAAGATACATCACATACAATTCAGATTAAAAAACATTTAAATACAGGTTGTAATGTAACAAAAAAGGTAAAAAGCCACTGTATTAGCAGCTTCAACACTTTAACTCTTTGACTTGGTTTAAATAGCCACAGAGCTTCTGAATATATCTACAGTACCCTGATGGGCGTGCTGGTCTGGAGTATTGCTATCTTGGCAACGGGACAAATACACAGATGCACCACTGACTGAATACAACCTAGACAGACGCCAACAGTCAGACGTTCATCGCTATCTTGGCAACACACAGCAGCACAAACCCAACTTTTACATCAACAATAAACAGAATAGTAAATAAAATAACATTGCTGTTCCCGTAAATGAGCTGCTGGAGCTCCTTCACAGCGTCAACCAGCAGCTCAGTTTCCTCTGCTGAGAAGCGTTTGTTGGAAACGTCCAGGTAGCTGCACCGTTAAAATAGCAATCCACCAAAGTCAGAGCTCACCTGAGAATGATGAGCAACAGACACTCTGATTGGTTTTCATGTTACGCCCAAAATTAGTTAACCATGCACATGTTTGATTAAGAGAACTAGTTCATGACTTTTGTGCGTTTCAAACTGCGCAAGATGTACTTTTCCTGTCGTTGCGATAGCAAAGACACACTGACACGTCGTAAATCAACCTGCAACACAAGAGAGGCAAACACAGATATCAAACACACAATTTATTTAATAAAGAGTCAGGCTTATAAGAATAGTCAGGGGCAGGCAGGGGCAGTAACCAAATGACAGCATAAGCAAACAACATACCAAAGGGAGTAGGTAAAGAGGTCAGACATGGAAAATTTACAACAGGGCAAAAAGAGCAAAGCAAAAGGATGGTCAAAATACAAAAATAGCTCGGCAACGAGAAAACTAACTATAAAGGACTAGTTTAAAATGATAAACAGAAAAGCAAAAAAGGTCAGAAACAAAACGTCAAAACAACAAAAGAAACGCGAGGTAGAGGAAAGGAAAAGGAAAACAGGGGCTATCTACCAAATGGTACAGGTGCGAGCAATCTCAGAAGCATGGCGAGCCAGAACGCCGTTGCGTCACGTGATCTGGCTTGTCCAGAAGGTCGAGCACAAATGCATCCTGGGAAATGGAGTCTTTCTCGAGAGAACTAAGGTCCGTGGCAGGCAGACAGACACTGATTTTGAGATTTTCAGATATTGAAAAGAATTATTTATTGCACATTTAATTTTATTTGGAGGAGTCAGTTAAAGGGATTCTCTTATTGTTTTATAATAAAACCTCAACTCAACACAAAACATGTATTTTTATGTGAGCAGGTAAAACAGAGCTTTATTAAATGAATTTACAGATCCTACAGGAGAACTGTTAACACTTTATCTGAGTGCAATACTTTATCTTTAACACTTTTTCTGAGTGCAATACTTTATCTTTAACACTTTATCTGAGTGTGTTTTGCTGTTATAAATAAAAATACACCTCTATATAAACCAACTCCATTTGAACCAACTTATGTGTTATATATTTAAAATATATACTCCAAGGTTTTCAATTAAAGTGATGGTCCTATATAAGAACGAAATAAAAAATAGTAATGCGCAGATTTTGATTAAAATGTTTAAAAGGATGATTTATTCTATGTTTAACTTTATGCTTTTTTATAATAACACACATACAGATCAGGGGGCAGTGCTGCTGTGTACATTTACCTTTTTTATACACTTTAGTGTGTTTTTAGGCTAATTTATGTAATATATGGATCTCTGAGGGTCTCTATGGGGGTCCGCACATCACCTGTCACTGTCACGTATCTGCAGAATGTACGCATTAGCTTCACAGCTGTTAATGAATTATTCATAACAGCTACTGAATAATAACTAAACGCTGTTTAAGTGTTCTCTGTTAGTGTGTGTGTGTGTGTGTGTGTGTGTGTAAGTGTGTGTGTAAGTGTGTGTGTATATTAGAGTATTCTGTATTAATTATGAATACAGTTTATACACTTATTAAAAGAGCATGTAATCCTAAATGTAGCCCATCTGTCTCAAAACCCAAAACTCCAAGCATAACATTACGACCACCTTCATTTATTACCACACTCTGTAGTTCTACAATAATAACAGACAGTAGTCCTGTATTACAGGACACTGCCCTCAGGACTCTGCCTACAGGATGCTGACGAAAGCATGCTGCCCACAGGACGCTGACAAAAGGATGCTGCCCACAGGATGCTGCCAACAGAGAAGTGCTTACAGGACTCTGCCCACAAGACACACAAGACTAAAGGATGCGGCCAACAGGACGCTGCCCACAGGATGCTGCCAAATGGACACTACCCAGAGGATGCAGCCAACAGAGCACTGCTTACAGGACTCTGCCCACAAGACTAAAGGATGCTGCACACAGGACGCTGCCAACATGATGCTGCCCACAGGACACTGAGGACAGGACATTGCGGACAGGATGCTGCCAACAGGACACTGCCCACATGACACTGCACAAAGGATCCTGTCAAAAGGATGCTGTCAACAGGATACTACCACCCGGACACTACCGACAGGACGCTGCTGACAGGATGCTGCCGACAGGACACTACTGACAGGACACTACTGACAGCACAATGCCAACAGGATGCTTCCAAAAGGATGCTGCCAACAGGATGCTGCACATAGGATCCTGCCAAAAGGTTGCTGTCGACAGGACACTACCAACCGGACACTACTGACAGGATGCTGCTGACAGGATGCTGCCGACAGGACACTACTGACAGGACACAACTGACAGCACAATGTCAACTGGACACTTCCAACAGAACTCTGCCCACAGGACACTGCACATAGGATCCTGCCAAAAGGTTGCTGTTTCAGGACACTACCAACCGGACGCTACCGACAGGATGCTGCTGACAGGACGCTGCTGACAGGACACTACCGACAGGATGCTGCTGGCAGGACTGTGCTGACAGAATACTGTGCACAGGATGCTGCTCACTGGACACTGCCAACAAGAGGCTACTGACAGGACACCACCTACAGGACTGCCCAAAGGATGCTGCCCAGAGGATGCTAATGACAGGAAGCTGCCCACAGGACATTGCCTACAGGACACTGCAGACAGGACGCTGCCCACAGGATGCTACTGACAGGACGCTGCCCACAGGACTGTGCTTACAGAAGGCTGCCCACAGGATGCTGCCCACAGGATGCTACAAACAGGAAGCTGCCCACAGGACATTGCCTACAGTACACTCCCGACCGGACACTGCCCACAGGACACTGCAGACAGGACGCTATCCACAGGACACTGCCCACAGGATGCTACTGACAGGACGCCACCTACAGGACTCTACCCACAGAACACTTCCTACCGGACACTTCCCAAAAGACACTGCAGACAAAACGCAGCCCACAGGATGCTGCCCTCAAGATGCTACTGACAGGACACCACCTACAGGACTGCCCAGAGGATGCTGCCCAGAGGATGCTAACGACAGGATGCTGCCCACAGGATGCTACAAACAGGAAGCTGCCCACAGGACATTGCCTACAGTACACTCCCGACCGGACACTGCCCACAGGACACTGCAGACAGGACGCTATCCACAGGACACTGCCCACAGGATGCTACTGACAGAACGCCACCTACAGGACTCTACCCACAGAACACTTCCTACCGGACACTTCCCAAAAGACACTGCAGACAAAACGCAGCCCACAGGATGCTGCCCTCAAGATGCTACTGACAGGACACCACCTACAGGACTGCCCAGAGGATGCTGCCCAGAGGATGCTAACGACAGGAAGCTGCCCACAGGACATTGCCTACAGGACACTTCCGAACGGACACTGCTCACAGGACACTGCAGACAGGACGCTGCCCACAGGATGCTGCCCTCAAGATGCTACTGACAGGACATCGCCTACAGGACACTGACCACTGATAGGACTCAGTGCTCCTTAATGCTCAGTAGAGCTTAAAAATCCAATAATAGTTATAGAAATGAGGAGGTAATCATGAGATTATACTCGATCAGTGAGTATAAATACAGTATGTAGATTAATACATCAGGACAACTCAGTATTACACTTTCAAATATAAAAGATACAGTATTACATTATTGTTTACATTTCATACAAACACTGTTACAATATTTTCACCCGTTTGTCTCTTTATTCTTATTATTATTGAATCATAAACACTGATCTTAACTGAGGAGAGTGAGATTCTGCAGTTCTTTAAATGTTGTTCTGGGTTGTTTTGGGATCTCCTGGATGAGTTCTTCATGCCCTTTTGGAGTAATTTTGTTCGGTCGGCCGGTCACTCCTGGGAAGGTTCACCAGTGTTCCATGTTTTTTCTCCATTAGTGAATAATAATAGTGAATCACTGTGGTTCTCTGGAGTCTCAAAGCTTTAGAAATGACTTTATAACCTTTTCCAGACTGATAGATGATCAATGAGTTTACAGTTTCCTCCTCTGTTGTTGAGTTTCTTCAGATAGGGGTTTAATAATAATAATGCTTTTGAGATATTTTATCTGCTTCATGTTAATGCATTTTTATATTTACTCAGGTTATATATATATATATATGTATATATATTGGGGTGTGATTTAAAGTTGCGCCTCTAGAGGGCGCAGTGTTCAGTGCTTTGGTGAAGGTTAAAGCTATTTGTCGATCTCCAGTTGAGAGGACAAATGAGGATGAGCTTCCAGGAGTAGAGGCCACTGGACACACACACACACACAACACACACACACAAACACACACACACACACACACACACACACTGCAAGTCTATTGTCAGTCATGAAAACCTCTGTATCTCAGCAGTTACAGTGTCTACCTGTAATTAACTCTATATAACATTAGAATACTAAACTAAAATAAACATAAAGAATGAAGAATAAAGTTAGTGATCAGTGAGAGTGTCTTTATTAATTTTATATAACATTAGAACACTAAACCCAAATAAACATTAATAAAGAATAAAGTCAGTGATCAGTGAGAGTATCTACCTGTAAAACTAACTCTATATAACATTAGAATACTAAACCCAAATAAACATTAATAAAGAATAAAGTCAGTGATCAGTGAGAGCGTCTACCTGTAATTAACTCTATATAACATTAGAATACTAAACCCAAATAAACATTAATAAAGAATAAAGTCAGTGATCAGTGAGAGTGTCTATCTGTAAAACTAACTCTATATAACATTAGAATACTAAACCCAAATAAACATTAATAAAGAATACTAAAGTCAGTGTTCAGTGAGAGTATCTACCTGTAAAACTAACTCTATATAACATTAAAATACTAAACCCAAATAAACATTAATAAAGAATAAAGTCAGTGATCAGTGAGAGTGTCTACCTGTAAAACTAACTCTATATAACATTAGAATACTAAACCCAAATACACATTAATAAAGAATACTAAAGTCAGTGTTCAGTGAGAGTGTCTACCTGTAAAACTAACTCTATATAACATTAGAATACTAAACCCAAATAAACATTAATAAAGAATAAAGTCAGTGATCAGTGAGAGTGTCTACCTGTAATAAACTCTATATAACATTAGAATACTAAACCAAAATAAACATTAATAAAGAACAAAGTCAGTGATCAGTGAGAGTGTCTACCTGTAAAACTAACTCTATATAACATTAGAACACTAAACCCAAATAAACATTAATAAAGAATAAAGTCGGTGATCAGTGAGAGTGTCTACATGTAAAACTAACTCTATATAACATTAGAATACTAAACCCAAATAAACATTAATAAAGAATAAAGTCGGTGATCAGTGAGAGTGTCTACATGTAAAACTAACTCTATATAACATTAGAATACTAAACCCAAATACACATTAATAAAGAATAAAGTCGGTGATCAGTGAGAGTGTCTACATGTAAAACTAACTCTATATAACATTAGAATACTAAATCCAAATAAACATTAATAAAGAATAAAGTCAGTGATCAGTGAGAGTGTGTACCTGTAATTAACTCTATATAACATTAGAATACTAAACCCAAATAAACATTAATAAATAACAAAGTCAGTGATCAGTGAGAGTGTCTACCTGTAAAACTAACTCTATATAACATTAGAACACTAAACCCAAATAAACATTAATAAATAACAAAGTCAGTGATCAGTGAGAGTGTCTACCTGTAAAACTAACTCTATATAACATTAGAACACTAAACCCAAATAAACATTAATAAAGAATAAAGTCGGTGATCAGTGAGAGTGTCTACATGTAAAACTAACTCTATATAACATTAGAACACTAAACCTAAATAAACATTAATAAAGAATGAAGTCAGTAATCAGTGAGAGTGTCTACCTGTAATAAATTCTATATAACATTAGAATAAGACAGGGATTGGTTGTGTAGTTAATGTTTTTTAATGCTTTTTAACATTTTAATTCAGTGCAATTTTACGTGTCTCTCTCTCTCTCTCTCTCTCTCTCTCTCTCTCTTTCTCTCCCTCTCTCTCTCTCTCTCTCTCTCTCTCTCTCCTGATTAAAAGCTCACAAAGACTCGTTTCATTCAATCAGTCGAGGACGTCCCTCCCTCACTGTCCCCCGGAGACGCTAATGGCTTTAATCGATGTGGACAAAATATGGTAAACGCAGTGAAATTAAATCTTTATCATTATAACAGAATCACTCAGCCGCGCTGTGATTACTGCTGCACTGTAAAAAGGACTGAGGGCTGCGTGGGCAAGCGAGAGACGAAACACACTCTTTCTCTCTCTTTCTCTCTTTTTCTCTCTCTTTCTCACTCGTTTACTCTTATCACCTCATTTATTCCTCAATTTCCTCAAGTTTTCTTTCTCTTTTCCTCATAGGTCTTATTTTTTTAGTTCGTGTCTCTGCTCTTATTCTCCTTTTGTCTCTTTCTCTTTTCCCTTTCTCTTCTCTTTTGTCTCGTTCTATCTCTTCCTGTCTCCTTTTAATTAACTATTCACTATTTATTTCTCTCATTCTTTCTCTCTCTTCTTTAGTTGTCGATCCCTCTGTCCTCTATCTCTCTTCCCTCTTCGTTTTGTCTCAATCCGTTTTTTCCATGTCTCGTTCTCCTCTCTCTGTCATTGACCCTTTTTTTCTATCTTCTCTGTTCCTCTCTCTTGTTTCATTGATTCCACTCATTTATATCTTTCCCATTGCACTCTCTCTGTCGCTGGCTCTCTTTAACTTCCTTTCATTTTCTCTCTTCCAAAATGTGTCTCTTTTCCATCTCTATCGCTCTTCCCTTTCTCTCAAGCCCTATCAGTTGTCTTTCTATTTCTGTCAGCATCTTTTTTCTCATCCATTTTTATTCCTTTCCTGTTTCTGTCTCTTCCCTTCCTTTCTCTCTGTCCTCCAATCCTTCCTTTCTATGTCCCTCGCTTTTTCCTCTCTATACCTGTCCCACTATCTTTTCTGACTTTCAGCCCCAAACTCTTTCCTCTCTCTTTCTATCCCCTTTTCTCTCTCTCTCTCTACCTCTCTTTTGTGTCGCTTTCTTTTTTTTACTTTTAATTCTCGCTCTGTCCTTTTCTTTCTCTGTCCCTGTCTCTTTCCGTTGACTTCTTCCCTTTCTATCTTTCCCATTGCACTCTCTCTCTCTCTTTCCTCTCTCTTTCTCTGTCATTGTCTCTTTTTTCTCTGTACTTCTCTCTTTCCATTGACTCCACCCCTTTCAATCTTTCCCATTGCATTCTCTCTGTCCCTCACTTCCTTTCATTCTCTCTTCCAGAATTTCTCTCTTCCATTCTTTATCCATCCCTCACTTTCTCACTTTTATCTGTCTGTCTCTCATTCCTGTTTCTTTATCCTTGTCTTTTCCTCTTTTTCTGTCCCCATCTCTCTCTCTCTCTCTCTCTCTCTCTCTCTCTTTCTCTGACCCTCTTTTCAAGGTCTCTTTCGTCTTATGTGTCCCTGTCTGTTTTCACTCTGTTCTCCTCTTTTTCCTCCACCCCTTTCTATCTTTCCTATTGCAGTCTCTTTGTCCTTTCCCCTCTCTCTCACTCTCTTACTTTCTTTCTCTTCTTTCTCCTTTCTGTTTGTTAATTCATCCCTCACTTTCTCACCTTTATCTCTATTTGTCTCTCATTTCACCTTTTTCCTCTTTCTCTGTCCCCATCTTTCTGTCTCTCCTTATCTCTCACTTCCTCTTTCATTCACTCTCTTTTTTCTTTCTTTATCCATTGCTTGCTTTCTTTTTTCACCTTTGTCTTTGTCTCTTTCTGTATGTCTCTCTTTTTTGTCTTTCTATCTCTTTTTTGTCACTTTCTCTTTGTCCCCCATTACTCTCTCTGTATATCCCTTTCTTTCATCTTGTTCTGCCTGATCTCTCTCTCTTTTCTTTTTCTGTATACGTCCCTCACTTTTTTCAATTGTATCTTTCCATCTGTCTCTCATTCCTCTCTCTCTATCCCACATCTCTCTTTTTCTTTCTCACTCTCTTTGCCTCTCTCCTCTTGTTCTCTCCTTCTCTCTTTCACTTCCTTTCATTCTCTCTTTTCCCCATCTCTCTCTTTTCTTTTTGTCTCTCATTGTTGTTTTTCTCTGCCCGTCTTTTCCCCTCTTTCTGTCCCCATCTCTCTTTCTCTCTCTGTCCCTCCTTGTCCCCCTTTCCTCTCACGATGTCTCTTTTGTCTTTCGTGTCCCTGTCTTCTTTCACTCTGTCTCTCTCTCTCACTTTCTTTCTTTCTTTCTTTCTCTTCCTAATCTCTCTCTTTTCTTTCTTTACCCATCCCTCACTTTCTTATCCTCTATTTGTCTCTTATTTCTTTTTCTTTACCCCTGTCTTTTTCCTCTTTCTCAGTCCCCATCCTTGCCCATCCCTCACTTTCTCTTTTCACCTTTATCTTTTACCTTTGTCTCTTTCTCTATCCCTCTCTTTTTTGTCTCTCTTTCTGCTCCTATCTTTCATCTCATTCTGCCCTGTCTCTCTTTCTCTCTTTTCTTTTCCTGAATACATCACTCACTTTTTTGTCTCTCGTTCCTCTTTCTCTGTTCCACTGCTCTCTCTTTTTCTCTCTCACTCTCTCGGCCTCTCTCCTTTTCTTCTCTTTTCTTTTTTACCCATACTTTACTTTCTAACCTTTATCTCTATATTTGTCTCTCATTCCACTTTCTCTACCCCCTGTCTTTTTCCTCTTTCTCTCTCCCCATATTTCTTTCTCACTCTTTTCTCTTTGCTTATCCATCCCTCACTTTCTCCTTTCACCTTTATCTTAGTGTCTCTTTGACCATTTTGTCTGTCTCTATGTCTTCTTTTTTTCAATTGTATCTCTCTATCTGTCTCTCGTTCCTCTTTCTGTTCTACAGCTCTCTCTTTTTCTCTCTCAGTCTTTCGCTCTCTCTCCTCTTGTTCTCTCTCTCTCTGTGTAACAGCCTCTTGTCTGTGTGTGTGTGTGTGTGTAGTGTGTGTGTGTGTGTGTGTGTGTGTAGTGTGTAGTGTGTGTGTGTGTGTAGTGTGTGTGTGTGTGTGTGTGTGTGTGTGTGTGTGTGTGTGGAGGGTTTAATTGCTCCTAATTGGAGCTGTAAAGACCGGCTGTTATCAGGACGCTCGGAAGTTCAGAGCAAATTGCTCCCTTTATGCCAGTCGAGTGGTGATTCCTGCCGAGTGATGGACGCAGGGACACACGGACGGGGGGACGGATGGACGGACGGACGGGGGGACGGAGGCCTGGTTCTCTGGTCATTTTCAGAAAATAAAACAAATGACTGCAGGCCGTCCCCGCAGCCCATTACCTGCTGAAGGCTGGGTTCTGGACTGAAGAGCCATTAGTGCCTCGCTGCGGTTCTGGACTGAAAGGCTGAGCAGGGCTGTAATTGTCACGCTTGTAAAGGAGCAGCGATGCCGCCGCTCATCCATTTTAACAGCATTTCCAGCCCAACAGCTGCCAGTCAATGGGGAGGTGTGTTTATAAGCCACATACTGTACAGTAACACACACACACTTATACACACACACTCACACACAACCTGTGATTGGGTCTGGTTGCATCTCCCACCATACTGTGTGTGTCCATTAGCTTTCAGTCACTAAAGCCTATTACAACAAGCACCAGCACTACACACCTATCCTCTCCCCACTTCCCTCAGATAAAGACCGGCTTTACGGAACAATTCCGTTTTTTCTCATACCTTCAGTTCTTTACCTCGCTTATATCCTCCAGTGTGGTTTATCTGGTTTACAATATCATAACATGCTCTTAATGACGTGGTCCATATTAATAAGACCCAAATATGATTTCCGTAATTCCGCGGATAATGGGTTAGTTAAGTGAAAGTTGGTTTAGTTTCAGGTTGGGATTAGTTAAAGCTGAGTTTAATAAAGGTTGGGTTTAATAAAGGTTCAGTTTAGTAAAGGTAAGTTAAGTGAAAGTTGGTTTAGTTTCAGGCTGGGATTAGTTAAAGCTGAGTTTAATAAAGGTTGAGTTTGGTAAAGGTTAGTTAAGTGAAAGTTGGTTTAGTTTCAGGTTGGGATTAGTTAAAGCTGAGTTTAATAAAGGTTGGGTTTGGTAAAGGTTAGTTAAGTGAATGTTGGTGTAGTTTCAGGCTGGGATTAGTTAAAGCTGAGTTTAATAAAGGTTGAGTTTATTAAAGGTTAGTTAAGTGAAAGTTGGTTTAGTTTCAGGCTGGGATTAGTTAAAGCTGAGTTTAATAAAGGTTGAATTTGGTAATGGTTAGTTAAGTGAAAGTTGGTTTAGTTTCAGGCTGGGATTAGTTAAAGCTGAGTTTAATAAAGGTTGAGTTTATTAAAGGTTAGTTAAGTGAAAGTTGGTTTAGTTTCAGGCTGGGATTAGTTAAAGCTGAGTTTAATAAAGGTTGAGTTTGGTAATGGTTAGTTAAGTGAATGTTGGTGTAGTTTCAGGCTGGGATTAGTTAAAGCTGAGTTTAATAAAGGTTGGGTTTGGTAAAGGTTAGTTAAGTGAATGTTGGTGTAGTTTCAGGCTGGGATTAGTTAAAGCTGAGTTTAATAAAGGTTGAGTTTATTAAAGGTTAGTTAAGTGAAAGTTGGTTTAGTTTCAGGCTGGGATTAGTTAAAGCTGAGTTTAATAAAGGTTGAGTTTATTAAAGGTTAGTTAAGTGAAAGTTGGTTTAGTTTCAGGCTGGGATTAGTTAAAGCTGAGTTTAATAAAGGTTGAGTTTGGTAATGGTTAGTTAAGTGAATGTTGGTGAAGTTTCAGGCTGGGATTAGTTAAAGCTGAGTTTAATAAAGGTTGGGTTTGGTAAAGGTTAGTTAAGTGAATGTTGGTGTAGTTTCAGGCTGGGATTAGTTAAAGCTGA
Organism: Astyanax mexicanus; assembly: GCF_023375975.1. Classification (NCBI taxonomy): domain Eukaryota; kingdom Metazoa; phylum Chordata; class Actinopteri; order Characiformes; family Acestrorhamphidae; genus Astyanax; species Astyanax mexicanus. Next base: position 2,921,141 of record NC_064408.1, read on the forward strand.
GTTTAATAAATGTTGAGTTTGGTAAAGGTAAGTTAAGTGAAAGTTGGTTTAGTTTCAGGCTGGGATTAGTTAAAGCTGAGTTTGATAAAGGTTGAGTTTGGTAATGGTTAGTTAAGTGAAAGTTGGTTTAGTTTCAGGTTGGGATTAGTTAAAGCTGAGTTTAATAAAGGTTGAGTTTATTAAAGGTTAGTTAAGTGAAAGTTGGTTTAGTTTCAGGCTGGGATTAGTTAAAGCTGAGTTTAATAAAGGTTGAGTTTGGTAATGGTTAGTTAAGTGAATGTTGGTGTAGTTTCAGGCTGGGATTAGTTAAAGCTGAGTTTAATAAAGGTTGGGTTTGGTAAAGGTTAGTTAAGTGAATGTTGGTGTAGTTTCAGGCTGGGATTAGTTAAAGCTGAGTTTAATAAATGTTGAGTTTGGTAAAGGTAAGTTAAGTGAAAGTTGGTTTAGTTTCAGGCTGGGATTAGTTAAAGCTGAGTTTGATAAAGGTTGAGTTTGGTAATGGTTAGTTAAGTGAAAGTTGGTTTAGTTTCAGGCTGGGATTAGTTAAAGCTGAGTTTAATAAAGGTTGAGTTTATTAAAGGTTAGTTAAGTGAAAGTTGGTTTAGTTTCAGGCTGGGATTAGTTAAAGCTGAGTTTAATAAAGGTTGAGTTTGGTAATGGTTAGTTAAGTGAATGTTGGTGTAGTTTCAGGCTGGGATTAGTTAAAGCTGAGTTTAATAAAGGTTGGGTTTGGTAAAGGTTAGTTAAGTGAATGTTGGTGTAGTTTCAGGCTGGGATTAGTTAAAGCTGAGTTTAATAAAGGTTGAGTTTATTAAAGGTTAGTTAAGTGAAAGTTGGTTTAGTTTCAGGCTGGGATTAGTTAAAGCTGAGTTTAATAAAGGTTGAATTTGGTAATGGTTAGTTAAGTGAAAGTTGGTTTAGTTTCAGGCTGGGATTAGTTAAAGCTGAGTTTAATAAAGGTTGAGTTTATTAAAGGTTAGTTAAGTGAAAGTTGGTTTAGTTTCAGGCTGGGATTAGTTGAAGCTCAGTTTAATAAAGGTTGAGTTTGGTAATGGTTAGTTAAGTGAATGTTGGTGTAGTTTCAGGCTGGGATTAGTTAAAGCTGAGTTTAATAAAGGTTGGGTTTGGTAAAGGTTAGTTAAGTGAATGTTGGTGTAGTTTCAGGCTGGGATTAGTTAAAGCTGAGTTTAATAAAGGTTGGGTTTAATAAAGGTTCAGTTTAGTAAAGGTAAGTTAAGTGAAAGTTGGTTTAGTTTCAGGCTGGGATTAGTTAAAGCTGAGTTTAATAAAGGTTGAGTTTGGTAAAGGTTAGTTAAGTGAAAGTTGGTTTAGTTTCAGGCTGGGATTAGTTAAAGCTGAGTTTAATAAAGGTTGAGTTTGGTAAAGGTTAGTTAAGTGAAAGTTGGTTTAGTTTCAGGCTGGGATTAGTTAAAGCTGAGTTTAATAAAGGTTGAGTTTGGTAAAGGTTAGTTAAGTGAAAGTTGGTTTAGTTTCAGGCTGGGATTAGTTAAAGCTGAGTTTAATAAAGGTTGAGTTTGGTAATGGTTAGTTAAGTGAATGTTGGTGTAGTTTCAGGCTGGGATTAGTTAAAGCTGAGTTTAATAAAGGTTGGGTTTGGTAAAGGTTAGTTAAGTGAATGTTGGTGTAGTTTCAGGCTGGGATTAGTTAAAGCTGAGTTTAATAAAGGTTGAGTTTATTAAAGGTTAGTTAAGTGAAAGTTGGTTTAGTTTCAGGCTGGGATTAGTTAAAGCTGAGTTTAATAAAGGTTGAATTTGGTAATGGTTAGTTAAGTGAAAGTTGGTTTAGTTTCAGGCTGGGATTAGTTAAAGCTGAGTTTAATAAAGGTTGAGTTTATTAAAGGTTAGTTAAGTGAAAGTTGGTTTAGTTTCAGGCTGGGATTAGTTAAAGCTGAGTTTAATAAAGGTTGAGTTTGGTAATGGTTAGTTAAGTGAATGTTGGTGTAGTTTCAGGCTGGGATTAGTTAAAGCTGAGTTTAATAAAGGTTGGGTTTGGTTAAGGTTAGTTAAGTGAATGTTGGTGTAGTTTCAGGCTGGGATTAGTTAAAGCTGAGTTTAATAAAGGTTGAGTTTATTAAAGGTTAGTTAAGTGAAAGTTGGTTTAGTTTCAGGCTGGGATTAGTTAAAGCTGAGTTTAATAAAGGTTGAGTTTGGTAATGGTTAGTTAAGTGAAAGTTGGTTTAGTTTCAGGCTGGGATTAGTTAAAGCTGAGTTTAATAAAGGTTGAGTTTATTAAAGGTTAGTTAAGTGAAAGTTGGTTTAGTTTCAGGCTGGGATTAGTTAAAGCTGAGTTTAATAAAGGTTGAGTTTGGTAATGGTTAGTTAAGTGAATGTTGGTGTAGTTTCAGGCTGGGATTAGTTAAAGCTGAGTTTAATAAAGGTTGAGTTTATTAAAGGTTAGTTAAGTGAAAGTTGGTTTAGTTTCAGGCTGGGATTAGTTAAAGCTGAGTTTAATAAAGGTTGAGTTTGGTAATGGTTAGTTAAGTGAAAGTTGGTTTAGTTTCAGGCTGGGATTAGTTAAAGCTGAGTTTAATAAAGGTTGAGTTTATTAAAGGTTAGTTAAGTGAAAGTTGGTTTAGTTTCAGGCTGGGATTAGTTAAAGCTGAGTTTAATAAAGGTTGAGTTTGGTAATGGTTAGTTAAGTGAAAGTTGGTTTAGTTTCAGGCTGGGATTAGTTAAAGCTGTGTTTAATAAAGGTTGGGTTTGGTAAAGGTTAGTTAAGTGAATGTTGGTGTAGTTTCAGGCTGGGATTAGTTAAAGCTGAGTTTAATAAAGGTTGAGTTTGGTAATGGTTAGTTAAGTGAATGTTGGTGTAGTTTCAGGCTGGGATTAGTTAAAGCTGAGTTTAATAAAGGTTGGGTTTGGTAAAGGTTAGTTAAGTGAATGTTGGTGTAGTTTCAGGCTGGGATTAGTTAAAGCTGAGTTTAATAAAGGTTGAGTTCGGTAAAGGTTAGTTAAGTGAATGTTGGTTTAGTTTCAGGCTGGGATTAGTTAAAGCTGAGTTTAATAAAGGTTGGGTTTGGTAAAGGTTAGTTAAGTGAATGTTGGTGTAGTTTCAGGCTGGGATTAGTTAAAGCTGAGTTTAATAAAGGTTGAGTTTATTAAAGGTTAGTTAAGTGAAAGTTGGTTTAGTTTCAGGCTGGGATTAGTTAAAGCTGAGTTTAATAAAGGTTGGGTTTGGTAAAGGTTAGTTAAGTGAAAGTTGGTTTAGTTTCAGGCTGGGATTAGTTAAAGCTGAGTTTAATAAAGGTTGAGTTTGGTAAAGGTTAGTTAAGTGAATGTTGGTGTAGTTTCAGGCTGGGATTAGTTAAAGCTGAGTTTAATAAAGGTTGAGTTCGGTAAAGGTTAGTTAAGTGAATGTTGGTTTAGTTTCAGGCTGGGATTAGTTAAAGCTGAGTTTAGTAAAAGTTGAGTTTGGTAAAGGTTAGTTAAGTGAATGTTGGTGTAGTTTCAGGCTGGGATTAGTTAAAGCTGAGTTTAATAAAGGTTGAGTTTATTAAAGGTTAGTTAAGTGAAAGTTGGTTTAGTTTCAGGCTGGGATTAGTTAAAGCTGAGTTTAATAAAGGTTGAGTTTGGTAATGGTTAGTTAAGTGAATGTTGGTTTAGTTTCAGGCTGGGATTAGTTAAAGCTGAGTTTAGTAAAAGTTGATTTCGGTAAAGGTTAGTTAAGTGAAAGTTTGTTTAGTTTCAGGCTGGGATTAGTTAAAGCTGAGTTTAATAAAGGTTGAGTTTGGTAATGGTTAGTTAAGTGAATGTTGGTGTAGTTTCAGGCTGGGATTAGTTAAAGCTGAGTTTAATAAAGGTTGGGTTTGGTAAAGGTTAGTTAAGTGAATGTTGGTGTAGTTTCAGGCTGGGATTAGTTAAAGCTGAGTTTAATAAAGGTTGAGTTTGGTAATGATTAGTTAAGTGAAAGTTGGTGTAGTTTCAGGCTGGGATTAGTTAAAGCTGAGTTTAATAAAGGTTGGGTTTGGTAAAGGTTAGTTAAGTGAATGTTGGTGTAGTTTCAGGCTGGGATTAGTTAAAGCTGAGTTTAATAAATGTTGAGTTTGGTAAAGGTAAGTTAAGTGAAAGTTGGTTTAGTTTCAGGCTGGGATTAGTTAAAGCTGAGTTTGATAAAGGTTGAGTTTGGTAATGGTTAGTTAAGTGAAAGTTGGTTTAGTTTCAGGTTGGGATTAGTTAAAGCTGAGTTTAATAAAGGTTGAGTTTATTAAAGGTTAGTTAAGTGAAAGTTGGTTTAGTTTCAGGCTGGGATTAGTTAAAGCTGAGTTTAATAAAGGTTGAGTTTGGTAATGGTTAGTTAAGTGAATGTTGGTGTAGTTTCAGGCTGGGATTAGTTAAAGCTGAGTTTAATAAAGGTTGAGTTTGGTAATGGTTAGTTAAGTGAAAGTTGGTTTAGTTTCAGGCTGGGATTAGTTAAAGCTGAGTTTAATAAAGGTTGAGTTTATTAAAGGTTAGTTAAGTGAAAGTTGGTTTAGTTTCAGGCTGGGATTAGTTAAAGCTGAGTTTAATAAAGGTTGAGTTTGGTAATGGTTAGTTAAGTGAATGTTGGTGTAGTTTCAGGCTGGGATTAGTTAAAGCTGTGTTTAATAAAGGTTGGGTTTGGTAAAGGTTAGTTAAGTGAATGTTGGTGTAGTTTCAGGCTGGGATTAGTTAAAGCTGAGTTTAATAAAGGTTGAGTTTGGTAATGGTTAGTTAAGTGAATGTTGGTGTAGTTTCAGGCTGGGATTAGTTAAAGCTGAGTTTAATAAAGGTTGGGTTTGGTAAAGGTTAGTTAAGTGAATGTTGGTGTAGTTTCAGGCTGGGATTAGTTAAAGCTGAGTTTAATAAAGGTTGAGTTTATTAAAGGTTAGTTAAGTGAAAGTTGGTTTAGTTTCAGGCTGGGATTAGTTAAAGCTGAGTTTAATAAAGGTTGAGTTTGGTAAAGGTTAGTTAAGTGAAAGTTGGTTTAGTTTCAGGCTGGGATTAGTTAAAGCTGAGTTTAATAAAGGTTGAGTTTGGTAAAGGTTAGTTAAGTGAATGTTGGTGTAGTTTCAGGCTGGGATTAGTTAAAGCTGAGTTTAATAAAGGTTGAGTTCGGTAAAGGTTAGTTAAGTGAATGTTGGTTTAGTTTCAGGCTGGGATTAGTTAAAGCTGAGTTTAATAAAGGTTGGGTTTGGTAAAGGTTAGTTAAGTGAATGTTGGTGTAGTTTCAGGCTGGGATTAGTTAAAGCTGAGTTTAGTAAAAGTTGAGTTCGGTAAAGGTTAGTTAAGTGAAAGTTGGTTTAGTTTCAGGCTGGGATTAGTTAAAGCTGAGTTTAATAAAGGTTGAGTTTGGTAATGGTTAGTTAAGTGAATGTTGGTGTAGTTTCAGGCTGGGATTAGTTAAAGCTGAGTTTAATAAAGGTTGGGTTTGGTAAAGGTTAGTTAAGTGAATGTTGGTGTAGTTTCAGGCTGGGATTAGTTAAAGCTGAGTTTAATAAAGGTTGAGTTTATTAAAGGTTAGTTAAGTGAAAGTTGGTTTAGTTTCAGGCTGGGATTAGTTAAAGCTGAGTTTAATAAAGGTTGAGTTTGGTAATGATTAGTTAAGTGAAAGTTGGTTTAGTTTCAGGCTGGGATTAGTTAAAGCTGAGTTTAATAAAGGTTGAGTTTATTAAAGGTTAGTTAAGTGAAAGTTGGTTTAGTTTCAGGCTGGGATTAGTTAAAGCTGAGTTTAATAAAGGTTGAGTTTGGTAAAGGTTAGTTAAGTGAAAGTTGGTTTAGTTTCAGGCTGGGATTAGTTAAAGCTGAGTTTAATAAAGGTTGAGTTTGGTAAAGGTTAGTTAAATGAAAGTTGGTTAAGTTTCAGGCTGGGATTAGTTAAAGCTGAGTTTAATAAAGGTTGAGTTTGGTAAAGGTTAGTTAAGTGAAAGTTGGTTTAGTTTCAGGCTGGGATTAGTTAAAGCTGAGTTTAATAAAGGTTGAGTTTATTAAAGGTTAGTTAAGTTAAAGTTGGTTTAGTTTCAGGCTGGGATTAGTTAAAGCTGAGTTTAATATAGGTTGAGTTTGGTAAAGGTTAGTTAAGTGAAAGTTGGTTTAGTTTCAGGCTGGGATTAGTTAAAGCTGAGTTTAATAAAGGTTGAGTTTATTAAAGGTTAGTTAAGTTAAAGTTGGTTTAGTTTCAAGCTGGGATTAGTTAAAGCTGAGTTTAATAAAGGTGGAGTTTGGTAAAGGTTAGTTAAGTGAATGTTGGTGTAGTTTCAGGCTGGGATTAGTTAAAGCTGAGTTTAATAAAGGTTGAGTTTATTAAAGGTTAGTTAAGTGAAAGTTGGTTTAGTTTCAGGCTGGGATTAGTTAAAGCTTGGTTAAATTAAGTTTTTTAGGGAGAAAGGAAAATCCATCAATCTCAAATTCTCCTCACATGTAGTCCCATCTCTCTCTCTCTCTATTTCTCTCTCTTTCTCTCCTCTCTCTCTCTCTCTCTCTCTCTTTGAAGGTCTTGTTTAGAGGCTCTAAAGTGAAAGAAAATGTTTTCCTATTACTTAATTGAAGCTGGGCCGGCCGGCGGGGGCTGCCTTTGTGCTCCTCTCTCCGCCGCTGTCACACACTTTAATGCGAGCCTTTTTCTCCCGCATTCACAACTCCCACAATGACATTCAATACAGCCGAGGCGAGAGCACTGAAAACCTGGTTATTTTTTAGATATTCTGTCCAGGACCCCGGCGAGGGGCCCGCACAGAGGAATTAATCACCGGGGTCTTAACCAAACTCACTAAACCCCTCAAAGCCTGAAGATACAGAACTGAGTTTAAACACACAGCAAATCTACCACTGTTAAATAAACACTCCTAAATTAACACTATTAACTGTGTTGATTTAACACTGGAGAGTGTAGTGTGTACATACCCAGCTAATCTCATTACAACTCAACAAACAAACAACAGTTAACTACCCACAACTTTTAATGACAATTTTTGGATTGTATATTGTGGGATATACCTCTAATATCTAATATCTAAATTGTAAAACTTTACAGCAGTAGAAAACTAAAAAACTATATATCTTTTAGGAAAGGCTTTTACAATAAAAATATTTAATCATTCATTCTGAAGCATTTTTATTGGTCCATTCATTAAAAAAAAATTGTGTGACAAAAACGAGATAAAAATCTAATGAACACAAAAAAGTTACTAATTATTTAAGTAGTGTGCATTGTGGATAAATACCTTGTTTTACTTATATATATACAACTATACAGTAGTATAAAAAATAAAAATTTTAATGGAAGTCAATGTAAAATTTACTATTTTATATTTATATTAACTAGTCCATTCATCATGAAATTATGTATTACTGTATAACTGTCAGATGCACAATAAGACAAAATGTGAAAACAATAAAAATTGAGATGAGATTAAACTGAGTTTTAACTTTTCTAGACTAGCTTTCATTAATATAAAAAATATAGAAAATATAAAAAAATATGGCTTTTATCTGAAAGCAACAACAATTGCACATCAACAGTTGTACAATAATTGTGTTTTTTCCCTTGCATAAATATATGGGTATATACTGTGTTTTTTTCTTTTCTTTATACTGTATGTGAGATACATTTCAAATATTCTGTTTTAAATGTCAACAATTGTAGTACATTTAGGAAAATTATGTTTTTTTTTTCAGGACACTTAAAAATATGTTATATTAAATATTGTAAATATTGTTCAATAATATTAATCAATACACATGTTTAATAAAAACATTACATTTTTAAATATCTTCTATTAATTATTGTTATTCAATAAGTTTCACATTTATATTTACAGTTTTTAAGCATAATTTACAGTTTCATGTACAAAACATTTTCTATTAAAATAGAGTATATAAAAGTAAAAATTATTTATTGTTTTTTCCTTAAAAACACCCACTGAATTCTGAAGCTAATGATTATTAAATAAATAGACTCGAATCTAATTGATAATCTGTTCCTTCTCTAAAAAATGAACACTTTTATATTTGCGGTATATAACCGCATATAAGCAATCGCGATTGGTCCAACCCACTTTATTTAATATATTTGTTTATGTCCTTATCTGTAGTTACTGTTTTCTTCATCATCATAATCATAATTAGATCAGTCACTGGTGGCACATCAATGGCAGCGCATCAGCGATAGCGCTAAATAACCTAATCCGGATCCAATCGCATTCAATCTAAACTCATTTTTTAGCGGTTTTATTGGTGAATAATGGTAATGATGGTGATGATGACTGGGAATGGTGCTGGTCTGGGATTGGACTGGAAAGTGCAGGTGCACGCTCAACTTTTGAGTGATGCGTGTCTCGCGCCCGCCCCCCTCCCTCCGGCTCCTCTCAGACGAGCTCCAAGAGGTCAATGAATCGGATTAAAAGGAGCAATAGTGTCCATGCGAGCAGAGGAGCGCGAGAGGGAGAAATAATCAACTTTAAAACGACACTAAAGAGCAATATAGTGTAGAGAGAGAGGGAGGGGTGAGAGAGGGGTGGGGTAGGGGGGAGTTAAGAGAAGGGGGCAGTGCTGCATCTCGCGGCGTGGGTGGGGCTGACAAGAATAGACTACATTATGCAGTTCATTTAGTTAACAAGTGAAATAATGGGGAAGCGTGCAGTGTGAATGCGCACAAAAAACCCTATTGAGAGAGAGAGAGAGTAAAAGAGAGAGAGAGAGAGTTGGTCACATGGACGAAGTTGCTGTCCAACTATTTAAGCAGCTCCTGGCATCATCATCACTCCCACTCCCGAATTCGTCCAGCATCGTCGCGCGCGCCCATGCACCGGAGTGCTACTGAAATCGATTTGAAGAAGAACTGAAACGCGCTATTTGTTTCTTCAGGCTTGGTCGTGGTTGCCCACCTTTGGTGCCCGTCATCATTATCATCATGCCAAGGTCCTTCCTCGTGGACTCGCTGATCCTCCGGGAGGCCGGAGCCGGAGGCGACAAGGGGCGCGCGAGCAGCCCGCCGCTCTTCCCGTACTCCGTGCACCACCCGTCACATCCCCTGCACGGCCTCTCCGCCGCCAGCTCGTGCCACTCATCCCGCAAGGCGCAGGGAGGTCTGCTGTGCTTCTGCCCGCTGTGCGTAACGGCGCCCGTGACGCCCCAACTGCACCCGTCGCCTCCGGCCGCTTTGCCCCTCCTGAAGGGGGCGCTCCCGGCGGCCCTCAGCTCGCAGTACTGCCACTCGGCGCTCGCGCTGTCCCGCCAGCACGCGCCCACCGCCGGTGTCAACCTGGGGCACGGACCGGGCTTGTACCAGACCTCCTACCCGCTTCCAGACCCGCGACAATTTCACTGCATCTCAATTGGTGAGTTTCAACGCTTTTTGCAATATGTCAGTTAAAACAGTTTAAACGTTGTGTGAACGAAGATCTAGCTAAACGTTTGTGAATGGAAATCCAGATGTTCGCTTAAATATTCACTCTAAAGCTAAGAAAAGTACACTTTGTAAACTTATTAAAGTTTACTCAATTTGATAATTTGAACACAAACAATCCGCACTAATACAATTGATGCAAATTCATTTTATTTAAGCATAAATATTTTGGGGTAATAATTTTGAAGTTAAGATGTAAAATGTAAACTAAGCTCAGTTTGCAGTTTACTTTTTTATTCATTATCTAAATTAGAACTAAACCTATAACAACAATAATCCGAACTAACGATTTTTATTTAGCGGTTCTTTTATTTAATTCAACATTGACAATGCATGATAATTCACTGGTTTTAATTATGCAATCTAATCCTATTAAAGCAAAGTGAAGTAGAACTCTAGTTTGCAACGATAATGTGAACACAACTTAAACCCAAATTAAAGAAACCAAAATTTCTCAGTTTCTCACCATTTTCTCTTTGACGTTTTGCAGACCACAACAGCACCAGCAGCCAACTTCAGAGCAGCAAGCGCATGCGCACGGCCTTCACGAGCACGCAGCTGCTGGAGCTGGAGCGCGAGTTCACCTCCAACATGTACCTGTCCAGGCTGAGGCGCATCGAGATCGCCACCTACCTGAACCTGTCCGAGAAGCAGGTGAAGATCTGGTTCCAGAACCGGCGCGTCAAGCACAAGAAGGAAGGCAAGGGCGGCGGCGCGCACCGCGCGGGTACGCAGCAGCACCAGCACTCGCAGCAGCAACAGGTGCGCGCATGCACGTGCTCTTCGTCCCTGTCATCCGCGCGCTGCTCCGAGGAGGAGGAGGATGCGCCCGGGTCTCCGATGTCCTCGGGGAAGGAGGACGCGGACCTGTCCGTCAGCCCGTGAGCGCGTAAGCGCACGAGAGACTCTGTGAACGAACAATTAAACAAACAAACAAAACTAATAAATAAATCAATCAAAGGGTGTCTGTTCACGAGCTGGACAAATTAATTAAGCCCAAAAAACTGAGGACTGAGGTCGTCTCCTATTGGCTAGATGACAAAGTCCTGTGCACTCACCTGAACTGAACGCGCGCGCGCGGTCACCTGTATGTAAATAGGTAAAGAGGTTTTATATTAAAAGCTGGGGATCCGGTTAATGTTGTAAACTCGTGTACATGTTGTACGATTGTAGTTTTATTCCTCCTTAAAAACACGACCTTCCGAACGTCACCAAATACGAGTTTGGAAATATTTGCAGATATATGCAAATGTTCCAAATCTAGCGTCTATCTATGCTCATATGTTTGTTTTGTAAATATATAGCACTGTTTGTTTGCTGTTGTTGTTGTTGTTGTTGTCAGATGGAGAAACGCGCTCGTGATGAACGCTGCGCTCCAGGCATCACTTCCACAGCACGAGCCCTCCTGTATTGTGTGTTCAATGTAATAAGAATATTTATTTATTTAAAAAAAAACTTATGATTGAAAATAAAGGTTATTTCTTAGTGAAGTTGTTGGTGTCCGTGTGGAGTGTTTGAGAGCGAGCTGATCAAAATCAGCCTGATGTTTTTTAATTATAAAAATATAAGGAAAAAAAGATCAATATAAGAGCGAAAAAAATATTCTTACCTTTCAATGGAAGTAGATGTAAAATTTTATTTTTTTATTCCAAGTAATTATTAAACATTTCTATTTACACTTCTCCATTCATCATACAGTTCTGACGTAAATTAAGGTGCGCGAGTCTGTTTCCAATGGATTTTTGCACATTAAATAAAAATAAAACATCTATTTACCATATTTACAATAAAAAACTGTAACTGTTGTTACAGTTACACATCACAACCGATTAATGTACTGCGGCAAAATCAACACAGATCATACATAAATCAACATATGTAATAGAAATGATTAGCGCTTTCCCTTAGTCTCATACATCCAACACACAAATGAACAGTAATAAATACAAATAGTTTTCATTGTTCAAAACAAATGAACAAATGGAAATTATAATTTTCAAATGGATTTAAAAAGGACAAATATTATCCATTTGCTCGTGGATTGTGTAAGTGTTTATGTTCCAATAATGACTATTAAACCTGGCCAAATCTGGAGATATGCAGACAATGGAGATATTTTACTGTAAAATATAAGATAGAATATTAGCGAAATTCACAACCACCCCAAAAATTAAAGCATTTACTCGCACATTTTTATTTTAAATGTGATTATACTAAATTTGTAGCGCATTTTGTCTTTAAAGCGAACAGTAACGTTCTGCGCTTCACTGCTTGGATTTTGGAGGAATTTGGAGATCTTTCCTCTCTGGAGAACATTTTTCACATTGACTGAAGATCCAACAGTAAACTAGATCAGGCAATGAGTGAATTACACTGTGGGTTCAACCATTGTTCCTTTTGATAAATCTTTTGACCTCAAGAAACAAGTGAAGTGAATTAACTAATAACTAATTTGCTAATTTGTTAATTTGCGATCTTAACAATATATTCAAGAAAACAAGAGAATATTTATTTTCAACTGGGGGAATTATTTGTTAAACTGAATTGAACTGAAAGTAAATCGTCTCGTGTAAACACTTATCCTGAGTAAACAAAACGCTTGTCGTCTTGGGTAAACACCATTTGTTATGCGGACAGGTCTCAATTGTTCTCTTGAGATTATACAAACAGGAAGACAAATATAGGCGCGCGCTCTCGAGATGACGGTATAGAGGTAAGATTAGATTAGATTAGATTTAGACTAGATTTAAATTTATAGCCAGTGACAATGTATGAAATAAAGCTAGTTGAATGCAGTTGGCATTTCATACAACCAGGAGTGTAATGTAGCGAATATATAAATACGTTTAAAATTAACATTTGCGGAAAATGTATTATATGTGAAAACAGATGCCTAAATGAACAATCACATGAGATCAATATGATATAGAAATTAATGTATATTTAACAAAGTGAGATAAATGAACTAAATAGAACAGCTACTATAGTAAATTTAGCTCTATAAATGTACTGTAGGAAGGCTCAACAGCGCGCGCTACACAAACAGGTGTTTTACATTAGCATTGGTGGTTGTGTGTGTGTGTTGGTTTGTGTGTGTTGGGGGGGTTTGATGTTTGGGTGGTTGGGTTGATGTTGTGGGGGGGGGGGTCTTTAGTCTGTTGGTCTTTAATATTAGGTCAGTGTTTACAGTGTTGTCCCGGATGAAGGGGCTATAAGGAGCTGATGGTTGGAGGCAGGTGCGCTCGAGACGCACCGTTTCCCAGCTGATTCCCACACTTTTACCCCTTTTTACTTCCAGCTCTCGAGCTCAAGATCATCCCGTGCTTTTCCTCCAGTGTCTCGAGCGGAATGGGACAGATAATCTGCGTCAAGAAGCGCAAACAGAAGCGCGTTAATCGGCTCCTCTGTGCCTTTTCCCCGGGGACGCGCCTCAGAGCTAGCGGCGAGTTCATCTATATAAAAAAGGGCCCGGCGAGGAAATTCACGCGCGGACACGATAATAAGCAAATGAATAAAATATAGGAGTCAATGGGGCAGATGAAGCGATGTTGATATTTAAATTTATTTAAAAGGCTTGAGCCTTTTAGCGCTTGGAGAGCTCGAGCTCAGCGCCGGCTGCCTTCACGCGCTTTATAATGTTTTATAATCTGGAGAACCTGTAGAACCACATGAAGATATGTGCACAAATCAAAATAAAAAGTAAATAAATTAATAACTTAATGAATCAATAAACCCATTGCTTTTATATCGTTTATTTGTCAACACATTAATAAAAAAATAAACGGGCGGAAAAAAAACGCAAATAAAAAACGCAAAAACGCTGGACAGCTTGGTTCAAGTGTTATTGGCATGTTGCTTTATTTTTTATGTGTCAACACAAATATTAAATGCGCCAAAAAAAGACTTAAATTGTAAATTGTCTTTTTTGTCACCAAAATGTAAACATACTGTATCTCCACACTGAAAAGCAGAACTTGTTGACCCTCCCCGAGTGAACTTTGCACCAAAATTCTTTTCCTCCTCACTGAAAAAACACGAATACAAAAACGTCAACTCAAAAACGCTATTTCCAGAGAGCTGGACAGTTTGGTTTCAGTGTTATTGACATATTACTTAATTTAAGCATAATCTGGCAAAAAAAAGAAATGCAAATATAAACATATCACTGGAATGAAAAAGCAAGATCCGTTCATCTCTCCATCAGTGTTTTTTCCCACCAAAGTTTGCTGGTTTTCTTCGCACTAAAAATACAGCTAAAAAGACAGCTGCTGAAGATTCAGATTGGATTCAGATTAGGTTGCTTTTAAACTTTTTCCAGTTGAATCTAAATGAATTGTATGAACGAATTGAACTCTGAAGGGTTAAGAAATACACGCCTATTGCATTATGGATTCTTTGTGAGTGTGAAAAAAGGCATAACGTGAATCAATTATTATTATTTTTTGTTGTTTTTGGTTGTTGTTGAGCCCCCAAGCGTATTTTCCCAAAAACGTTAGCGTGCAAACGTGCTTCCTCCATGCCAAAGTCAAAATCAACATTTGTCAACATTACAATCATAAAATATATGCATATATAATAAACATATACAGTACTGGGCAAATGTTTTAGGCACCTGTGGGAATTTTAGTAAAGAAAAAGCTTTCCATCTGTAAAGTAAGTGTTTATTATCTCAGTAAAACACATTACAGCACTACAATAACTACAAACAGCAATTTTTACAAAAAGCAGAGCTTTTACAGCCCTGTTTTCCTTAAAACATCACCTAATCTCCCCTCCTCATCTGAGTTTAATAGAGTTATTCCTAGTTCTCATCATATTAATCAACACCTGATTTGGTAAATTGGTAAATGTGGTAAATCAGGTGAGCTGTTGATGGAACTGAACATAATATGCCCATGCTGTCTGAGGAGCATCCAGGAGAAATCAGGAATCTCTACACTTTGTTCTTCAGCTTGGCTTAGTTAGTTAAAAATGAGAATTCCTTGTTGCATTTTACTGTATGTATGTTTATTTGCATCTGTTCAAACATATATGGTGCTTTTTTTCAGATAAAAACACTCATATTGCTGAGATAAATGGATTAGTGTAATTTGCTTTGGTGCCTACAACTTTTGCACAGTACTGTATATAACTTGTTGACCTCACCAAGTGTCTTTTTTCCAACAGAGGTTTTAGGCAGGTTGACTTTCCCACTTTTTGCACAAAAAACGTGAATGCAAACACAAGAAATCCCCCCAAAAAACGCGAGCTTTACCTCAGGAATCTGGTGCACTTTCCTACAGCACTGTCTGTATTTACTGTAAAACAGTGGATAGATGGAACTGTTAATCTATGGCAATGCAATATATGTATATGGCATTATTGATCATATGAAGGCTTAGTGGTTAGCACGTTCGCCTCCCAGCACCTGGGGTCTTGGGTTCAAGTCTCTATCTGGGTGGAGTTTCCATGTTCTCCCTGTGCTTGTGTGGGTTTCCTTCGGGGAGTCTGGTTTCCTCCCACAGTCCAAAAACATGGAGATCAGGTAAATTGGGTACTCTAAATTGCCCAGAAAAATCGAATACTCCAAATTGCCAAAAAAATCTAATACTCTAAATTGCCCAGAAAAATGTAATACTCTTAATTGCATAGAAAAAAACCTCTAAATTAATCAGGTAAATTGAGTATTGTAAATTGCTCAGAAAAAATGAAATAAAACTGATATGGAAAGAATAAAATATATGTTTTCTGGGTAGTTGTTTTTATTCTGTTTGTGTTTCCATGAAATCTGGTCTTTCATTCTTCAAGACCAAACCTGGTCTGGGTTTAAGTTTGGTTTAGCACTGCTTCGATTTACTTACTTAGTCTGCAAAACATTGGCAGTGTAGAACTGTGAATAAATTGTGGAGGATAATTTCATCATTGATTATAACTGATTTGTAAATATTATAGCAAAATCAGATGGAATAAAGAAACAATACTTTATTAAATATTTGTGAAGAATGAAAAAAAAAACAACAGGCATAGAAACACACTGAAAAGTGAATCCACATTAATAAGCTCGCACCAAATTTTGCTTCCTCCACGCCAAAAACTTGAACTTGAAAACGCAACCAAACGCCCCCCAAAATATGAGCACCTGTTCCAGACCTTCCTCTTTGGGGTGCTGGACCAAACCGTGGGTACTGGGTTCAGTACTAACTGGTTTTACTTACTTACTTTGTCTAATCTAACATTTACTGTGAATAAACTGTATTGGAATAAAGGAATAAAGATACAATGCTTTACTAATAACTTGTAAACAATACAAAAACAATACAAATAAAATTTTTTTATGAAAATATAATCATATCATCTTGTATTTTTGGACCTCCCCAATGGCATGCACTTGTTTTTTAATCTGCAAAACCCTGGATGAATGAATAAGGCATATATCACACACTGTTGTTGGTGATTGTTAATACTGATTGTAAATACTGCATTTAATGGAGATAAAAGCGGATAAACGCGAACCAATTTTAATCCAATTTTTATATAGGAAAATATAATCATATCCCTACAATGAAGACGATGTATTTTGGACCTCCCCAAGTTTTTTATTCCCACCAAAGCTTGCACCAAATGTTGCTTCCTCCACGCCAAAAAATTGAACTTGAAAACGCAACCAAACGCCCCCCAGAAAATGAGCACCTGTTCCAGATCTTCCTCTTTGGGGTGCTGGATCAAACCTTGGAGTCTCGGTTCATCACTGACTGTTTTTACTTGGTGTCTAATCTACAAAACAGTGTGAATGTGTGAACAAACTGTGGATGAATAAATTCATATTGCATTACTGATTTTTTTGTGAATATTGCTGCCGGAATAAAGGAGCATTGCTTAATTGATCATTTGTGAACAATACAAAAAAGTGGCGTATAGAATATGGAACAAATTGGAAAGTGAATCTACATTAATCTCACAATTATCTATGAAAATATCATCATAGCATCATGTTTGTTTGAATTTTTTTATCTGCAAAACTCTGGTTGGATGAATTTGAATAAGGCATGAATGAATGAGGCATATCACACACTGTTGTTGGTGGTTGTTTGTGAATACTGCATTCAAAAGCGGATAAACGCGTACCAACTTTAATCCAATTTTTATCTATGAAAATATAATCATATCCCTACAATGAAGACGATGTATTATGGACCTCCCCACGCGCCTTATTTCCACCAAAGCTCGCGCGCAAATTGGCTTGCTTCGCGTTCTCCAAAAAAAAAACGCACCGCGGACGCCTTTTTTTCAGCCATTAAAAATGGTATTTACTGGAGTTAAACGGTATTTAGTGGCTCTCCGGTCATCCATCAGCTATCAGGCATCAGCCATCATCCATCCACAGCCCTTGGGCGACGCGCACAAAGCCATCAGCCCCTTCACAGCGAAGCCGTAAATGTAGTAAATTATTCCGGGGGGGCGCGCCGCTGCTCTCGTAAAGTTTTCTTTTAATTATTCGCTTAAACATTTTAACAAAACTGCGCAATATTTGCATTTGTGAAGATGCTGGATTAGAGCATTTTGTTAATTGCTGCATATATAGAAAGAGAGAGGCGCTCTCTGCCCCGCGCGTCCCCCTTCGTCTTTCCCCTTTTCCATTCTCCACGCGCGCCCTGGGGGAGCGCTCCAAAGCGGCTCGGTTTATTCCTTCGTAATTTTGCGCCGATCAATTCATTGAAGGCAGAAAAGGGGGCTACAGTGTCTTTCTGCGAGAAGAAAGGTTGAATTGTTGACGTGACCCACCCTGACGGGCCGCGAGGAGAGGCGAGGCGAGGCAGCGCTTGAGTCAACAGGCCCCCGTCCCGCAGGCCTGGCCCTCCTAATTTTTCATTTGCGCGCGCCTTTCTTAGACTTGTCTCTTATCTATCAGATTAAAAGAGCAGCTCGTAACAAATCAGTCTGCCCGGTTTACAAGAGCGTTTCAAAGAGGACAAAAGAGGCAGGGGCCGTCGGGTACCTGAGTCTGGTATAGACGGTGCGGCCGGCGCTGCAGCTGAGTCGATGGGGCTTGGAGAAAAATGCGCACGAAACAAAATACTCGAATCCTGGAAAGAAAGAAGGCGCCTTTGTACGTTTCTTTAGAAATCAAGCAATTCTGCATGACAAAGGACAATTAATAAGCCGTCTTTTCACGACCAGCAGCTGGTTTCCCCGTCAAGCAAAGTTGGGGAGGAGGAGGAGGAAAAAAAGCGCAGGCTGAATGCGCGCAAAAAGCCCCTTTGCGCGCAGACAGCTACCCAAGGTGACCCATTTGGCACAGTTGAAATGAGCGGGCCGAGGCGAAAGCGAGGGAACTGTCAAAAACGTTTAAGCTGGAATATCTTGAAATTGCAAATCCCTTTATGTGGAGGGACGCTGCGCGATGTGGGCGAAGCGCACAATGGAGGTGGTTAAGTTGGAGAGGCTTTGGAAACGGACACGTGGCCTCCTCCTCTCTCAATGAGGGCTCGCATTGGATGGAGGCCGCTCGCGTGGCTCTGAGCTCGAGCTCGAGCGCGCTTTAAAAAAAGCTTTAAGAAAAAAAGCACAAGCGGTTTAAACTTGTTTTTTTAAAAGTCGACTTTTTTAGAACGTGTTTTTTTTAATGTTTACGTTTTAAAACTAAAACATAATCGGCGTGTTTTAGTGGTAAAACCATCCAATCCAGCAAACGCTGAAACGCTGCACCCTCTGTTTAACTGTTTATATAAAGTTTGTAGACAAAGGTAAAACAGAGATCGTGGGTTCAAAGGTTTGAAAAACGTCTGGACTTTTAATTTTTTTGTTTGTTCGGTTTTTGTTTCAGTAAACAAACAAAAAAACAATCCAGCAAACGCTGAAACGCTGCACTCTTTAGTTATTTAGTTTATATAAAGTTTGTAGACAAAGATAAAACAGAGATTGTGGATTCAAATGTTTAAAAAGCATTTTGACTTTTATTTTTAACTTTTGCTTGTTTGTTCGGTTTTTGTTTCAGTAAACAAACAAACAAAAAAACAAACAATCAAGCAAGCCAGCTTACTGAGTCTGGTTACATGGAAAATATTAGCGAGTTTTTCACTCGTTTAAAACGTGACTCCAGACACACTAAACACAAGTTGTAAACAGAATTTAAACAAGACTGACTTTGTTTATGAGTTAGAAATTGTCTTCTGAGAACTTCTGAGAAACCTGTTGCAGCTCAATCAGAAGTTCATCTCTCTTCTAACAGATACAGCAAATACATGATCGTGGAGATGAATCCAGTCAAATTTGCCAAAAAGTAAAAAAATATATTTAATAAAAAATCACTTTTGCGTTGTATTTAAGTTGTTTTAAGTTCATATATTCAATGTATACAGCAATAAACAAACAAACAAGCACACTCTTTCATTTGTGATGCAGATCAAGTAGCTTATAAAAACATAATAGCTCTATATTGCTATTATGACAGTATTTATTGTAATTTAATACCTCTAAATACATTTTCTCACCTTTTCACAAACATTAAACTGGATTTAACCTGAGCATTTTGGTAATTATTGAGATCTAATTGGTCGTTTAACATCTGGAAACTTACTAAACTTCACTTTGGCCAATTTTTACCATGTCATAAACACAGCCCTGATATTAAGATGCATCCACAGAATAGATTGAATTTAGGCTGTTTTTTGTTCATTCATTTCATTTATAAATCAATAAACAAGCAAGCACCAAATTCCCTTTATTTAAAATACACAAATTTGATTATCATGGAAATCATGGAAATTGGTTTAAACACCTCTAAAAACAATATTTCTGTCATTTAAAACATATTAACTCTATCTAAACCAAGTGTTTCAAGTTCAATCAAAGTTCAAAGTTACTCACTTTAACTCTCCACAGACCAGTGGATTAACTCTAAACAGGATTTGGTGCAGTTTCATATTCTAGTTGTCTTTTGTTGGGTTTTGTTAATTAATTGGGTTTAAATATAAATATACAAGCAAACAGCCAATATCCCTAGTTTCCAATGTATTTTTGCTTATAAAAATGGTTGAAAAACTGCCATTAAAATAGTAATTCTGTCATTTAAAACATCATAACTCCAACTAAACCAAGTGTTTCAAGTTCAGTTTACTCACTTCAAGTCTCCACAGACCAGTGGATTAACTCTAAACAGGATTTGGTGCGGTTTCTAGTGATTATCCAGTCAGAATTAGTCTTTAAACCTGTGGGAAACCTGTTGGAGTCCAGTTTGGAGACTCTTTAATGGAATCTCCTTCCATCTCACTGGATTTGGTTGGGTTTGGTCAGTAGATACAGCCCAACTGTGGCAATACATCAATATAGTTGAGTTTTACTTAAAAAATAAAGCATAGGGCATATTCTAGTTGTCTTTTGTTGGGTTTTGTTAATTAATTGGGTTTATATATCAATATACAAGCAAACAGCCAATATCCCTAGTTTCCAATGTATTTTTGCTTATAAAAATGGTTGAAAAACTGCCATTAAAATAGTAATTCTGTAATTTAAAACATCATAACTCCAACTAAACCAAGTGTTTCAAGTTCAGTTTACTCACTTTCACCCTCCACAGACCAGTGGATTAACTCTAAACAGGATTTGGTGCGGTTTCTAGTGATTATCCAGTCAGAATTAGTCTTTAAACCTGTGGGAAACCTGTTGGAGTCCAGTTTGGAGACTCTTTAATGGAATCTCCTTCTATCTCACTGGATTTGGTTGGGTCTGGTCAGTAGATACAGCCCAAATGTGGCAATACATCAATATAGTTGAGTTTTAATAAAAAAAAATAAAGAATATTTATGTCATATTTTAGTTGTTTCTTATTAGGTTTTGTTAATTAATTGGGTTTATATATCAATAAACAAGCATGAAACCAATATCCCACGTTGTCAATGTATTTTTTCCTATGAAAAAAGGGGAAAAATACTTTAAACTGTCTTTAAAACAGTATTTCTGCAATTTAAAACATATTAACTCTATCTAAACCAAGTGTTTTAATTTCAGTTTGCTCACTTTAACTCTCCACAGACCAGTGGATTAACTCTAAACAGGATTTGGTGCGGTTTCTAGTGATTATCCAGTCAGAATTAGTATTTAAACCTGTGGGAAACCTGTTGGAGTCCACTTAACCATGGGATCTCCTTCCACCTTATTGGCTTTGGTTGGGTTTGGTCAGTAGATACAGCTTTTAGTGTGGCAATACCTCCATTCAGCAGATGTTTAATTAAGAATAAAGCAAGTTTATGTCATTTTCTAGTTGTCTTTTGTTGAAACTTTTTTTTTCACTTTATTGGGTTGCTAGAGCAACAAACAAGAAAACAACCCATTTTCTCAGTTTAGCGTGTAGATTTGGTGATTTAAATAATGGAAAATGTGCTAAATTGCTATTAAATAAGTATTTCTGTTTTTCAATATTTACTTTAACCCTCCACAGACCGGTGGATTAACTATAAACCAGATTTGGTGCAGATTCTTGTCATAATCCAGACAAAATAGCTTTAAACCTGTGGGAAACCAGTTGGAGTCCACTTTGGACACTTTTTCAATGGATTTGGATGGATTGTGGAAATACATCAAAGTCAGCGAGTTGTATATAAGTTGTAATTTGTTAATGTTTTCTATTTTTAGAGCAGTAAACGTACATCCTTCGTTTGGGGTGCAAATTTGGAGGTCTAGATGGTGGAAAATACCTTAAATTGCAATTAAAACATCCTTTTTCTCATTTAAAACATCTAAAAAGCGTGTCCCGAGTCCAGTTTTCTCACTTTAACCACTCCATAGTAAGTCCTAAACAGGATTTGGTTCGGTCTCGGGTCATTATCCAGACTGAATTGGTCTTTAAACCTGTGGGAAACCTGTTGGAGTCCAGTTTGGCCACTCTTTAATGGGATCTCCTTCCATCTCAATGGCTTTGATTTGAGCAAACAACGCTGAGGTCAGTGGATACAGCCCTGATTGTGGCGATGCATCCAGTCAGGAAATCTATTACGACAGGACAGGCATTGATCATGACCTTGCAAGTGCGGCACACCCCCCAACCCCCACCAATCCACCAATCCACCAACTTAATGGACACTCCACATCAACTTAAACCAACGTAAACCAATATGGCTCCAATATTGAACCCATAAGACCAACTATCCTGGAAAAATAATGGGCCGCTGACCTTCTGCCATTTCCAAGTTATGTTCCTGATGTTCCTATGGAGACAACTATGGAGAGAAAGGAAATGAAGAGGATCTGTAGCTGTAGCTGTAGCTGCACCTGCGACGTCAAGAGGTGGAGGAATAATGACCCGAGCTGAACGGGGAACCCCACTTGGTTCTCAAGTGGTGGCTTTAAGTCTAAAGGAGATGCCACTGTTGTCGGCCTGATTCCAACTTTCTCCAGAGTTCCCAGAACTCTTCCAATTCTCCCAATTCTCCCAACTCTACCAACTTTCCAATTATTCCAGCTCTCACAACTCTACACTGTAAAAAAGCTAACCCAACTGTCCAAAAAGCCTCTCCAATCACCACCAACTATATTAACTATTGCAATAATCCCAAATATCCAAACAATCCCAACTCTGGCGTTCATCCCAATTTTCCAAACAAAACCCAAATCTACCAATTATCCCAACTCTCCAAACAATCCCAACTCTACCAACTTTCTAAACTATACTAACTATCCCAACTATACCAAACAATCCCAACTCTACCAAACAATCCCAACTCTACCAACAATCCAAACTATACTAACTATCCCAACTATACCAAACAATCCCAACTCTACCAAACAATCCCATCTCTACCAACTATCTTAACTATTTTAACTATGTCAATTATCCCAACAATCCCAACTTTACCAATCATCCCAACTCTACCAATCATCCAACTCTCCAATACAATCCCAACTCTACCAAGTATCCCAAATCCCCAAACAATCCCAACTCAATCAATTATCCCAACTCTAACAATTATCCAAACTCTCCAAACAATCCCAACTCTACCAATTATCCCAACTATCCCAATGATCCCAACTCTCCAACAATCCCAACTTTACCAACTATCCCAAATTTACCAATCAGCCCAACTCTCCAAACAATCCCAACTCTCCAAACAATCTCAACTCTACCAATTATCCAAAATATTCAAACAATCCCAACTCTACCAATTATCCCAACTTTCCAAACAATCCCAACTCAACCAACTATCTAAACTATACTAACTATCCCAATTATCTCAACTCTCCAAACAATCCCAGCTTTACCAACTATCGTAACTATTCTAACTATGTCTAACAATTATCCCAAATCTACCAATTATGCCAACGATCTTATCTCTATCACAACTATCACAACTTTTTTGTTTTGCATCCTAAATATTTACAGTGTGCCATCTCTCCAAAGTCTCCAAATGCTAACAACTATCCAAATTCCCAACTATCCTAGCAATCTAAACTATCCCAACCTTACCAACTATCCCAGGTATCCCAACTACACCACCTATCCCAACTATATAAACTTTCCCATTTATTCCAACTGCATTAACTATCCCAAATCTACCAACTCTCCCAACTCTCCCAATTTAATAAGCTTTTCCAATAATCTATCTCTATCAACACTTCCATCTATCCCAACTCTACAAAATTTCCCGTTTATCCTATCTCTATCATTAATCCCAACTCTACCAATTACCCAACTTTCTAAACAATCCCAACTCAACTGACTAAACTATACTAACTATCCCAATGATCCCAACTCTCCAAACAATCCCAACTCTACCAATTATCCCAACGATCCTAACTCTACCAACTATCACAACTTTTTTGTTGTGCATCCTGAAATGTTTACAGTGTGCCATCTCTTCGAAATCTCCCAATGCTAACAACTATCCAAATTTTCAACTATCCTAGCAATCTAAACTATCCCAACCTTACCAACTATCCCAGTTATCCCAACTACACCACCTATCCCAACTATATAAACTTTCCCATTTATTCCAACTGTATAAACTATCCCAAATCTAGCAACTCTCCCAACTATCCCAACTCTACAAACTTTCCAAAGTATCCTATCTCCATCATCAATCCCAACTCTACCAACGTTCCCAACTCCACGACTCTTCCAACTCTTCCAACTCTCCAAACTATTCTAACTCTACTAACTATCTTAACTATCCAAACTTATCTTAACTATCTCAACACTACCAACTATCTAAACTCTACCAACTTTACCAACTATCTTAACTACCCTAACCTTACCAACTATCACAACTCTACCAACTCTTCCAACTATCTTAACTATCCTAACCTTACCAACTCTCCCAACTCTACAAACTTTTCCAACTCTCTTAAATATCCTAACCTTACCAACTCTACCAACTCTACCAACTATCCCAACTTTTCCAACTATCTTAACTATCCTAACCTTACCAACTCTACCAACTCTACCAACTATCCCAGCTCTCCCAACTCTACCAACTTTACCAATCTCCCAGCTCTACCAACTATCCCAGCTATCCCAACTATCCCAACAATCCTAAATTTACCAACTCTACTAACTATTCTAACTATCCAAACTTTACCAACTATCCTAACTTTACCAACTATCCCAACTCTCTCAACTCTAACAACTCTCCAAACTATCCTAAATTTACCAACTCTACTAACTATTCTTACTATTCTAACTATCCCAACTTTACCAACTATCCTAACTTTACCAACTATCCCAACTCTCCCAACTATCCTAAATTTACCAACTCTACTAACTATTCTAACTATCCCAACTTTACCAACTATCCTAACTTTACCAACTATCCCAACTCTACTAACTATCCCAACTCTACCAACTATCCTAACCTTACCAACTCTCCCAAGTCTACCAATTATCCTAACTTTACCAACTCTTCCAACTCTACCAATTATCCTAACTTTACCAACTCTCCCAACTCTACCAATTATACTAATTCTACCAACTCTCCCAACTCTACCAATGATCCTTACCTTACCAACTCTCCCAACTCTACAAACTTTTCCAACTCTCTTAACTATCCTAACCTTACCAACTATCCAACTCTACTAACTATCCCAACTTTTCCAACTATCTTAACTATCTAACCTTACCAACTCTACCAACTATCCCAGATCTCCCAACTCTACCAACTACCCCAGCTCTCCCAACTCTACCAACTTTACCAACTATCCCAACTATCCTAACTATCCCAACTCTAACAACTCTCCCAACTATCCTAACTATCCTAAATTTACCAACTCTACCAACTATTCTAACTATCCCAACTTTACCAACTATCCTAACTTCACCAACTATCCCAACTCTACTAACTATCCCAACTCTACCAACTATCCTAACCTTACCAACTCTCCCAAGTCTACCAATTATCCTAACTTTACCAACTCTCCCAACTCTACCAATTATCCTAACTTTACCAACTCTCCCAACTCTACCAATTATCCTAACTTTACCAACTCTACCAATTATCCTAACTTTACCAACTCTCACAACTCTACCAATTATCCTAACTTTACCAACTCTCCCAACTCTACCAATTATCCTAATTTTACCAACTCTCCCAACTCTACCAATTATACTAACTTTACAAACTGTACTAACTACCCTAACTTTACCAACTATCTCAACTCTATTAACTCTTCCAACTCTCCAAACTCTACCAACTCTCCCAACCATCCAAACTCTACCAACTCTCCCAACTATCCTAACTCTCCCATCTCTACCAACTATCCTAACTTTACCAACTATCCCAACTCTACTAACTGCCCCAACTCTCCCAACTGTACCAATTATCCTAACTCTCCAAACTACCCAACTATCCTAAGTTTACCAACTATTCGAACTCTCCCAACTCCTCCTAACTATCCTAAATGTACCAACTCTCCCAACTTACCCAATTATCCAATCATAACTTTCCCAACTTTACCAACTTTACCAACTATCCCAACTCTACCCATTCTTCTAACTATTCTAACTTCCCCAACAATCCTGACTCTACAATTCTTTCCAACTATCCTAAGTCTAACAACTCTCTCAAAAAACGTAACTCTACCAACTCTCCCAAACTTTACCAACTTTACCAACCCTACCAACGTTCCCAAATCTACCATTTCTCTGAACTATCCCAATTCTACTAACTATCTCACCTATACCACTTATACTAACCATTCCAACTCTATCCCAAATCTCTATCTAACTATTGTAACTAGTGTAACTGTCCCAACTCTAACAACTATTCTATTTTAACTACCCTAACTTTCCAAACACTCCCAACCGCCCCAACTCTACCAAGATTCCCAACTCTACCAAATCTATGAACTATCCCAATTCTACTAACTACCTCAACTATTCCAACTATCCCATTTCTACCAACTATTTAAACTCTACCAACTTTACCAACTATCCCATTTCTACCAACTCTCCCAAATACCATCCCTACTAATTATTCTAATTCTACCAACCTTCCCCGCCTTCCTCACTACCCCGCCTCTACCTAATATCCCAACTCTCCCAGCTCTCACATCTCTAACAGCTCTCGCAGTTCTTCTTCTGATTGAATTTAGCACAGTTAAACAATTCCTATCACCTCTGAGCCCCGGTGCTATTGAAGTCTTTCTGAACTGATCAAACGCGCTTGGCTGCAGTTAAATGGGCCCGGCTTTCTCCCGTTCACATTTAAATATGGGAATTAGTCATGAGCTCTGACACAAGCTGCAGAAATTGCTCAACTGTTGGCCTTTTTTCCTCCGCCGGGAGCCGAGGGGGGCTGAATTCATTATTTAGAGTTTAGCGTGGAGGTGAGGGACCTCTCCACCAGCCTTTTACCGGCGTGTCATAACAAGAACCGAGCTGGAAATGAGCTGCTGAGCTTTCAGCTCATTCAACACAACTCTCCCACAAACAAAACACACACACACACACACACTATACACACATTATACACTATACTCTCATTCAACACAACTCTCCCACAAACAAAACACACACACACACACACACACTATACACACATTATACACTATACTCTCATTCAACACAACTCTCCCACAAACAAAACACACACACACACACACACTATACACACACTATACACACACTATACACACATTATACACTATACTCTCATTCAACACAACTCCCTCACAAACAAAACACACACACACACACACACACACACTATACACACACTATACACACATTATACACTATACTCTCATTCAACACAACTCTCCCACAAACAAAACACACACACACACACACACACACTATACACACATTATACACTATACTCTCATTCAACACAACTCTCCCACAAACAAAACACACACACACACACACACTATACACACACTATACACTATACTCTCATTCAACACAACTCTCCCACAAACAAAACACACACACACACACACACACACACTATACACACATTATACACTATACTCTCATTCAACACAACTCTCCCACAAACAAAACACACACACACACACACACACTATACACACACTATACACACACTATACACACATTATACACTATACTCTCATTCAACACAACTCTCCCACAAACAAAACACACACACACACACACACACTATACACACACTATACACACACTATACACACATTATACACTATACTCTCATTCAACACAACTCCCTCACAAACAAAACACACACACACACACACACACACACACACTATACACACACTATACACACATTATACACTATACTCTCATTCAACACAACTCCCTCACAAACAAAACACACACACACACACACACACACACACACTATACACACATTATACACACATTATACACTATACTCTCATTCAACACAACTCTCTCACAAACAAAACACACACACACACACACACACACACACACACTATACATACAATAAACACACACTACACACGATATATACACATAATACCCACATTATACACACACTACACACATTACACACTTATTCACCATAACTCTCACAAACAAAAAAACACACACACACTACACACATTATACACACTACACAGACTATATACACTATACTCTCATTCAATATAACTCTCTCACAACCAAAACACACACACACTATACACACTATACACATTACATACACTACACACTCATTCACTACAACTCTCTCACAAACAAAACACACACACTATACACACATTATACACACACTACACACTATATACACACTATATACACTATACTCTCATTTACTATAACTCTTTCACAAACAAAACACACACACACTATACACAATATACAAACTATACACATTACATATACTACACACTTCCTATAACTCTTTTACAAACAAAACACACACACACAATACACACACACACCACACACACTATACACAAAATATACACTATACTCTCATTCAGTATAACTCTTTCACAAACAAAACACACACACACTATACACAATATACACACTATACACATTACATATACTACACACTTCCTATAACTCTTTTACAAACAAAACACACACACACACAATACACACACACACCACACACACTATACACAAAATATACACTATACTCTCATTCAGTATAACTCTTTCACAAACAAAACACAGACACACACCCTACACACACTATACACACACTATACACACACTATACACACTATACACACACAAATATATACAATATATACACACTATACACAATATACACACTATACACAATATACACACTATACACACTACATACTCTATACACACTTTTAATCAAAATCATTAAATATACACTCTACACACTCTACACAATATACAAACTATACACTTTATACACACTATAAACTTTATACACACTATACACTTTATACACACTATACACTTTATACACACTACACACTATATACACTACACAATACACTGCACACACAGTCGCACACTATACACACTATAGACTAACCACAATACTATACAGATTACACCATAACCACTACACACTATATGTTTTACACACTATACACTATACTCACTATTCATACCGCCATATGTATGTATTAATTGTGTAATTATTTTGCAATGACAAAAAAATATCTCTATCATATTTTTTATTATGTTATTACAGGAAATTATCTTAATTTTATGGGATATGCGGTATATATGGCATTTCACATTGAATATTACAAGAAAGCATCTCACTACTATGAGATATTATGTCATTATTATGACACATTATTACATTATTATGATTATTGTGAGATGTAATAAAACAATAGAAATACATTGTTTTTTATAGACTGTATCATAACAGTATGCTGATAGATTAGATGGTGTTTCAGACTTTCAATATACTGCAGTTAATCAAAGTAATCAAAATATTACCTTGCGTTAATATTCCTGTATAAAAAGGACCTTATTGGCTTTTTTAATGAACAGAGTAGTGCGCCCCCTGTAGGCGAGCATTAAATACATCTCACTCACGTTTTAGAGACAAAAATATTTTTTGTTTTTTTGCTTTCTATATACATATCTACACTATAACGACTTCTGAATCTATCTATCTATCTATCTATCTATCTATCTATCTATCTATCTATCTATCTATCTATCTATCTATCTATCTATCTGTCTGTCTATCTGTCTGTCTATCTATCTGTCTGTCTATCTATCTATGTATCTATCTATCTATCTATCTATCTATCTATCTATCTATCTGTCTGTCTGTCTGTCTGTCTGTCTGTCTGTCTGTCTATCTATCTATCTATCTATCTATCTATCTATCTATCTATCTGTCTGTCTGTCTGTCTGTCTGTCTGTCTGTCTGCCTGCCTGCCTGTCTGTCTGTCTGTCTGTCTATCTAGAGTTTAATAAGAAAATACAACAAACTCCACTCATCACATCAGGTGACAGTAATGAATCAGGTGAGATCTGTATATATTTACCTGCAGTGTGAGGATTTCTGTCAGTCTGCCCAGGTGCACATCCTGCCACAACATTAATACCACCTGTACCACCAGTACTGTCTCTCCACAGCCTCACTACTGACCCACTGCTGGAGTTACAGCGCCATCTACTGACCATCTGCCTGCATTATACTCTACTCATCTACACTGACTGCCTGTACAGTATTTAATATAAACTGCAAATGTAGAGCTGAAACATTAAACAGCCAAAGAAATTATGCAATAGAACAAAACTATATATTTTTTATTACATATTTTTATTAATATTATTATTTTTTTATGATTTATTACTAGTAGTAGCAGTATTCTTTATCATCTTCTTTTTCTTCTTCTTCTTCTTCTTCTTCTTATTATTATTATAAGTATTATTAATATTATTATTAGTAGTAGTAGATTAGTAGTGATTGATAAGCACAGTGCTGTTATTATAAGAATAATTTAAGCACAGTTTTAATATGTTTTTAGAGTTAAATTGGACAAATTTGCTTTGATTGTATTAGAAGATCAGTGAAAATAACATATGATGAGTATACCTTGTCCACATTAAGTGTAACTTCATATTATATAAAATACATATACGTAGTAATTAATTAAAAATTTATTACAAATTAAAACTGAGTTAACGTATTAATTAATGTGTTTAAATAAGACAGAACTATTACATTATTAAATCACTAAAACTATTAAACTATAAATTACTTTTTTTTTCTCACAACACGTTAGCAACCACCTAGCAACACCTTAGCAACCACGAGCAGCACCTTAGCAACCACCGAACAACACCTTAGCAACTACAGAGCAATATCTTCATAAATAAAAATAAAAAAATCCTTTATGAATAGTTGCATCTGTGTACAGTATAACCTCTCTCTTATAATATATATATATATATATATATATATATATATATATATATATATATATATATATATATATATATATATATATATATATACAATATTATTAATTACTAAGTATATTAAATTCATTTGTACTTATTATTTAATTACTTTGAATTTGGTATTAATTTTAATTTATTTTTAAAGCAATTATATTGCTCTGCTACATTATAAATAGTATAATCAATGTTATAAGATTTTAAATAAATGTTGATGTATCGCTTTTGATTGTGATTAGTGATTTAGTGAATCAATTTAATTTGAATTGAATTGTAGTTGGTTGCAGTACTCCTCCGCTCCGGCAGGGGGCGGAAGCGTGCCGCTGAATTCATTACCGAAGAAATCCTCCTCGTCCTCCGGTCTTTTGCGTGTCTCCGCAGAGTGCGGGGTGGTATGGCGTCCAGCGTGTTGAGATACACCTGCAGGGTCCTTCCAGTAAGAGCCCGGATGTTGTCCTTCGTGCCCCAGGTGTCTCCAGGTGAGTGGGGGTCCTGCAGGTATCTGGGGGCGCGTGTCAGAGTGGGGCGATGATCCCAAACCAGACTGGAATAAACTGGAGTCAGTCTGAACACAACACGCCCACTCTTTATATTATCTTCTTTAACTTAACGTTCAGAAAACGTTCTGTTAACCATGGTATGATGCTATCTATCTGTTTATCTGTCTATGTATCTGTCTGTCTGTATTTTACATAACATTCCCAGCAAACATTATGGAAACATTAAAAGTACATTCCCAAAAGTGAAAATTTAAATACTGACACAAGTGGCTTTACAGCAACGTTACGAGAACATTTTAAAGGTTAAAAATAAAACGTTAGATAAAAACGTTCCAATAACATACCAAACATACGGTATGGTGCTGATGACCTATCTATCTGTCTGTCTGTCTGTCTGCCTGTCTATATATCTGTCTGTTTATATATCTTATCTATCTGTCGGTCTGTTTCTTTTTTCATAACTTTATGGGAACGTTAAAAGTAACAGCAAGTAAGTTACAGCAATGTTACCCAAATATTTAAAAGGTTAAAGAAAAAAAACATTAGCTAAAAACGTTCCAACAACATTCCAAATAGTCCGATGCTGATGATCTATCTATCTGTCTGTCTGTCTATATATTTGGCTGTTTATCTGTCTGTCTGTTTTTTTATTTAACATTCCCAGCAAACATTGTGGAAATGTTAAAAGTTACATTACCAAACCTATAAATGTAAACACTGACACAAGTAACATTGCAGCAATGTTATCACATAAAACGTCACACAAAAACGTTAACATCCATTATGTTTGCTGCAAACATTACAAAAAACACTGATACATTGGAGCAACGTTACCAGAACGTTTAAAACGTTCAACAAAAAAACGTTACAACACACCAAATAAGTTTTTTTTTTTACTTTAACGTTTAGAAAAACGTTCTAGTAACCATAGTCCGATGATAATGATCTATCTATCTATCTGTCTGTCTGTCTGTCTGTCTGTCTAAACTTATATTTGTCTGTTTATCTGTTTGTCTGTTTTTTACATTCCCGAAACTAAAAATGTAGACACTGACAATAGTGACGTTGCAGCATAGTTACCAAAACGTTTAAACGTTAAACAAAAAAAAAAACGTTACATAAAAACATTAACATTTCCATAATGTTTCCTGGGAACGTTATGTAAAAAAAAAACAGACAGATAAACAGCCAAATAAATTGACAGACAGACAGAAAGACAGATAGATAGATAGATGACCTATGATATGTCGTATATGATATAACGTTATATGAAATACAATTTAATAACATACCGAAACATTAACGTTAACTTGGTCTGATGCTGATGATGTGTCTGTCTATCTGTCTGTTTTTTTACATAACGTTCCCAGCAAACAGCAAACAAAAAAATTAAATACGTTAAATAAAAACGTTAACATTTCCATAATGTTTACCTGGAATGTTATGTAAAAAAATGATCTATTATTGTACCGAAGAGTTCTTCTAACTATGGGCGATGCTATAGACCTTTTTTAAAGAGTTGTCTAATGAATCATGAAGCTGTGTGTAGTGCAATCTGGTATTTGTACCTAGCTGTGCAGTAGATATGTGAACATGGGAGTCCTCCGAGTCAGTGCTTCTCAAACCATGGTCAGGAGACCCCCGGTACCCCAGGGTGGTTCATCAGGAGATGTCAGCGTATAAGGATTTCATCTGTAATATTCATAATATCAGATTTAACCAGATAAACCCTGAATGTAAAGCCATACTTCAGTTCCTTGCTACTTTAATAGGTCCTACAACTGAACCCTGCAGAACCCCACCCTTCCCAACCTTCCCAATAGCATGTGTCCAATAGCCTGCCTGGTTTAAATAGCAGCAGAGCTTCTGAATATATCTACACTGATGGGTGTGGTGTTCTGAAAATGAGGTGTGTTCAGGTATATTTCTGGAGTTTTGCTTGTTTATCTTGGTAACAGAAAACACAGGAGCTCCACTGACTGAATACAACCTAGACAGACGTTGCTATTTTGACATTAAATTATCAACAATGCTGGTGAAGGTGTACTTTTCCTGTCAGTATGATAGCAAAGACAAAATAGGGCTCTTAGTGTTATCATGTGTGTTATGAATAGGTGGGGACAATATGGCCTTAAAGTTATACTAAAGTTTAGGGCTATGATTAGGGCTGCACAATATTGGAATGGTTTTACATTGCAAATTTTCTTTTTTCAACAATATATATCATAGTATTAAACAATGCAGGGCCCATGACGTCACTAGTCTCACGTCCAGACCAATCAAGAGCTGAGTCAGCACCGAGCTCTCAAAACTCGAGAAAAACAGCAAAACAACAGCAATCGGCCCTTTAATCAGCATTTAAATGGCTTTTTAAAAGGTAAATAAGATTTAAGGTTTGTTTTTCTGCAATTTAAAGCGTGAATTCAGCTGTAACTGGAAATATCTGCGCTGCTAAACTGTGCTGGACAGCTTTCAACAAATGCATTTACAAGCACGTGCCCAGCCATGTGGATGGAGGCCATGATCCCGCTCATGCTTCTCAGGCAGCAGCAGCCTGTCACTCACAGAGACACAGAGACAGCGCTGTGTATCTACTTCTTGTGTCAAGAATCAAAACATTGCAACATGACGTGCTTTATATTTAAACGCTCTTTCCTGCACAGTATAGTGATTTTATTGTTTATTGTTTTTGTGTGCTTTAAGCTCTGATGATGTTCTTGATAAAATAGCATCATATTGAACGATATGGAGTTTTGGCTTATTTGTCGTATTATTAAAAGAGGAATTATAATAAGATGTGGTGCACATGTAGTGGTCTAATGCAGCTGATCTCTGATGTAATCCAGTGTGTTTTCTGTGTGTAGGGGTCCGTCATAAGACCACCGTACAGTACGCCACGCGGCCCGACCTGCCCAGGCTGGCGTACAGGAAGCTGAAGGGGAAGGGTCCGGGCGTGGTCTTCCTGCCCGGCTACGCCTCCAACATGGGGGGGCTGAAAGCAGAAGCCCTGGAGGAGTTCTGCAGATCTCTGGGACACTCTTACCTCAGGTGCACTACAGTGTTCACTATCGTTTTATAAGATATGATACTTTGAATTCGGTAGCGATACTCAAACAATACGTTTTTTAGATACCTTTTTCCAAACTGTAACCAAAAACTAGAAAAAACTGCGTATTATTTATTTAACAGCAGACATGAGTAATCTCATTCTCTTACTGTCACCAGTAGAGACTCCATGTTTCTGGATCTTGTTGGAAGAAACAGTGAGCATGTTTGTTTGTGGCGCTTTATTAGGAAACACAAATTTAAGCTTGTGCTTAAACTACAAATATTTTTCCTACACATATAGCTTTATGCATTTCAAGAGAGTTTTAAGAGTTTTAAAAAATATATCAGCATTACTAAATTCAATTATATTATATGATATTAATGGTGTCGGTCACTTAAAAATGAATTATAATCATGATTCTGTTTTTAGTGCTGGAATTTCCAGTATTATTGTGAGGGACGGTAATAATAGTGTAGTGTGGTTTAGGTCTGATAGACTAGAGCTTTTATACAGTACTATAATATTTCAGAGAGAGAGGGAGAGACAGCGCACATTAGCGAGAGACAAAGCGAGTGAAAGAGAGGGAGGAACAGTCCAAGTTAGTGAGAGAGACAGTGAGTGAGAGAGAGGAAGAGACAAAACGAGTGAGAGGCTGGCGCGAGTTTGCAAAAAGCAGCATGAGTGTGAGAGAGAGAGACAACGCAAGTTAGTGAGAGACAGCACAAGTTAGCGCGAGACAGCATGAGTGAGAGAGAGCGAGAGACAGCACAAGTTAGCGCGAGACAGCATGAGTGAGAGAGAGCGAGAGACAGCACAAGTTAACGTGAGACAGCATGAGAGAGAGAGCGAGAGACAGCACAAGTTAACGTGAGACAGCATGAGAGAGAGAGAGACAGCACAAGTTAGCGTGAGACAGCATGAGTGAGAGAGAGCGAGAGACAGCACAAGTTAGCGTGAGACAGCATGAGTGAGAGAGGAAGAGACAGCGCAATTTAGCGAGAGACCGCATGAGTGAGAGAGAGCGAGAGACAGCATGAGTGAGAGAGAGCGAGAGACAGCACAAGTTAGCGTGAGACAGCATGAGTGAGAGAGAGCGAGAGACAGCACAAGTTAACGTGAGACAGCATGAGAGAGAGAGCGAGAGACAGCACAAGTTAGCGTGAGACAGCATGAGTGAGAGAGAGCGAGAGACAGCACAAGTTAACGTGAGACAGCATGAGAGAGAGCGAGAGACAGCACAAGTTAGCGTGAGACAGCATGAGTGAGAGAGAGAGACAGCACAAGTTAGCGTGAGACAGCATGAGAGAGAGAGCGAGAGACAGCACAAGTTAACGTGAGACAGCATGAGAGAGAGAGAGACAGCACAAGTTAGCGTGAGACAGCATGAGTGAGAGAGAGCGAGGGACAGCACAAGTTAGCGTGAGACAGCATGAGTGAGAGAGAGCGAGAGACAGCACAAGTTAGCGTGAGACAGCATGAGTGAGAGAGAGCGAGAGACAGCACAAGTTAACGTGAGACAGCATGAGAGAGAGAGAGAGACAGCTCAAGTTACCGTGAGACAGCATGAGAGAGAGAGAGAGAGAGACAGCACAAGTTAGCGTGAGACAGCATGAGTGAGAGAGAGCGAGAGACAGCACAAGTTAACGTGAGACAGCATGAGTGAGAGAGAGCGAGAGACAGCACAAGTTAGCGTGAGACAGCATGAGTGAGAGAGAGCGAGAGACAGCACAAGTTAACGTGAGACAGCATGAGAGAGAGAGCGAGAGACAGCACAAGTTAGCGTGAGACAGCATGAGTGAGAGAGAGCGAGAGACAGCACAAGTTAACGTGAGACAGCATGAGAGAGAGAGCGAGAGACAGCACAAGTTAGCGTGAGACAGCATGAGTGAGAGAGAGCGAGAGACAGCACAAGTTAGCGTGAGACAGCATGAGAGAGAGAGCGAGAGACAGCACAAGTTAACGTGAGACAGCATGAGAGAGAGAGCGAGAGACAGCACAAGTTAGCGTGAGACAGCATGAGAGAGAGAGCGAGAGACAGCACAAGTTAGCGTGAGACAGCATGAGTGAGAGAGAGCGAGAGACAGCACAAGTTAACGTGAGACAGCATGAGTGAGAGAGAGAGAGACAGCACAAGTTAGCGTGAGACAGCATGAGTGAGAGAGAGCGAGAGACAGCACAAGTTAGCGTGAGACAGCATGAGTGAGAGAGAGCGAGAGACAGCACAAGTTAACGTGAGACAGCATGAGTGAGAGAGAGCGAGAGACAGCACAAGTTAGCGTGAGACAGCATGAGTGAGAGAGAGCGAGAGACAGCACAAGTTAGCGTGAGACAGCATGAGTGAGAGAGAGCGAGAGACAGCACAAGTTAGCGTGAGACAGCATGAGTGAGATAGAGCGAGAGACAGCACAAGTTAGCGTGAGACAGCATGAGTGAGAGAGAGCGAGAGACAGCACAAGTTAGCGTGAGACAGCATGAGTGAGAGAGAGCGAGAGACAGCACAAGTTAGCGTGAGACAGCATGAGTGAGAGAGAGCGAGAGACAGCACAAGTTAGCGTGAGACAGCATGAGTGAGAGAGAGCGAGAGACAGCACAAGTTAGCGTGAGACAGCATGAGTGAGAGAGAGCGAGAGACAGCACAAGTTAACGTGAGACAGCATGAGTGAGAGAGAGCGAGAGACAGCACAAGTTAGCGTGAGACAGCATGAGTGAGATAGAGCGAGAGACAGCACAAGTTAGCGTGAGACAGCATGAGTGAGAGAGAGCGAGAGACAGCACAAGTTAGCGTGAGACAGCATGAGTGAGAGAGAGCGAGAGACAGCACAAGTTAACGTGAGACAGCATGAGAGAGAGAGCGAGAGACAGCACAAGTTAACGTGAGACAGCATGAGAGAGAGAGCGAGAGACAGCACAAGTTAACGTGAGACAGCATGAGAGAGAGAGAGAGAGACAGCACAAGTTAGCGTGAGACAGCATGAGTGAGAGAGAGCGAGAGACAGCACAAGTTAGAGTGAGACAGCATGAGTGAGAGAGGAAGAGACAGCGCAATTTAGCGAGAGACCGCATGAGAGAGAGAGAGCGAGAGACAGCACAAGTTAGCGTGAGACAGCATGAGTGAGAGAGAGCGAGAGACAGCACAAGTTAGCGTGAGACAGCATGAGTGAGAGAGAGCGAGAGACAGCACAAGTTAACGTGAGACAGCATGAGAGAGAGAGCGAGAGACAGCACAAGTTAGCGTGAGACAGCATGAGTGAGAGAGAGCGAGAGACAGCACAAGTTAGCGTGAGACAGCATGAGAGAGAGAGAGAGAGAGAGACAGCACAAGTTAACGTGAGACAGCATGAGAGAGAGAGAGCGAGAGACAGCACAAGTTAGCGTGAGACAGCATGAGAGAGAGAGAGAGAGAGAGACAGCACAAGTTAACGTGAGACAGCATGAGAGAGAGAGAGAGAGACAGCACAAGTTAACGTGAGACAGCATGAGAGAGAGAGAGCGAGAGACAGCACAAGTTAGCGTGAGACAGCATGAGTGAGAGAGAGCGAGAGACAGCACAAGTTAGCGTGAGACAGCATGAGTGAGAGAGAGCGAGAGACAGCACAAGTTAACGTGAGACAGCATGAGTGAGAGAGAGCGAGAGACAGCACAAGTTAGCGTGAGACAGCATGAGTGAGAGAGAGCGAGAGACAGCACAAGTTAGCGTGAGACAGCATGAGTGAGAGAGAGCGAGAGACAGCACAAGTTAACGTGAGACAGCATGAGAGAGAGAGAGAGAGAGAGACAGCACAAGTTAACGTGAGACAGCATGAGAGAGAGAGCGAGAGACAGCACAAGTTAGCGTGAGACAGCATGAGTGAGAGAGAGCGAGAGACAGCACAAGTTAACGTGAGACAGCATGAGAGAGAGAGCGAGAGACAGCACAAGTTAACGTGAGACAGCATGAGAGAGAGAGAGAGACAGCACAAGTTAGCGTGAGACAGCATGAGTGAGAGAGAGCGAGAGACAGCACAAGTTAACGTGAGACAGCATGAGTGAGAGAGAGCGAGAGACAGCACAAGTTAACGTGAGACAGCATGAGTGAGAGAGCGAGAGACAGCACAAGTTAGCGTGAGACAGCATGAGTGAGAGAGCGAGAGACAGCACAAGTTAACGTGAGACAGCATGAGTGAGAGAGGAAGAGACAGCGCAAGTTAGCGAGAGACAGTGCGAATTAGTGAGAGACAAAGCGAGTGAAAGAGGGAGAAACAGAGCAAGTTAGAGATGCCGTGCGTAAAAGAGAGCAAGTTAGTGAGAGAGTGTGAGTTAGCGAGACAAAGCTAGTGAAAGGCAGCAAGAGAGAGCACCAGTTAGAAGGAGACAAAGTGAGTGCAGGAGAGGGAAAAACAGCGTGAGTTAGCGAGAGACAGCGCGAGAGCAAACTGCTGAGATTTTAGCACAGTGGTGTGTTACAAAATTATATGTTCACCAATTTACATTAACACTGTGAACCACATTTCTGTGCTGTTTTTACCGCTGTTTTACTGGGTTGTTTTACCTCACTGTGTGTGTGTGTGTGTGTGTGTGTGTGTGTGTGGTTCAGGTTTGATTATACAGGCTGTGGAGCGTCTGAAGGTCAGATGGCAGATTATAATCTCGGCACCTGGAAGAAGGACGTGCTGTATGTGCTGGACGAGCTGGTGGACGGACCTCAGGTAAGATCTAATCGTATAAAATTAAATTTATTTACATTGCACTTTTTACATGTTAAAAAAGTTTTATATCAATCTTGGTGTCATTTTATACACTCCAATAAATGGAACTTATATTAATAAGACCAATTGGTACTTTTGGCAGTGTGGCAGTGTGCCACATCCTGCTGGACAATGAAATCCATATCCAAATTTGTCAGCAGAGGGAAGCATGAAGTGCTGTAAGATTTTGCAGGAAAACACTGCACTGACTTTAGACTTGATATAACTGTATATCAAGTATGTACAGCTCTGGAAAAAATTAAAACATTTTGATTTCTTTGATTTTACCAAATTAAAAACCTCTGGAATATAATCAAGAGGAAGATGGATGATCACAAGCCATCAAACCACCAAACTGAACTGCTTGAATTTTTGCACCAGGAGTAAAGCAGCATAAAGTTATCCAAAAGCAGTGTGTAAGACTGGTGGAGGAGAACATGATGCCAAGATGCATGAAAAAACTGTGATTAAAAACCAGGATTATTCCACCAAATATTGATTATTTCTGAACTCTTAAAACTTCATGAATATGAACTTGTTCTCTTTGCATTATTTGAGGTCTGCATCTTTTGTTCTCATTTTATTTGTAATTTGGGAGAAATGTTGTCTGTAGTTTATAGAATAAAACAACAATGTTCATTTTACTCAAACATAAATTTTTAGATAGCAAAATCAGAGAAACTGATTCAGAAACTGAAGTGCTTTCTTAATTTCCTTCAGAGCTGTATATATATATATATATATACACACACACATTTTTATATATATATAAAAATGTGTGTGTGTGTGTGTGTGTGTGTGTGTGTAGATTTACATCTCAATTGAAGACATATATAAGTGTCCTAGAATCTCCTGAAAATAACATCCAGTCTGTGTAAATGTTACCTATAATATACTTTATAATCTTCAGGTTAATATATCTACATCAAACTGTCAGAGTGTACTGCACAATTGGTGTAGGGCCCTGAATGTTTAACAGTCGATGTGCAGTAAAATATGCATTGGATCCGGAGCCTCACCAGTAGGAATGCAAATGAAGGGCAAGACAAAAAAATATTCGCAACTAATCGACTAATCGAAAAAAGAATCGTCAGATTAGTTGATTACTAAAACAGTCCTACTGTCGTATGTGATGGCACCCTACCCTTTTTACTGATATATACGTGTGTGTGTGTGTGTGTGTGTGTGTGTGTGTTTTTGTGTGTACTGTAGATTTTGGTGGGCTCCAGTATGGGGGGCTGGTTGATGCTGCTGGCGGCTCTAGCGAGGCCGGAGAAGATCGCCGCCCTGGTGGGAATCGCTACAGCTGCTGATCACTTCGTCACGGCCTTTAACTCCCTGCCTATAGAGGTACGACCAGAGAGATCTGAGGTTTTCACTCATGCATTTTTGGCCATACTGCCCAGCACTAGAGTGAGTTTGGCCTAACACGATATTTTTCAAGATTCTGGCGGTTTCACAGTATATCACGCTATTTTGTATTATTATTTTGTTTATTATTTTTTGCATTACTGGGCATTAATATAGGTGTGTGAGTCACTGTAGGCTTTAAATAAAGGCTTTGCTTAGTATTGAGTTTAATTTATCCCACAAAATTACACAATATATGAAGAAATCAGACTTTATTATCAGAAAAACAGCTGAAGAATGTAAACAACAGACCTTTAAAATTAGATACGCTAACAAATTTTAAGGCCCACTAGGTAGGATTTCCTTGATTATTGAACTTTTTAAAGAAGTGAAATTACAGCTTGAAACTCACTGCAGCGCTGCATTGAGGTGTAATAGGAGTATTAACTGCAAAAAAACTGCGACCTGCTTTCCTACCTGTATGTAGTTCTAACAGTTCTACAAGGACTACAAAAACCCGATATTTGAAGTTGGTTAATTCTTTACAGAAGCTAACTAGTAGTGATGAGCACATCAGCTCTTTTAGATGAACTGAATCATTAAAATCCGTTTACTAAAAAGATTCGTTCATTCGAACAAATCGTTTGCGAACGACACAACACTAAGCTGCTAACTAATATACAGACACTCTGGCAGAAGCTGGAAAGAGACGGAAGATGTCTGTGAGCCAGAAAGAGAGAAAGTAAGAGAGAATAATCGGTCTAGAGACCGGAGAAGAATAAATATAGGAATCTCTTTCACTCGTTTGGGTGAGCTAAGAGACGCTAAACAGCTGAAAACAGACGCCGAGCCGTCCGGCTTCTTATTGAACAAATCAAATCAAATCAAATTTATTTGTATAGCGCTTTTTACAACTGGTGTTGGCACAAAGCAGCTTTACAGAAACATGATTACAGGACAAAGAATCAGGCAAAACATTAAACATAGAAAATACAGAATACAGAACCCCCAGTGAGCGCGGAGGCAAGGAAAAACTCCCTCAGAGCTGCAGGAGGAGGAAGAAACCTTGGGAGGACCAAGACTCACATTAAAGGGGGGACCATCCTACCACTGGTCAAATGGCTTTTAAATTAATTTTAAAAAGTCTTTCATACATCCATATAGGTTTTATATATTCAGGTGTATAGCAGCTCCACTAATGGCTTATAGAGTAAGATGGATGATGAGCAGCTGATCTGTGGTGGTGGATGGAGAAGAGCTGACTTCAGAAACTTCCAGTCTGGCCAGACAGAGGACATGAGAGCCTGAGGGTCCAACATCGGTATCGGGGGTCAGACAGGTGGGCAGTCAGTAACTCTGAGGAAGGCAGAGAGATGGAATTAGTTTTGACTGGATTTATGTAAAACAGAGAATATAAAACATTATCAGAGCGTGGCTAATGACTCCGGCAGAACTGAATAAAACAGCCTAACTAAAGGCAGAGAGCCAGAAGGTAACATAGACATGGAGGCTTCCTGAAACACTGGCATCCACCCACTCCACCCTCCACAAACCTGAGTGACCGTGTGCAGTGGGAGAACAACAGCACCAGCATCTCAGTTTACCACAATTTCCTCTGTCCATGAACCCCTGAATCTGCAGCCTTATCTAAAGGGAAAAACATTAATTACCAAAAGCTAAACTAAACAAGTAAGTTTTCAGTCTAGACTTAAAGATTGAGACTGTGTCTGAGTCCCGAACATATTCGGGGAGATTATTCCAGAGTTGAGGTGCTTTATAAGAGAAAGCTCTTCCTCCTGCAGAGCTCCTCTGAATTTTAGGAACTACTAATAAACCAGCACCCTGAGATCTAAGTAATCGCGGTGGTTCATAACAGGAGATGAGGTCTTGTAAATACTCAGGAGCGAGCCCGTGCAGGGCTTTATACGTTAACAGGAGACGTAAGTAAGTAACGTTTTATTTAGCTGCTCTGGTGTTTTGCTGAAATAGTCTAGCTAGCTTCATATGCATAACGTTACTTCATAGAGTTGTAGTCCAGGTTAGGTGTTTACAGTTTTGTTGTTTGTGGATATATACGATGGTCATAGTGAGGTAGTATTTACATATATTGTATCTGATCCAGGTTATAAGCTCTCAGGTTGTAAGCTTAGCTTGCAGTAAATTGCCTCAAACTGAAATATACATTTTAGTCTGGGGCTTATAAAAGCTATTTTTACTGATACTGTGTTTTGTTTTATTATTATTTTGTATGTCTGTCTTTGTTAAAGAGCATAATATAAAGTATTTCAGTATGAAAGCAGGTATTTGTAATGTGTAACAGCGTCCTGTATCATTACTATATCTCTGCTGTTTGTAACAAACCAAACAGTGTGGAAATCGGGTATAAATTGGTGCAGTTGTGATTATTATAGGTGTATTAAACACTTTCTTCAGTGTAAATTAATGCACTGGGGGCGCAGGGTTGCCCCCTCCAATATGGCTGACGTGCTGACACGCCAGGAGGCAGGATATGAGGCGTCTATATATAAGATATCTATGGTATGAACCCTAAGTGTAGCTCACTGAATAAAGCCTAGTCTTCTTCTTCTTCTCCTGTCTTGTGTTTCCTCTCCGGCGCCCCCTACAGACCAAAAAGGAGATTGAGGAGAAAGGCTCGTGGTCGTTTCCGACGCGGCACAACGAGGAAGGCTCGTACACCATGAGCCTGGACTTCCTGAAGGAAGCGGAGAACCACTGCGTCCTGCAGAGCCCCATCCCCGTGTCCTGTCCTGTGCGTCTCCTCCACGGCATGAAGGACGGGGACGTCCCCTGGCACGTCTCCATGCAGGTGGCCGAGCGGGTGCTGAGCAAGGACGTGGATGTCATCCTCCGCAAGCACGCCCAGCACCGCATGTCCGAGAAGGACGACATCAAGCTGATGGTGTACACCATCGACGACCTCATAGACAAGCTGACCACGCTGGTATAAAGTGGGCGGGGCCTGCGAGGGGCTGGGCTGAGGTTCGAGGGAAGGGATTGGGTTGGCGGAAGGTATAAAGCTCTAAAGGTGCGTTCTGAAGCCATGTAGCTGATTTTTTAACGTCTGAAGGACGGACGCTTGCTTGTTCGTAGCTGTTCTAGGTTTTGAGACGACACTGAGAAGAGTAGAGAACACAATAATGACACGATGAAAATCTAAAAAAATATATATATATATAGAATATCATTGATAAATTGCCTTATTAATTCAGTTTAAAATGTAAGTTTGAAACTCCTATTTTATAGAGATATTATATAGATGTATTATATGGATGATTATGAAGCTTACAGCCAATGAAAACCCAAAAATCAGTGTCTCATAAAATTAGAATATTATTTAAGTCCATATTTTTCTTTTGGCATTGTGGGAAGTGTGCCAATTCCTGCTGAAAAATGAAATCTGCGTCTCCAAGTTTGGACTGTGTGTCTCCACTCTTCCTCCAGACTCTGGTTCCTTGATTTTCTTTAAATGAAATGTAAAATTTACTGATGATCAGTGATGGTTTAATAAAGAGTCATGTCTGTCATCTGCTGGTGTTGATCCACTGTGTTTTATATCAAGTCCAAAGTCAGTGCGGATTTCATTTTCCAGCAGGATTTGGCACACTGCCCACACTGTACCAAAAGTACCAATTGGTATTTTTATATAACATTCAAATTTTTTGAGACACTGATTTTTGGGTTTTTCATTGAAGCTTCATAATCATCAGAATCCTCAACAATAAACGTCTATCACAATATATAAGTTTCACATTTTCAACTGAATTAAACTGAAATTAAGTCACTTTTCAATTAATTTCAATGATATTCTAATATACTGTAACACACAGCTCAGGCTAAGTAGGCAAAACCTTCGTCTCACACTCACTTAACACTTACACACTTACGTTTAAATGAAAGGAACTCATTCTCCATGCCTTCCATCGTTCATGCCTACAGTTCTTCTACATTTTGTTCCATCTTGTTGTTGTGAGGATAGATAGCATCAGCCTTTGATTTTGTTTCTGTACATTTTTGTACATCTTTTAGCAATTGTGTCACGTTTTTCAATGCAGGGACTTGGTTTGTTGGTGAATACTGTGTTTGAAGGTGCTATGCTACATGCTACAATGCCTACAATTGGTTGAGAGCGTAGGCAACAAGCAAGCGAAACCACATAAAGTTTCGCTTCATATATGATAAATTAGTGAAGGCACGTTCGGCTTCGTTTACGCTCGTAAATTTCGTAGAGGCCGTCATTGAAAAGTCAGTTCTTAAAGCAGGAAAATTGGGCCAATTGTAAGAATCTGAGACAGTTTAACAAGACTTAAACTTTGATGTTCTAGACAATGACTGGGTCACAACATCTACAGAACGTCAGGC
The DNA here is from genome assembly GCF_023375975.1 of Astyanax mexicanus. Classification (NCBI taxonomy): domain Eukaryota; kingdom Metazoa; phylum Chordata; class Actinopteri; order Characiformes; family Acestrorhamphidae; genus Astyanax; species Astyanax mexicanus. Next base: position 2,965,361 of record NC_064408.1, read on the forward strand.
AGTGACCAGGACCTACCAACAGTATTGCTCCAAGGAAGGGCAACCGAAGATCGGATTCGTTTTTTTTGCAAAAGGATCATAAGTACCCAAAGCTCATTGATGCCAATCCATGAAGGTAACACCTCCTGAGGTCTTGTAGAGTCCACAGCCTTGAATGGTCCAAACTGGTCTTGCAGCACAATGGGAACCATCTCAATATTAGGCATTGGATGATTGGTGTATGTATGTATGACCAATGCATGTTAAGAAGCACTTGTTCACGCCATACATTGGACTATGTTAACACAATTTTTTTGGTCTATTTAGCCAATGCACTTGCGTATTCACCAGGATGTCTTTAAAAAGGATGTCTTTAAAACTGTGAAAGGAACTTTTTTGTCTTGTCTTGAACTTTCAAAACCTCTACCTTGGTGAGTTTGAGTCTACGATTGAGTCTCTTTTTGGTTCTGGAAGGTCTTTGGCTCAATCCCATTTCACCCATTGGCGCTACCACTGAGCCCTTTGTAGAGTGTCCCGATTCTTGTTAGTTGGGGTAGGTTAGAGGAAGTGTTTGGGGCCTACATAGTCCTTCAAATGGAGATTCTTCAGAGAAACACTCTAAACAGAGGGCAATAAGAATCAGTGGCAAGATGGTGCAACACAATCAACCAAAGAAACCCACAAATTCGAGAATTTTCTTTGTTAAAAATGACGATAACCTACTATATTAGCATCGATTATTGTGTAGTTTCAATGTTTTATGGTCATCTTCATCAAAACAAACATAAAACAAACAAAATCACCAGTAGTTCATCTCTATAGCTAGCTAGCTTATTTTCCCTGAGGCTGCTGAATTTAAGGTGGAATGGAAACATAAAAGAGAATAAAAGTAAAAGTCTAAAACAACTGGTAGGGATACAAAAGAGAAATGGGATTGGGCCTTTCTCTGGGTTTTAGGTGCTCTTAGGAGTTGAAGATTAGCATTTTTTAGTTCACCACTAAAACTTAGAGATTGAAAGTACAAAGATTGGGGTTCTCCAATGGTTCCCAACAGTTGTTTTAGGATTATTTACCCTGCTTCTACAACTTTGAAAGTGGTGTATTTGATCAGGAAACCTCTAAAATATACAGGGCAGTAGGTCCTCCAGTGGTTGCCAACAGTAGACCCCTTATCTCGCCCATTTTAGTGGCTTCCCTGCTCCAAACTTGCCTAATTCTCACTGATTTGGTCCTTCAAATTGAGACTTTTTAGAGTAACAATCCAAACAGGGGACTATGAGAATCAGTGGCAAAATGGTGCAACACAATCAACCAAAGAAACCCACAAATTTGATTTTTTTCTTTGTTAAAAATTATGATAACCTACTATATTACCATGGTTTATTGTGTAGTTTCAATGTTTTATGGTCATCTTCATCAAAACAAGCATAAAACAAACAAAATCACCAGTAGTTCATCTCTAGAGCTAGCTATCTTATTTCCCATTCCACCTTAAATGGTGCAATTTAGGCTGCTGCATTTAAGGTGGAATGGAAAAAAATTAAACTCTTTCTCTGGGTTTTAGGTGTTTTTAGGAGTTGAAGGTGAGTAATTTTTTTATTAGTTCACCACTAAAACATATACAGAGATTGAGGTTCTCCAATGGTTCCCAACAGTTGTTTTAGATAGATAGATAGATAGATAGATACTTTATTGATCCCGAAGGAAATTTAGCAAATTTTATAAATTTTAGTGTTTACCCTGCTTCTACATCTTTAAAAGTGGCGCATTTGATCAAGAAACGTTTAAAAAAAGTACAAGGTACAACAGTAGACCCCTTACCTCACCAATTTTATTGGTTTCCCTGCTCCAAACTTGCCTAATTCGAGAATGTTCTTTGTTAAAAATGTTAATAATCTACTATTTTATCATAGTTTATTGTGTAGTTTCAATGTTTTATGGTCAACTTCTTCATAACAAGAATAAAACAAACAAAATCGCTAGTGTTTCATCTTCGTAGCTAGCTAGCTAACTTTTCCTATCCCATCTTAAATGGTGCAAGAGGCTGCAGGATTTAAGGTGGATTGGAAAAATAAAAGGGAATAAAAGTAACTCTGTTTCAATGGTAAGGGTTTAACTCAAAAACAAGGGGTAGGGGTACCATTCTTTGGTACTGGAGGACCCCTTACCTTGCTCATTTTAGTGGCTTCCCTGCTTCAAACTTGCCTAATTCTCTCTAATTCTTGTCCTGGATCATGTTTTGCTGGAAGTTACAGGAACATTTAAGGTAATCGATTGGCCAAACCTGCCAAGAAATACAAAATCCAAGACTAAAAACTGGATTTAAGGTCCATATTTGAAGATCTCTTAAAACTAAAACGTTCTTGTAGATGCATGTGCTTTTGAATCTAGTGGTCTTTGGTCCTGCTCCTGGAGACCTGCCTCCTAATTCCTAATCCTAATCCTAATTCAGATGGATAACTTTGCCTCAACTCTAAAAAACCAATGGACTAGCACTTCTAAACAGTTTTAATGGTTTTAATTGCTGTTTTTGTCTGTTCCCATTCCTTCAGTTTACCATTTTTGGCATGTAGCAAGGTTTCACACTCGTTTTACAGGTTCTTCTCTCAGAAAATGCTGTTTATTCCCACACTTTCCTCTCCCTTTGCCTTCCAGGGACTCACAGACTTCAGGATCTCTCCTGGGCTTGGGTTAATTGGTAGCACCAATGCTCACCATGTCTACTTTGGGTATTCTTTATTTTTTATTAAGTCGAAATCTAAGTTTAGGCTAAATCTGGGTCTGGGAAAAAAGTGGTCCATAGTGTTTTTAGTATTGTAATGTATATTGTTTTAAAATTATGTGCATATGTATATCTTCTATACCCCTTGTACATAAAATATAAAGATTTTCTTTGGTAATAAAAGTTAAAATATGGTAGAAACATTTGACTGGTATTATTTTCAATTGCATTTAACCAATACACACACACACGGAGCAGCTACTTTTGCACCTAAGTAGCAAAAGAGATCACTTAAAAATGAATAGATTAAAAACCTCTGGAATATAATCAAGAGAAAGATGGATGATCACAAGCCATCAAACCACCAAACTGAACTGCTTGAATTTTTGCACCAGGAGTAAAGCAGCATAAAGTTGTCCAAAAGCAGTGTGTAAGACTGGTGGAGGAGAACCTGATGCCAAGATGCATGAAAAAAAAACTGTGATTAAAAACCACCAGGGTTATTCCACCAAATATTGATTTCTGAACTCTTAAAACTTTATGAATATGAACTTGTTTTCTTTGCATTATTTGAGGTCTGAAAGCTCTGCATCTTTTTTGTTATTTCAGACATTTCTCATTTTCTGTAAATAAATGCTCTAAATGAGAATATTTTTATTTGGAATTTGGGAGAAATGTTGTCTGTAGTTTATAGAATAAAACAACAATGTTCATTTTACTCAAACATACTCTTACACATGCTCACATTACTCCACATGGTAGCGCTATAATAGAATTAATAGGGTTAATAATGCTGCGGTGAAGAATATTAGTTCAATAAATCCTGGTATTTGATTATTTAGGAGTATTTTATCTTCTTTAGTAACACAGATGCTGTGAAGTATCGTAAAGAATTGTCTTGTAATATATTAAGTATCGTCGTAAAATACATTTTGTTATTAGGCATAGTGTCTTGTACATTTACCTAATTGCAAAAGTAAGATATATAATTAAAGACATTAATAAAAAGTACTTAGAACACTGAAAAAATAGCATTTGTTAGCTGTTACCCAACTCTCTAACTATAAACTTCACCATGAAATATAATTATTAAAATCCTTCAGAGATGTATATATTTTTTGCATTGTTGTTTGCATTGACTCCAAATCCCATCTATGCTTCAAAAATATATATTTTTTCATAATAAATTCATAATATTTAAGTTAAAATACACATTTTAGTTGTGTCCTGTTCCCGTAACACATTACCCTGATCATCTGAAACATCTGGAACATTCTACTCTACAACAGGAAGTGACATCATGAGCTGGTTCTTCTGAAGATCATGGGAAGAACAAAATTCCCAAAGTTCCCTCATTAGTTTTTTTTTCTGTATATTTGATCTTATTGTAACGATGACTGAGGAGCTCAATCTCATCACTCAGTCCTGTTACCTACATTAATTCTTACATCTTATTGGTTTATTTTTAAAATACACATTTTGCAAAACTCACTAGAATGTGCTCAGTGTCCTCATGCTATTAGCATAGCCGACGTTTAGCTATTTTTCATGTTTTTGCTAATTCTATGCTAAAAACGCATTCCTTTTATTTTAATTCATGTTACTCAAAACATAAAAAAGTAACAGGAGTGAGTTCCAGTAACAGAAGTTGCTGCTGGTGTATCTTCACGAATCAAGATATGAACGTGCCAAAGTCAGAGCTCACCTGGCTCTTAAAGGGAATGACAATTAAGACACTGATTGGTTTATTTCATGTTACGCCTTAATCCATTGTCTTATTAGTTCCAGAAGAAACAATGCATGAATATGAGATGATTGAGCATCATGTGTCCTGATATATTTGTCCGTATACTGTAGTTTATATAGTTTAAGTGTAAATGTTGAAGTTAGAGTGTGAAAGGCTCAGTTCTTCAGCTCCGGCTCCTGCTGACGTCCAGAATAACCTCAAAAATGTTCTCCTGAACTGAACTGAATGAATCCCCTGTTCCCCCTCTCAACACCCCCCACCCCACCCCGTCACACACTTCTCCTACTGACCTGCACCTTCAACACACACTCCTTCAGCCCTGCGCACTTCTGGAGTAACGGTAAGCCTTTTCTTTAACAGGGAGTACATTTTACTAACCTAAATAATGAAGTATATCTACTGTAATTAAGAGGATTCTTATGTTAAAATGCTTGTGTTTAGCTTAAGGGTGGGAGTAATGGTAACCAATCCCATTTCTCCTCTTATTTTTGAGAATAAAATCTTCCCTCTTAGAGCTGGAAATGTTATAGAGTAAAAATAATACTACAGTAAATACAGATACACCATTTTAGTACTTAAGTACAGTAATAAAGTAAAAATAATACTCCAGTAGATACAGATATAGCATTTTAGTACTTAAGTACAGTAGTGAATATATAAAAATAATACTCCAGTAGATACAGAAACAGCATTTTAGTACCTAATTGCAGTACTGAACTAAAAATAATACTACAGTAGACACAGATACAGCATTTTATATATAAGTACAGTAGATACAGATACAGCGTTTTAGTATTTAAGTACAGTAGTGTAGTAAAAATAATACTCCAGTAGATACAGATACAATGTTTTAGTACTTAAGTACAGTACTGAGGTAAAAATAATACGCCAGTTGATACAGATACAGTATTCTAGCACTTAAGTACAGTAGTAAAGTAAAAATAATACTTCAGTAGATACAGATACAGTATTTTAGTACTTAAGTACAGTAGTGTAGTAAAAATAATACTTCAGCAGATACAGATACAGCATTTTAGTACTTTAGTACAGTAGTGTAGTAAAAATAATACTTCAGTAGATACAGATACAGCATTTTAGTACTTAAGTACAGTAGTAGTGTAGTAAAAATAATACTTCAGCAGATACAGATACAGCATTTTAGTACTTTAGTACAGTAGTGAAGTAAAAATAATACTACAGCAGATACTGATACAGCATTTTAGTATTTAAGTACAGTAGTGTAGTAAAATAATACTTCAGCAGATACAGATACAATATTTTAGTACTTAAGTACAGTACTGAGGTAAAAATAATACTCCAGTACATACAGATACAGTTTGTGATTGAAAAGATAGGGCCGCTGATTGCAGGACTTTAATACCGTAACGTTTTTAATTTCTTTTTTTAGTATCAGGTGGGAACATGATGACCATAGTGTTTCTGCTGGCCCTCCTGGGAGGTGAGTTAATTACAAGCTGTCACATAAGAGAAGACACACACACACACACACACACACACACACACACACACACACACACACTCCTCAATGCATGGCAGTTGCCATTAGCAACACTAACCAACCCTGGTTAGCAGCATAGCCAGTTGCCATTAGCAACACTAACCAGCCCCAGTTAGCAGCATAGCCAGTTGCCATTAGCAACACTAACCAGCCCCGGTTAGCAGCATAGCCAGTTGCTATTAGCAACACTAACCAGCCCCGGTTAGCAGCATAGCCAGTTGCCATTAGCAACACTAACCAGCCCTGGTTAGCAGCATAGCCAGTTGCCATTAGCAAAACTAACCAGCCCCGGTTAGCAGCATAGCCAGTTGCCATTAGCAACACTAACCAGCCCCAGTTAGCAGCATAGCCAGTTGCCATTAGCAACACTAACCAGCCCCAGTTAGCAGCATAGCCAGTTGCCATTAGCAACACTAACCAGCCCCGGTTAGCAGCATAGCCAGTTGCTATTAGCAACACTAACCAGCCCCGGTTAGCAGCATAGCCAATTACGATTAGCAACACTTACCAGCCCTGGTTAGCAGCATAGCCAGTTGCCATTAGCAACACTAACCAGTCCCGGTTAGCAGCATAGCCAGTTGCCATTAGCAACACTAACCAGCCCTGGTTAGCAGCATAGCCAGTTGCCATTAGCAATACTAATCAGCCCTGGTTAGCAGCATTGCCAGTTACCATTAGCAACACTAACCAGTCCCGGTTAGCAGCATAGCCAGTTGCCATTAGCAACACTAACCAGTCCCGGTTAGCAGCATAGCCAGTTGCCATTAGCAACACTAACCAGTCCCGGTTAGCAGCATAGCCAGTTGCCATTAGCAATACTAATCAGCCCTGGTTAGCAGCATTGCCAGTTACCATTAGCAACACTAACCAGCCCCGGTTAGCAGCATAGCCAGTTGCTATTAGCAACACTAACCAGCCCTGGTTAGCAGCATAGCCAATTATGATTAGCAACACTAACCAGCCCCGGTTAGCAGCATAGCCAGTTGCCATTAGCAATACTAACCAGCCCTGGTTAGCAGCATTGCCAGTTGCCATTAGCAATACTAACCAGCCCCGGTTGGCAGCATAGCCAGTTGCTATTAGCAACACTAACCAGCCCCGGTTAGCAGCATAGCCAATTACGATTAGCAACACTTACCAGCCCTGGTTAGCAGCATTGCCAGTTGCCATTAGCAATACTAACCAGCCCTGTTTAGCAGCATAGCCAGCTGTGATTAGCAACACTAACCAGCCCTGGTTAGCAGCATAGCCAGTTGCTATTAGCAACACTAACCAGCCCCGGTTAGCAGCATAGCCAATTATGATTAGCAACACTAACCAGCCCCGGTTAGCAGCATAGCCAGTTGCCATTAGCAATACTAACCAGCCCTGGTTAGCAGCATTGCCAGTTGCCATTAGCAATACTAACCAGCCCCGGTTGGCAGCATAGCCAGTTGCTATTAGCAACACTAACCAGCCCCGGTTAGCAGCATAGCCAATTACGATTAGCAACACTTACCAGCCCTGGTTAGCAGCATTGCCAGTTGCCATTAGCAATACTAACCAGCCCTGTTTAGCAGCATAGCCAGCTGTGATTAGCAACACTAACCAGCCCTGGTTAGCAGTTAGCAGCGCTAATCAGCCAAGATAAGCAGCGTTACTCAGTTCCGGTCATCAGCATAGCCACCCCTGGTTAGCAGCGTTATCAAGCCCCGGTTAGCAGCGCTAACTTTCTTATACTCTGTACTTCAGCAGAGTGGCTTTACTGCTCTTTACAACCTGACTTGTAAAATGCATGCATAAGGAGCACCGGATTAAAAGGCGCATTGACGATTTTAGGTGTGCCGTATACTGCAAAAACATAGTAGTAGTAATAGGTAGTTATTTATATATATGTATATATTTTTTATACTTTCTGAAGGATACCTCAGTTTATGAAGGTACATATTTTGCTGGGTGCAGAAATTACAGACCTGGGTGGCTACTGATAGAATGTGTTTAATTCATAAACAGTCATTGTCTGGGGGCCCCAGGCCGGCTCGGGGCCCTATCCTAGGCAACTGATTGGTTTGCTTGCCTTGTTGCTACGGGGCTGCCATTAGATATCAGTGTTGTAGTCTGTCGTTAAATCCCACTGTTCTGATTGGATAAAAAGTCATCTTTTCAGTAGCTCATTAACTAATTTTATAATGTGTGTGTGTTTGGTGATTGGTGATTGGTTAGGGGTGTTCACGGCTCCGTTTGTGAATGAAGAACAGGCCAAGAAGTTCATTCGTCAGAAGAGACAAACCGGCTACTGGGACCCAAACCACTCCCAGAACATGTGGGGCTACACCATTCAGGAGCAGGTAAACCAGTGCAGCTTATAGAGACACTTCACTTCTCACTTTAGACTAAAGTACAGTTAGAAAAACACACAAACCAGCATCACATGAAGACTACAACTGCAGTAAAGACCTAAAAAAAGCATCATAAAGGCCCTTGAAAAGTGCAAGAAAAGTGCATTGAAGTATATATTTTTTTAAAGTACACTTAACATAGAAAAGTACATACTTTTAACATTAAAATTGATACATACTTAAATACATATTAAATGTACTATTTTAACTTATGGTAACGTATATATATTTCAATTAGAATTAAGCTATATTTAAATACAAATCATATAACTTCTGCAAACTTAAGTAGGTAAATTTAAGTTTGTGTTTTTCAATATTATTTTCAATACACTTTGCAAATTGATGCAATATGTTGTGTACACCTTAGTTTTACTGAAAAAAAAGACACTAAAGTGCACTTTAAGCAGTATTTAATGTCAAATGTCAATATATATAACACACACACACACAAAAATTCAAGCAGTTCAGTTTGGTGGTTTGATGGCTTGTGATCATCCATCTTCCTCTTGAATATATTTTAATTTGCTTTTTTTTTTTTAGAGCTGTATATTTATATATATTTTTTTCTAACAACACAATGTTTAATTTAAAGCAACATTGCTTAAAAATACATTTTACAGAAGTATATTAAATTGATTTTTTTTGTATTCTTTACCTAATTTGAACTTTTAATGCTTTTAAGTATATTTCCTTTTTACAAGGGTGGAGATGTCATCTTCTTAGCATTATCTATGGCATGGTGTTGCGTTGCCCTCAGGCAACAAAGCCCTCTTTTAAATAATACACTCTCACACTTAAATGTTTTAACCCTCTATAGCATTACATATTTATTGTGGAGAAAATCAGCACGATTCCAGTGTCTAACTGCATGATGTTGCCCTAAGGCAACAAATATTAAAATCTTGTTTTGGGGAGTAAATAAAAAAATAGAATAGTCAGTAAGCTTTAAAATAATTCTTTATACTGTATATTAAAACATTAAAGGACAATGGATAATAAACAATTTGCTTTTGTGGCCTGAGGGCAACACTATGCCATAGAGGGTTAATATGTAAAGAAATTATATGTATTTCAAATATTTTGTTTTCATTTGTTTCATGTATTTTGTATTTTACATATTACGCAACATTACGCAGTTAAATCAGAAGGAAGTCATGCTGAAACAGTGTTTTTTTTTTATTCATATAACAGAAAACCACCAAGCTTTCATGTTAAAGATGATTAAAATGTAATATTTTTATTTATGGTAAAGTTTATTAGTCTAATTCCTGTTGCACCCCTAAAAGCTGAAAGTCTACACTTCAGTTGCATCTTATTTATTTCATTTTCAAATCATGTCTGATGATTCTATTGTGTGTTTTATCTGCTTCAGGCTAATGAATACTGGACTGCTCTGAGAACAGATGCTCAGTATTATATGGACATGGGTAACCTGATGTTCGACCGCTCCATGGCTGAGTGAGTATCCCTGAGTTTTAGCAGTAAATCAGTTAAAATGTGAAACTCATATATTATATAGGTGTATTACAAACAGAGTGATCTATTTTAAGCGTTTATTTCTTTTATTGTTGATGATTATGAAGCTTACAGCCAATGAAAACCCAAAAATCAGTGTCTCAGAAAATTAGATTATATAAGACTAATACTTTTGGCAGTGTGGGCAGTGTGCCAAGTCCTGCTGGAAAATGAAATCCTGCATCTCTATATAAGTTGTCAGTAGCAGAGGGAAGCTGTAAGATATGAAGTGCTGTAAGATTTTGTGGGAAAACAAAACTGCACTGACTTTAGACTTGATAATAAAACACAGTGGATCAACACCAGCAGATGACAGACATGACTCTCCAAACCATCACTGATCATCAGTACATTTTACATTTCATTTAAAGTAAATCAAGGGATCAGAGTCTGGAGGAAGAGTGGAGAGACACACAGTCCAACACGAAGCAGATAAAAGATCTCAAAAAGCAGCATATTATTATTATACCCCCATCTGAAGAAACTCAACAACAGATGAGAAAACAAACTCATTGATCATCTATCAGTCTGGAAAAGGTTATAAAGTAATTTATTTCTAAAGCTTTGAGACTAAAGAGAACCACAGTGATTCACTATTATTATTCACTAATGGAGAAAAAAACATGGAACACTGGTGAACCTTTCCAGGAGTGACCGGCCAACCGAACAAAATTACTCCAAAAGGGCATGAAGAACTCATCCAGGAGATCCCTAAAGAACCCAGAACAACATTTAAAGAACTGCAGGATCTCACTAAAGCCTCAGTTAAGATCAGTGTTAATGATTCAATAATCACATTTATCAACTAACATCCTGATGATCTCCAGGAAAAAAAATGGGTAAATATTCTTTACAGGACTGACGAGACAAAAGTGGAACTTTTTGGAAGGTGTGTCCCGTTGTCACATCTGGAGTAAAACTATAACAAAAACACATGATTTCAGAAAAAGAACTGAATCATACTAAATCTAAAACGTAAAACATGGTGGTGGTAGTGTGTGTATGTGTGTGTGTGTGTGTGTGTGTGTGTGTGTGTGTGTGATGATCTGGAGCTGCTGGGTAAAACTTGCTGTAATAGATGGAAGCAGGAATTCTGCTGTTTAACAGAAAATCCTGAAGGAGAATCAGAATCCGTCCATCTGTTCCTTACTGACCTCAAGCTCAGGAGTACTTTACTTGGGTTCTGCAGCAGGACAATGACCCAAAGCTCACAAACCTCTAAAGTTCACTGTCTCTGAATGGATTAAACACTAAAAACTAAATGAAGGTTTTGGAGTTAAAGGTCTAGTTAAAGTCTGTAGGTGATCTTAAACAGTTTTAGACGTTTATGCTGGAAAATCCTCCAATGTATCTGAATTAAAACTGTTATTCTGTAAAGAAGAGTGGAACTAAATTCCTGCACAGAGTGAAATGAGAAAGACTCGTTATCAGTTATCAGTAAAGCTTGATTTCAGTTGTTGCCACCAAACACTTTTTCACACAGGGATAGATTGGTTTGGATAATTTTTTTTCCTTAATTAATAAAATAATTATTTTAAAAGTGTTTTTTTATCTGTCTGATATTAAAGTTTGTTTGATAATCGGAAAAATATCTGTATGACAAAAAAGCAAAAACTAAAGAAAAAAATGTATATAGTAATATATACTATATATTTAAATTAACATTTATATTTAGAGTAATTTTTTAAAGCTCCTGCTCTCTTCACTTCCTGTAGTAATAAAGGATCAGAGCCGTACTCGTTGTGTTTTAAGGTGGAAGCACTTTATCTCCAGCTGTCTCCACTTGAGACGGTCTCAGATCCTCTTTAAAGCAGGTGCAGCAAAACAATTATCAGCGTTTTACTGACTGAACACTGAGCAGCTCGGGGTGAACGTCTGCTCAATGCCTTAAATGTGAATATATTAGAATAATGTCTGTATAATATGTGAAATAATGGTAATAATATCAATATAACATTAATTCGTTACATAAAGTTCTTTAATTAGTCCTGATTCAGGAGTGCAAGACCTAAAAGTGCTTGGACCTCTTATAATTGCTTCTGGTTGCTATTTTATTTGTGTGGTTTCTGAATTTTAACCACATATATGTCAGTAAATACACTTGTGAAAAAAAATTAAATTAACACTAAATTTAGTGCACTAGTAAACTATTCATATGTTATTTTCGCCCCTATTTAAAATACAAATACAATTTAAGTATTATTGTGTGAGATGTGTCCAACTGAACATTAAAAACATATAAAATGTATTATTAAAATATAGATTGAACACATATAATCATATTTTTAATTTTGTGGAGTGTATATAAACTGGTCAAAACAAAAGCAAGATATTTTACTGCTGCAAGAATCAGCTGTTATTTACATTAAACTAAAGTAAACTTTTTAAGTTTTATATATATTTTTAACACATTTAACACGTTCATCAGCACAGTTTTAATTTGTTTCAAAATTAATGTTTTGCTTGCAAATAATTATTGCAGAAATAGTCTCCTAGGACACATTTAGTGAAATTATATATATTTGATCATTTAAAAAAGCAGTTTCATAAAACAATACTTAGTATATATTTTTATAAATACATCGCCAGTACAAAATTAGCACAGCCCAATAAAGTATACCTTTTCAAAGTATACTGAAATACAGGTTAAGAAGGTAAAAATGTAAGTATAGGGTGAAAAAGTTGAATTATTCCACATGTAGTTCAAATGAAGCCCATTCCTGCCACCTAAAAAAAAAATAATAATCCAGCACATTTTTTTTATTATTATTAATTAAACTGCTATCTCAATATTTTTAGATACTGTAATCATTATTTTACACTAGTATTATATTTAAATACACCGTTTTTTTCATCTAGGGTTAACATAATTAAACTTATTCAAGCAGAATTTTTACTAAACTAACATTATATATATATATATATATATAATGACCGGTCTATTTTTTCACTATTTTTTGTGTGAACGTGCCAAATACCAAACCGCAGATATGCGACATAAATGTAAACGGTCAAATCAATCTGAATTCATGCTTCTTTTTGTTTTTACGCATTAGCATTAGCGCTACGTGCTTCTCTCTCATACCCACACTGCATCTCTTGGTGCAGCTGTGCAGCTATAGCTGCAAAAAACAGCAAAAGCAAACCACCTGGCCTTTTTTCTCCTCCTGGAGCTGAGCATGAACTTCAGAGCAGCTGTTTCCTGTTTCTCCACTCCAGCAAAAGATGCTCCACATGTGAGCTGCTAACTCATTTATAACCCTTTATAAAGCTACGAGTCTCTCGTCTCTCTAATATGAGTGTTTTTGTTGGTGGTGAAGAAGGAGGCGTTTATACAGGTATCAATGTGCAGCATGTGAGACAATTCAGGAACAGATTCTGTGTTCACATTACACACAGATACAGATCACTTACATTTACACTGAATGTGAACCGACAAGATAAACAAATCTGATCTGAGTAAAAAATCTGATTTGAGCAACGTGGATTGTAATGTGAACGTAGTCTAATTCATTTTCAAAGCTCTATTTCTTTGTATTGACCAGCTGTAGTCTTTTAACAAACCTTCCTGATGAGTGCCAGTTTCATCACGATGGTCTTTTTTTTGCGACAGCACTTGAGGATGCTTTAAGGTTCTTAAAATTCTTCTTTTCAGATTGACTGACCTAAAATTTCTTCTTAAAGTCACTTTTTTTATCTTTATTTAGTTGAGTAGTTGTTTCTTCTCATAACCTGGATTAGAACATTACTCAAATATTCACTATTCACTGTATACCTGTAACTCTACCTCTTCACTACTTTACTTTAACTGATGCTCTCAAACACTTTATTAAGAGACAAGAAATTCAAGTAATTAACTCTTGATGAGTTCAGCACAGTATTTAGTATTTTCTGTGTTGTTTCTCCGGCAGTGAGAATAATCGGCTGTATATGGAGATGCTGAGGAACGCCAGAGCTCATCTCGATGCTCAGACAGGAAGAAGCCGATAGATCTGGCCAGTCCAGCCATGAAAATGACGAAGATGATGAAGAAGATGATCTGATACCAGCAGAGACTGGGAGCTCCAGAGAGTCACACTGGACAGAGATCAGGGATGGACTTTCTGTTTATTATGTTGTTTAGTAGCTAAAAATACATTATACAAATATTATACCTACTCATACCTACCCATAAAGTATTACCGACTGTATGGTCAGACGTTTACATTAAAAAATTAAAAAATAAAACATAGACTCAGCCTGCATTTGATGTTTTTTTATTTATTATTGTAGTTGTTTATTTTCGCTTTTCAGAGCACTTCAGTTTCTGAATCAGTTTCTCTGATTTTGCTATTTATAGGTTTATGTTTGAATAAAATGAACATTGTTATTTTATTCTATAAACTACAGACAACATTTCTCCCAAATTCCAAATAAAATATTGTAATTTAAATCATTTGTTTCATAAAGTTTTAAGAGTTCAGAAATCAATATTTGGTGGAATAACCCTGGTTTTTAATCACAGTTTTTTTTTCATGCATCTTGGCATCATGTTCTCCTCCACCAGTCTTACACACTGCTTTTGGATAACTTTATGCTGCTTTACTCCTGGTGTAAAAATTCAAGCAGTTCAGTTTGGTGGTTTGATGGCTTGTGATCATCCATCTTCCTCTTGATTATATTCCAGAGGTTTACTATTTGGTAAAATCACATAAACTGATCATTTTTAAGTGCTCTCTTATTTATAAGAGAATAAATACTTGTGCAAACAATACATAGTGATGCACAGAAATAAAACATTTGGTCAAATGTATAATATGGAACCCAATTTTGTTCAAGGAATAAAATCAGCTGAAAGAGTTTGGTGTCAGGAATAATTTGCTTCTATGAGCGGTGTAGATGCTCCTCCCCTATTGTGACATCACATAAAGTTCTTGTAAACCTGCATAGAACCACGCTGGCTCCACCCTCTCCTGTCAATCCCCCCCTTAATTCCCGCCCACTAGATCAGTTGAAGAAACGTTTCCATTTCATTCTGCTGGTTGACAACCTCCGGTTAATACAGTACACAGCAGACTTCTTCTGAGGGAGGGATCTGCATCTACTGTCTGTATTAAGTTAAGCAAATGAAGGAAATGTAAGAATGCAATAAAGCATGAACTAGCTTGTTTGTGTTTTGGTATTTGGCACTAACATGTGGAAAACACCCTTAGGGTGTGGCCAACTGTTTGCTTATTTGCATAAAAGTGACAGATCCCTTAAACGGCTCATTCTGAAAGTGATCCTAATAGGGACTTTGTGTTAGAAAAAAACTTTGCAAACATGTTTTGTAAAGCCCAGAAAATATTAAATATTAATATAAAAAATAAGAGACCACTTAAAAATGATGAGTTTCTTTGATTTTACCAAATTGAAAACCTCTGGAATATAATCAAGAGGAAGATGGATGATCACAAGCCATCAAACCACCAAACTGAACTGCTTGAATTTTTGCACCAGGAGTAAAGCAGCATAAAGTTATCCACAAGCAGTGTGTAAGACTGGTGGAGGAGAACATGATGCCAAGATGCATGAAAAACACTGTGATTAAAAACCAACCAGGGTTATTCCACCAAATATTGATTTCTGGACTCTTAAAACTCTTTATGAATATGAACTTGTTTTCTTTGCATTATTTGAGGTCTGAAAGTTCTGCATCTTTTTTGTTATTTCAGCCATTTCTCATTTTCTGTAAATAAATGCTCTAAATGAGAATATTTTTATTTGGAATTTGGGAGAAATGTTTTCTGTAGTTTATAGAATAAAATAATAATGTTCCTTTTACTCAAACATAAACCTATAAATAGCAAAATTAGAGAAACTTAAATTATATTACATTGACAGTAAATATATATAATTCACTTTAACTTGTTATAAATCCAAACCAGCAGGATTATTTCCAGTGTGAACGCTCAGGTGTCGCACAAGACCACTCTTCCACGCGAAGCTCCTCCCACACTCTAAGCACTCGTAGGACTTTCCTCCAGTGTGAACGTTCTGGTGTCGCACAAGGCTACTCCTCCGTGTGAAGCTCCGCCCACATTCTAAACATTCATACTGTTTATCTCCAGTATGAATCTCCTGCTGCTGCTGACTGAAGCTCGGATTTTCCTCAGCGTTGCGGCACTGGTGTTTCTGGAGTCCCATCTTATAGGCGAACCCCTTCCCACACTGGGAGCACTGGAAGGGTTTCTCACCTGTGTGAACGCGCAGGTGATACTGGAGGTGGCCCTGTTGGGTGAAGCTCCGCCCACACAGGGAGCAGGTGTGGGGTTTCTCTCCGGTATGAATCCTCTGGTGCATCAGGAGACTGTTCTTATAGGTGAAGCTCCTCCCACACTGGGGGCAGATGAAGGGTTTATCTCCAGTGTGAAGGTGCAGGTGATGCTGCAGGTGACCCAGCTGTGTGAAGCTCCGCCTACATTGGGAGCAGTAGTACGGTTTCTCACCGGTGTGAACGTTCTGGTGCAGCTGGAGATTCTTCTTACGGGTGAAGCTCCTCCCACACTCCGAGCAGACGTACGGCTTCTCACCTGTGTGAGTGCGCAGGTGCGTTTTGAGCTGGCCCACCTGGGCGAAGCTCCGCCCACACTGGGAGCAGGTGTAGGGCTTTTCTCCAGTGTGAACGCGCTGGTGCTTTCGGTAATTAGCCAGATCACTAAAGCTCTTCTCGCACTCTGAGCACTGATACACCTTCTCACCTGAGTGAATCTGCTCGTGCCTATGAAGAGTTTTCTTATCGGTGAAGCTCCGCCCACATTCTGTGCAGTGATGCGGCTTCACCCCAGCGTGGAGGTTCAGGTGCAGCTGGAGACTGCTCCTACGAGTGAAGCTCCTCCCACATTCTGAGCAGATGTACAGCTTCTCACCTGTGTGACTCACCTGGGTGAAGCTCCTCCCACTCTCAGGTGTAGGAGTGTACGACTTCTCACACTGGTGCATTCTGTAGTTATCATCATCGCCGAAGCTCCGCCCACACTCTGAGCAGGTATAGAGTTTCTCTCCAGTGTGGGTGAGCTGGTGTTTCTGGAGGCTACTTTTACAGGTGAAGCTCCGCCCACATTCAGAGCACAGGTGAGTGGAGAGCTGCTTTCTGTTAGTGAGGAGATCTTTCTTCACTTCAGACGTCTGATGTGATTCTTCTTGCGGGGACATGTCCTGATGTTCCTGAGAAGGTGAGTTTCAGGTGACCCACAGAAAGCAGAGTCTAAAAGGCAGAAGAAAAGATGAGAAGTTGTAAAAATCTCAGTACACACTAGTGCATCTAAAAAAAATTAGAATATCATTAAAAAGTTACATTATTTCAGTAATTCAGTTCAAAATGTGAAACTCTATATATTATAAAGATGTATTATACAGCCAATGAAAACCCAAAAATCAGTGTCTCAGAAAATTAGAATATTATATAAGACCTATTGATACTTTTAGCAGTGTGGGCAGCGTGCCAAATTCTGCTGGAAAATGAAATCTGCATCTTCATAAAAGTTGTTTTCAGCAGAGGGAAGCTGTAAGATATGAAGTGCTGTAAGATTTTGGGGGAAATCAAAACTGCACTGACTTTAGACTTGATAATAAAACACAGTGGATCAACACCAGCAGATGACAGACATGACTCTCCAAACCATCACTGATTGGTGGAAACTTCACACTAGACCTCGAGCAGTTTGGACTGTGTGTCTCTCCACTCTTCCTCCAGACTCTGATCCCTTGATTTACAAATGAAATAAAGAAAAATTTACTGGTGATCAGTGATGGTTTGGAGAGACATTAATTGTTTCTATAATATACAGTAAACAGCATCTATTTCTGCTAAAATCCAGGCAGATAGTGCTGTTAGCCAATCAGAGGCGAAACATTTGCATGTATGAATATTCATGAGCAAGAGCCAAATCCTGTCTTTCTTCTGAGACCACTAATTCAGTGATTTAAAACAGGGCTAAATAGAAACACCGGAGCACTTTTTTTCACACAAAAAATGGCTCAAATGGCTTTTTTTTCATACTAGAGACACAACTAGACATATTACTAGACACTAACACTTCAAAACCTCACTTACATTCAAGTACACTTACCCATGAATGGGTATTCACATATTCTCTTTACAGAACTATATTTGTTATATATATACCCTTATATATTTTCTGTTCTTCTGTTTTAAGAATGTTTAGGAAGATACCAACACCTTGCAATATTCGTTTTATACACAAGCAGATATCAAAACCAGTATATATCTATATATACCCTTCCAAATCCAGTCCTCTAATTACAGAATATTAAATATTTATTTTATTTTTAGTGTTTAATATGTCCATCTATGCATTACAGCCCTCCAACATTCCACTGTAAAGCATATTTCCAAACTCCAGTCATCTTCTAAAATAACAGACCCCCCCCCCGTATATATATTTAATATAGATTGTAATGAATGAGATTGTACATTTTTCCATTATAATAATATAACTGAATAATAATATATTATTATTATGACTTACTGCCGTATAAAATAAATGGTTAAATAAATCACCTAAATAATTAGGTGGTCTACATGTGTATACTACCCAATACCAGCATTTAATATTCATTTAAAACCCTTTTTAATTAATTTAAAAATAAAATACTACAATATAACTCACATCTCCGCAACAACAGTCCCTGTGCGCGCGCATACTGTGTCCGGTTGGCAACAGCAACCGCCGAATACTAGTTCCGCCCCAAACACAGAATATAATAATAATAATAATAATAATAATAATAATATAAACTGAAACTAAATTAAAAATCCTCATCTAATCTAAACCAATGTGTTTATATAATGTGAATATTTCCCACATATTAACAAAAAAGCGAATGGATTATTAGATTACAGGTTTATTTTAGTAGCAGTGATTATAAACCTAATCCCACTTATTCAATTCCATGATGTAACCAGTAGGGGGCGTTAATACATTTAAAAAACACTAATGCACCATATGTCCAGATGTTTGTGGACACCCTTTTGCTGCTGATACAGGTGTGCAAGTGCACACACACAGTTTATATAGTTTTATGTTGACAAATAAGAACTGCCAATAGAATAGGACTCCCTGGAGCAGGTAAATATATATGAAGCTGTTGGCTCCATGTCTAATACCAGGTGTGGGCTACAGAGGGGTATAATCCCCCGGTATTGAGGCAGCTTTACTTAATTTTTTACAAGATTTCTAATCTGAAGATGTCTACAAAACTCTTCTTTTGATTTTCTCTCAGGAAAATCTTTATTTTAAAGAAAAGGTTGACTGTATGTTCAACTGTATGTTCAACCTTCCTACCTGCATTCACTCCTGAGGCTTACGCCACCTCCCGGCCGCTGTGCTCCTCCAATGAACGTCGCCTCGCTTTACCAAACAAACACTCACACAAAGCAATCCAGACTGTTCCCATACAGAGTTCCCCAATGGTGGAACAAGCTACCTTCTACTACCAGATCAGGAGAATCTCTCGCTATCTTTAATAAACTCCTGAAGACAGAGCTCTTCAAAGAGCACTTACTCTCCTAACACCTCTAACTAACTACCTTCTACTACCAGATCAGGAGAATCTCTCACTATCTTTAATAAACTCCTGAAGACAGAGCTCTTCAAAGAGCACTTACTCTCCTAACACCTCTAACTAACTACCTTCTACTACCAGATCAGGAGAATCTCTCACTATCTTTAATAAACTCCTGAAGACAGAGCTCTTCAAAGAGTCCCTACTCTCCTAACACCTCTAACTAACTACCTTCTACTACCAGATCAGGAGAATCTCTCACTATCTTTAATAAACTCCTGAAGACAGAGCTCTTCAAAGAGCACTTACTCTCCTAACACCTCTAACTAACTACCTTCTACTACCAGATCAGGAGAATCTCTCACTATCTTTAATAAACTCCTGAAGACAGAGCTCTTCAAAGAGCACTTACTTTCCTAACACCTCTAACTAACTACCTGTAATGTAAAATAATTTCTATTTATGACAAAAAAAAAATCACTCCTGTTACTGAAACTCTGTCCTGTTACTGGCACTCACTCCTGTTACTTTTTATTTTTAAGTACCAACAGTGTACAAAAGGTTTTATATTAATATGTAAAACACTTTAACCAGGCAAATAACCACATAAACCACACTCACTATATAGCAGTATCTATTGTTAAAATAAGTAGTAAAATAAGTATTTTAAGTGTATTTGTACTTTACTGAAGTATTTCAAACTCACTATAACTCCACTCTGTAGTTTCATTATATAATTAATTATATATTATAATATAAACTGTAATAATTACAGACTGTGGTTGTGTATCTGTTTCTCTGCACAGATCAAATCAATATTTGGTGGAATAATCCTGGTTTGTTTTTAATCACAGTTTTCATGCATCTTGGCATCATGTTCTCCTCCACCAGTCTTACACACTGCTTTTGAATAACTTCATGCCTTTACTCCTGGTGCAGAACTTTTGAACTTTTTGTGTTGGTCTATCACTTAAAATCTCAATAAAATACATTTAAGAAGTTTGTGGTTGTAAGGTGACAAAATGTAAAAAAAAGTTCAAGGGGTATGAATACTTTTGCAAGCCACTGTCCACAGCATCTCAAAAGGCACTTCCTTTGTTGGTTCTTGCGAGTTTGTTCTTGCAGGGTAACTATGTCAAGAACATTTTTTTCCAAGAACACAAGTCCATCCTTTGCGTCCACACTGCTGTGGACCTCTACCTCACTCTGCCTCCAGTTTCATTATGTCATGTGATCACAGTCGGTAACGCTAAAAGCTCAAACTGTTGCAGTTTACATTGGTAATGCAGTGAGTTTGTACTTATTCGCAAAGTTTATCTGATAAAAATGTATCGTACAGCCCTACTAATCACCAACAGGCTCCTCAGTTCGAGGGGCCTGAAAATTCGCTTAATCTAGCAACAAATTTGTTACACAATTTGGGAACAGTGCTACCGACCTCTACCTTGATCTGCCTCCAGTTTCGTTAGGTCATGTGATCAACAGTCTGTTTCCATTGGTGCACGTTGGAAATGCAGTGAGTTTGTACTCATTCACAAAGTTTATCCGATAAAAATGTATCGTACAGCCCTACTAATCACCAACAGGTTCCTCAGTTTTATGGAAATGCTGTTGTCGCTGTAGTCTACGACTCTGAAAACAAGTGAAAATAACTCAAAAGGCCTGAAAACTAGCTAAATCTAGCGCAAAAATATCGTCACACAATTTCGCAAAACTGCTGTGGACCTTTACCTCGCTCTGCCTCCAGTCTCATTATGTCATGTGATCAACAAGTCTGTTTCCGTTGGTGCACGATGCAAATGAAGTAAGTTTGCACCAGAGACTGTAAAAAAAGATGGCGGTCGTGTCTCCGTTCCCATTCATTCAGTGAAAATTAAGCCAAAATCTTCCTCCATGTTGGCGATCCTGATACCCGAGTCTGTAGAGCGCAGTAGAGACCAGAGGAGGGAGAAATACTGTGGAGAGACCGCCTACTCGTTTAAATAACCCCGCCCCTGAGGGCTGCCTCGAGGTCACAGGCTGCAGAGCGGAGCGGAGCTGACAGTCTGTTATTGGTCCCGCCCATAACCAGCCCTTTTACAATAACCACACCTTTTTTTAATAGAGCTGAATAACGTTTTAAAAAACGAATTCTGTGGGGATATAAAAATTTAACAATATAAGCAGAGGTTACACTAGCTGTTGCATTTAAATAAAGGAGGTAGAATTACAGTATATTAGAAAAAAAACGTGATTGAAAGTTGTTCTGTTTTGCCATTGAAACCTATGGGAATGGGTGGGGTTACACAGTTTTCTGAAACCGAACAGCAGCAGGCGCCCGACCTGTGGTGGCTTCACTTTTGAGAGAGGTTTGCACTAATTTGCTTAGTTTATCCGATGAAATTTTATCGTACAGACCTGCTAATCACCGTCAGGCTCCTTTGTTTCAGTTTTATGTAGACGCTGGTGTCGCTGGAGGCTACGATTCTGGGTGAAGCTCTTCCCACACTGGGAGCAGACGTACGGTTTCTCTCCAGTGTGAACGCGCTGGTGTTGGTGGAGGTTAGCCCACTGCGTGAAGCTCCGCCCACAGTGCGAACAGACGTACGGTTTCTCTCCAGTGTGAACGCGCTGGTGCTGGTGGAGATTGGACCATTGGGTGAAGCTTTTGCCGCACTCTGAGCAGATGTAGGGTCTGTACCCGGTGTGGATTCGCTGGTGTTGTTGGAGATAATCGGGACGAGCGAAACTCTTCCCGCATTGGTCGCAGTTGTACGGTTTGTGTCCAGTGTGAACGTGCCGATGCGTTTTCAGATTACCAATCTGATTGAAGCTCTTCCCACAGTCCGAGCAGACGTACGGCTTCTCACCGGTGTGGAGACGCTGGTGATGTCTGAGAGAAACCTGCCGGGCGAAGCTTCTCCCACACTGGTAGCAACAATTCGGTTTATTTGCAGTGTGAACGCACTGATGGGTTTGAAAATCCGTCTCTTGATCGAAACTTGATCCACACTGTGAACAGGTATATAGTTCCTCATCCTCTTCTGCGTGGTCCTGATGGTCAGTGAAACCCCTTCCACAATCAGAGCATGAATCCGGTTTATTCGCAGTGTGAACGCTCTGATGTAGCTGTAAATTGTTTTTATAAGCAAACCTCTTTCCACAATCTAAGCACTGAAACGGTTTCTCCCCAGTGTGAACACGCTGGTGCAGCTGGAGACTGTACTTACGAATAAACCGGTTCCCACACTCGGAGCAGACGTACGGCTTTTCCCCAGTGTGAATGCGCTGGTGTCGCCGGAAGGTGTTCCTGCAACTGAAGCTCCGCCCACACTGTGAGCAGACGTACGGCTTCTCTCCAGTGTGAACAACGCGCTGGTGTCGCCTGAGGCTGTTCTTACAACTGAAGCCCCGCCCACACTGCGAGCAGCGATGAGCCTGATCTTCTCTGATCTCAGCTGTTTGATGTTCTCCTGGTGATGACATCTCCTGATAAGCAAGAGGATAAAAACTGTAAACTTTGTTAATTTAATTTATTTAATTAACATTATTAATTTATATTTCCAACCTACAGGACCTTTAATACTAATATGAATATACACTGTGACTCCTAACATAACATTCACCCATCAGTCTATCTATTAACCATCCTAACCTTTCTCTCTATCTATACATCCAGTTTTCTATCTATCTATCTATCTATCTATCTATCTATCTATCTATCTATCTATCTATCTATCTATACATCCAGATTTCTATCTATCTATCTATACATCCACTTTTCTATCTATCTATCTATCTATCTATCTATCTATCTATCTATCTATCTATCTATCTATCTATTCATCCATTCTTCTACCTACCTATACATCTATCCATCTATATAATTTTCCATCCATCCATCCATCCATCCATCCATCACTGTCTCACTAAGCTGCAGTGTGTTTACAGGTATCTGTCTCCATCCATCCATCCATCCATCCATCTATCTATCCACTCACTCACTACATCCATCCATCTCACAGTCTCATTAAGCTGCAGTGTTTTTACAGGTAGCTGTGTGCTACCTAGCTATCCATCCATCCATCCATCAACCTATCCATTCATCCATCCGTTTATCTATCTATCTATCTATCTATCTATCTATCTATCTATCTATCTATCTATCCATCTACCTACCTACACACCTATTACATCCATCCATCTACCAATCTATCTCACTGTCTCATTAATCTGCAGTGTGTTTACATGTATCCTTCTATCCATCCATCCATCCATCCATCTATTTATCTATCACACTGTCTCATTAAGCTGCAGTGTGTTTACAGGTATCTGTCTACAACAATCCATCCATGTACTCATTCATCCATCCATCCATCCACCCACCCATCTACCTACCTATACATCCATCCATCCATCCATCCCACTGTCTCATTAAGCTGCAATGTGTTTTCAGGTATTTATCTACTGAGATCTGGAAGCTTCTATATATATATAAATATCTTCAGTCTGTATTATTATTATTAATGTATTATTATTAATATCTGTATTAATGATATGATCTGCTTACTGTTATTATTATTCACAGTAAATAAGTTTTTTTATTTACTGATGCTCTCTGTCTGATTTATACTGTAAATTCAATAAATTACTATTATTAAACACAGATAATAACTCACTAAACCCTCCACACATTTACTTACACACTGATTTATACTGTAAATACACTATAATACACTGTAATTTACTGTATAATAAAATATTAAACAGTATAAAGTGTTTACACTCACAGCTCTCCAGCACCACCGCTCCTTATCCCGTCCGGGTCACAACACAACCCGCACAACTATAGTTCCGCTCCACACGCGCGCGCGCGCACACACACACACTCATTTCTTTATTACTATACTATATTTATACTATTTATCTAAAATATATTTATATATATTTTTTATTTATGTTTATTTCTTTGAATCCCAGCATAAAAGTTACAAATATATATATTTTTTTTATTTGTTTATTTACTTACATAGTTATGTAAAATGCACATGTATGTGTATTTTACTTATGTTTATTTCTTTGACTCTCAATATTAAATGATTTTTTTGTCACATATGTTAAATATTATTTTTTATATTTACATTTTAACACATTTAATGTTTTTTTTCATTTATTATCATTGTGTACTTTCTCTTCATATTCAGTATAAAAGTATAAGTGTATTTTATTTTTAGTTTAGTCGAATGAAACTACTATTTGCTGCATATGCTTAATTTTTATTTTTTATTTATTTTATTTCTAACATATTTGAAACATCTAGATTTCGTTTGTATAAAACAATATATATATATATATATATATATGTGTGTGTGTGTGTGTGTGTGTGTGTGTGTGTGTGTGTGTGTGTGTGTGTGTGTGAACGATTATCTTATATTTCTCTTTGTAAAATAATTTAAATAAACTCTCCTGTGTACTGTGATGGAAAATATTAAATAATGTGTTAACAGTGGTCAGTACCTGCACCATCCAAGCTTCAAGCTGGAACTTCTGGTGATTTATAGTTGTCCTTTATTTAAAAATAAGACAAAAAAGCAAGACACACAAAATATCAGATGATGAGTAATTTACTGTAGTAATTTACTGATGCCCAGTAATATAAATACTAATAAGACAATAAAATAACAAGTACATTGTATTTAATACGCTTTTTAAAAATCCATTTACACCTTTTTAATTCTCAATTTCTCATTCAGCAAACTAAATACAAAAAGTGCATCCTAGATAATGTGCTAATGCTAATTCTGGGGTATTTTTTATTGTTCGCACATTTAAAACATTTTCAGTAATAATGAACTAATAGTGCAGTTAAAGAGTGTAATAATATCTGTACAAAACATTTAATTCTAATTAATTGATTACTACTTAAATGTAATCTCATCATTATGCAGATCACAACTGTACACATTCTACAAAAACTAATAACACTCAACTCATACAGTTATACCAATGGGTACTTTTGGTTTCGAGGGCAGTGTGGGCAGTGTGCTGGAAGTCCTGCTGGAAAATGAAATCTGCATCTCTATAAGTTATCAGTAGAGGGAAGCATGAAGTGCTGTAAGATTTTGTGGGAAAACAAAACTGCACTGACTTTAGACTTGATAATAAAACACAGTGGATCAACAGCAGCAGATGACATGACTCTCCATTGGTGTTATATGTTTAAGATATTTAAGATATTTGAAGTACTATATTTAAGATCATGTTGAAATAAACCCTGTAATATTGTTAATATGCAGAACATCAGCTGTTTGGGCATTTTTCTCTGTATTTTGACGCATTTGAAACACAATTTACCCAGTGAATTGGTTTTATCTGAATCCCACTGTAACAATCTGGCAACCCTGATGGCTCGCTCGTTTGTTCAAATAGTATGTTTTTCGAATAGATGTTTTTTTTTTTTTTTTTTTAAATCATGATGCATTGTGGGATTTTATATTGCCCTCAAAATCACACTCGAATTCCACTTTGCGATTCGGACACTCAGAGAAAAATGTCCGACATACTCAATAGTGCGAGTAAATAGGGAGCCGTTTTGGTCACAGCCTTTTCCATGTTTTCTTCCAATAACTTAATTAATTAATTGGCATTAATTAGCATTCAATCATTAGTCAGGCTTCTGTTCTTCAGCCTGAACATGTTGGTGCATCAGCACAGCAACTCGGTTCTGATACATCAGCTCACAGATGCAGCCTTGCGCTGATCCACATCACCCTAGGAGTGATGAGGGGAAAGAGAGAGCGCCTACTCTCTACTCTACTGTACTCACCCAAAGAGAGCAAGGCAAACTGTGCTCTCTCGGGGCTCCGGCAGCTGATGGCAAGCTGCATAAAGAGGATTCGAACCACTCAGAGCCCATTAATACCCTAGTAACTTTTTAATGATCCACCTGTAGAATAATCTGACCACATTTTAGTAGCAATCGTTGCAGAAATCCAAAATTAACTCCAAAGGGTTCACTTACTTTTTCTAGCCTGCTCTGTGGATATATTGTATCTAATATAAGTCATACATGTTTTATTTTAATAACTTAATTAATTAATTAGCATTAATTAGCAATAATTAGTAGGCCTGTCACGATGACATTTTCTTTGCAAACTATATTTTGTTTTAGAAATTACTGCGATAAACGATATTGTTGGCATTTTTTTAGACCACTAATTTGGCGCTAATAAAATAACAATATCACAACAGAGGAGGGAACCCTTTTAAAGACAATAAACTTTCCGTTCCTGTTCATGCGCCTGATTTTGGAATCTGTTCCCAGCTTAAACCAAAGTAGGTTATAGTAGGTTCTTCAGTGTATATATAACCATGGGTCTGTCCCAGCTGGCACGCGTTGAACCGGCATAAAGACCCTAAGAGACACAAGAGACTAGAGCTGCACTGGGTCGTTACTATGTTTCTTTGATTGTTTTTCCTAACAAAAGGTACGTTTTGAGTTTATTCCGTTGTGTCTGTGTCTCTCTTTGCTTCCACACTACCGGTTCACTTCAGCCACGCCCACAGTCACATGTAAATATATGTACGTGCCTTTTGTAAGTGCAAACACAATGGACAATATCACGATTATTAAAATGATTGCGGTCATGTGCATTTAGTCAGGCTTCTGTTCTTCAGCGTGAACATGCTGGTGCCGTGAAAGACTGTTCCTACGACTGAAGCTCTTCCCGCACCGCGAGCAGACGTACGGTTTATCGCCCGTGTGAACGCTCTGGTGCTGCTGGAGGCTGTTCTTATGCCTGAAGCTCCGCCCACACTGCGAGCAGACGTACGGCTTCTCTCCGGTATGAAGTCGCTGGTGTTGGCAGAAGTTGCTCCAGTGGGTGAAGCTCTTCCCGCACTGGGAGCAGACGTACGGCTTCTCTCCGGTATGAATTCGCTGGTGCTGGTGGAGGTGGCTTCGCTGAGTGAAGCTCCGCCCACACTGGGGGCAGTCGAAAGGCCTGTCTCCGGTATGAATTCGCTGGTGCGTTTTGAAGTTGCTCTCCTGGCTGAAGCCCTTACCGCACTGGGTGCAGACGTACGGCTTTTCTCCGGTATGAATTCTCTGGTGCGTTTTGAAGTTGGTGACGTGGTTGAAGCTCTTCCCGCACAGCGAGCAGTGGTGCACCTTCTCACCAGTGTGGATGCGCTGGTGTTTCTTCAGACCGCTTGAGTCGTTAAAGCTGGTGCCGCACTGGGAGCACTGGTATGGCTTGGATCCGGTATGAATGTTTTGGTGCATTCTGAAGGAACTTCGGTCGCGGAACGCCTTCCCGCACTCGCCGCATTCGTACGGCTTCTCTTCGGAGTGTCTGAGCTGGTGTTTCCGTAGGCTGTGCTTTTGAGTGAAGCTCCGCCCACACTGTGAACAGGCGTACGGCCTCTCTCCGGTATGAATTAGAAGATGTTGCTGGAGGTTGATCTGCTGAGTGAAGCTCTTCCCACACTGCGAACAGTCGTACGGCCTCTCTCCAGTATGAATACGCTGGTGGCGCTGGAGGCCGATGTGCTGGGTAAAGCTCCACCCACAATCTGTGCAGATGTAGGCATGTAAGATCTTACTGTCGGTGAGGAGATCATGATGACGATCATTATCGTCATCATCATCTTCGTCAGGAGACGCCTGATGATCCTGCTTGTTTTCAGATACCTGACGTACCTCTTGTGGCGCCATGTCTTTAAAGGGGCTTGTAAACTAGAATTTGAGATAAACCAGACAAAAAATTATGGAATGGGGGTTAATTATTTCTGTAAAAAGACAAAAAGTGTGTGAAGTTTAACTGGAGACCATATTTATATTTAATTTACAATTCATCATTAAAGAAATCCTTAAAATCAGGGTGGGTACAGCAGGGGGTGCCCACGTCACTCAAAAAGAGGTGGAAAAGAAATTGAAATTGAAAAGAAAAGAAATTGCTTAATAACACCACAACAACCACATAGAAACTGCATAGAAGCCACCGGAGATACTAAAGCAACAGCTTAGAATATGAATCACCTAGCAACCACCTGAAATGAAATGAAAAGAAAAGAAATAAAGCAACTGCCTATCAAGTACCTGGGCCAGAAACAGAACACCACAGCAACCACTTTCAAAAGCATACACTATATGACCAAAAGTATTGGGAAACTTGTCCCTTATTCATCATTTGGACTTGTCTAGTAGCAATGCCTCAGCAACCATTTAGAAACTGTTTAGAAGCCACCTGAGGTACCAAAGCAACAGCTGACAGTCATGAATCACCTAGCATGCACCTGGAATGCACCTGGAATAACACAGCAACTACTTAGCAACTGCATATCAACCACCTGGGCCATCAGAGAAATTGCTTAATAACACCACAGCAACCACTTCCAACAACATACAATATATTAACAAATGTATTGGGGAAACTCACCCTTTATTATAAAAAGATAAAAGAGTTTCTTTTAAAGAATCTGCTTTTAAAGAATCTGCTTTTAGATTTGTCTCATCTAAAAGCAACACCACAGAAACCACTTATAAACTGTATGGAAGCCACCTGAGATACCAAAGCAACAGCTGACAGTCATGAATCACCAAGCAACCACCTGGGATGAGACAGCAACTACTTAGCAAGCATATCAACCACCTAGTCCAGAAACATAAATATAAAATAGTTGAACACCACTGCAACCACTTAGTAACTGTACAGAAGCCACCTGAGATACCAAAGCAACAGCTAAGAATACGAATCACCTAGCAACCACCTAGGACTCCAAAGAAAGCAACTACTTAACAACTGACTATCAACCACCTGGGCCAGAAACAGAAATAGCTTAATAACACCACAGCAACCACTTTTAACAATATACAATACATGAACAAATGTGTTGGGAAATTCATCCTTTATTTATTAATTTCTGATCCTGCTTTTGTTGAAGTAACTGTCTCTACTGCCAAGGAAAAATTTACTCTAGGTCCATGTCTCATCTAATAACAACACCACAACAACCACTTAGAAACTGCATAGAAGCCATCTGAGATACCAAAGCAACAGCTCAGAATATGAATCACCTAGCATTCAACTACGACTCAAAAGAAAGCAACTACTTAACAACTGACTATCAACCGCATGTAAGAGAAAAAGCTTAATAACACCACAGCAACCACTTACAAACAGCACAGAAACCACCATAGATACCAATGCAAAAGCAACCACCTGGGATTCCAAAGATTCCAAAGCAACTCCTTAGCAACTGCCCAATAACTACCTAAGCCTGAAACAGAAATTACCCAAAAATACTAATAACACCCCAGCAACCATTTAGAAACACCACAGAAAACACCTGAGATACCAAAGCAACAGCAACCACCTGGGTTTCCAAAGAAACTAACTACTTAGTAACTGCCTATTAACTACCTGGGCCAGAAACAGTAATGCATTAACACGTATAACACCACAGCAACCACTTACAACAACATGTACTTTATGAAAAAAAGTATTGGGATTGTATTTCTCTACAATATATAGACAAGCTGTATGGGTGCAGTTGCACATCTGGGTCAGCAGTTAAAGTAATTTGAAGCAGCTGAAAGCTTTATTTATGAGATTGTATGTCTATAAACAAATTACAAGCACTGTATATAAGCACTTAGCTAACTATGCTAAGCTAAGCTTAGCTAACACATCCAGCTGGTTTAACCCGTTCAATGCAGCTTTATACAGATTAATTAATATTTTTTAGCACTCAATAACTCAATTATATACCCGTACAGTAAAAACGTGCCTTCAACATTTATATTATTAATTATTAAACATATTAAAACATATTTACTCACACAGCTGGAGCTCACAATACTGGTGCGCTCTCATATCTCGTCCGGGTGGCTACCGCACACTTACAACAAGCGTTCCGCCCCAAAACAAGCATTACAGTCCGGCTGAGTCCCAAATCACATAATTTTGGACTATTTAGTGAGATAGTGAGCGGTTTGGGACGCAACCCATTATTTTTCTCCTCTGTGTTTATCAAGTGAACCTTTAGAAAAATAAAATATATAAAATAACGTTATATATTTGCCAATAAATAATATGTATATACTATAAAATAATATACAAAGATATGAAGATATCGCAATAATAACAATATATGTTAAAAATGTCATTATGAGGCTACTGGATAACAAAAGTTACTTTATTTCGGTAAGTCAGTTGAAAATGTGAAACTCGTATATTATATAGATGTATTAAACACACAGTGATCTATTTTAAGCTTTTATTTTTTTATTGTTGTTGATTATGAAGCTTACAGCCAATTAAAACCCAAAAATCAGTGTCTCAGAAAATTAGAATATTATACAAGACCAGAGGCGGTCTTTGCATAGAGGCATTGCTAGGCAACTGCCTTGGGCCCCTCCCACTGCAGCCCACTGTAGGGGGCCCCTGACTAGCTGCAAACTTCCCATAGGCCTACAGCTGGTAATTGGGGCCCTTTGGACAGTAATTCACAGAAATGCGTTCAGAAATGGTGATTCTTGTATGTTTAAAATGGAAACAAAGACAACACAATAAATTACAAAGAAATACAGTTCAGTCCACACCCCCTCTCTTTCGCGTTAAAATGGAATATTCCATTCATGCCATGTGGCCATGCCGTGAACCGCAAAACGCAAGGAATTAAGGTGAAATTAAGTGTACAAGTGGGTTGTGAGCCTTGCTACAAAAATAAAAAAAAGAAGGAAGAGGCTAAACTAAAAACAGATGCTCTTCCAAAACCGATAAGCTTTTTTTATCAATACAATACTAAAAATATTTAAAATGAATAAAAAGTAATTAATATAAAATAAAAATCATTTAAAACACAATCAAAAGCTATATAATAGTGCACAGACTAATATCAGTTTCAGTTAGTTTCAGTTTCAAATAATTGAAACAGCTCACCAAAACCTCTACCTATCCTTTATATTTGACAATATTTTATTACTTTACAGGTCCTCACTCATCTTAATTTTAGTTGTTATATTATTTTTAGCCTTGCGCTGAATTTAGCTCCGTGCTGCGGGAGGGAGGGAGGGAGGGAGGGGGAGAGAGAGCGCAGCGGCGCAGCGCAGCGCATTTTGCCTGATTTCTCTTGATTACATTTCAATAAACATGTGAATTTAATACCTGTTAATACCATATATTTTAATTTACTTGATAGGACCTTATTTATTAAAACGTTTTTTTTTTTAAATCGCAATGCCGCGAGCTTTCCTTTTGACTGACGCTAAACTGTTTGATCCAGTTGTTATATTATATTATATTAATACCATTTTAAAGTTTTCGTTTCTATGTTTTGAAATTCGTTAGATTATATTTTTGTCAACATTTTGGGTTTATTTTCGTTTGTTATTTTTCTAATAATAATAGAATTTACATAATTTATTTTCAAAGTACCGTGCCCAACACTGGCTGACAATGACAACCAGCATGAATGACATGAAATGTTTAAAATGAATACAGACATGTAGAAAAACGAAGACGAAGACAAGCTGTAACCTAGATATAAATAATAATAAATAATAATAAATAATAGAATAATATGCCAATTAGGCATATTTGTAGCAGTTGGGTATTTTTTCATCCCTGACTCTAATTCATTTAAGTTATATACCTGATTTGATCTTTTTCCGTACAATCCCTGCTAAAGTTTTAGGTGAAGGAGACCTAAAGAAGGTCAGTGCATGTTTCTGGAAAAACAAAACAGTGGGCGTGGCATCGCGATGGTTACCATCCATCACAATGTTGGGTCATAAATGAGGATGGACTATGATATCATCCATCGGCACAACCCTATTTCTTGCATATTAATGTTGATGGGCCCCCTAGCTAAATTCGCCTTGAGCCCCCAAATTGCTAAGTCCGCCACTGTACAAGACCAATTGTTGCTATTGCCAGTGCCAAGTCCTGCTGGAAAATGAAATCCACATCTCTATAAAAGTTGTCAGCAGAGGGAAGCATGAAGTGCTGTAAGATTAGAGCCTCTGTGTATCACTTGCCCCAAATGTCATTTTAGTGTGTTTA
The DNA here is from genome assembly GCF_023375975.1 of Astyanax mexicanus. NCBI lineage: Eukaryota > Metazoa > Chordata > Actinopteri > Characiformes > Acestrorhamphidae > Astyanax > Astyanax mexicanus. Next base: position 2,997,813 of record NC_064408.1, read on the forward strand.
GCAATGGGGAAAACTGTAATTTCTGGTTAAAATGGCAACAATTAGCCATTGAGGTGTTTGGCCAGATGGAACAAATACTGGCCGATTAGCTGATGTTGTGTGATTCTAAATGGCAGTGTTTTGATGTTTTGATAAGGAAACATGGGACTTTATATCAGATTGTTGTGTGTGATGTAGGATCCGAGGTTTTAGTTTGAAAGTTGTGCTATGCATTTCATTTTAGCAATTAGAAAAAAAAACTAAAATATTGAAATATTAATATTAAGGCAGTAGAACTATATAGTGAATATATAGTATATTCACTATATAGAGGCCAAGGAGGCCAAGGAGTCCTACAGGAAGAAGGTGGAGCAGAAGCTGAGGGAAAATGACAAGAGGGAGGTTTGGAATGGAATGAAGACAATCACTGGCTGTAAGCAGAGGATGGACAGTGCCGCAGATGGTTGAGTTCAACACCTTCTACAACCGGTTTGACTGCCCTGTTCAAGACCCTACAGCTCTGGCAGACACCTCCTCCACACCCCCCCTCATCTCATCAAGCAACTCAGCCCCCGCTCCCCCCTCCTCCCCACACTCAGCTGTCCTGACCACCATCACCACTGTAGTCCCCCCTCCTCCTCCCCCTCTGCACACCTTCACTGCTGACCAGGTTAGAGGTGAACTAAGGAGACTCCACCCAAGAAAGGCAGCTGGGCCGGACAAAGTGTGTCCCAGACTACTAAAGTCCTGTGCAGCTGAGCTGGGGGCTCCCCTGCAGCACATCTTCAACCTGAGTCTGCGTTTGGGGAGGGTCCCCACGCTGTGGAAGACATCATGCCTGGTTCCAGTACCCAAGAAGACGCACCCCAGTGAACTCAATGACTTCAGGCCTGTCGCCCTTACATCACATATCATGAAGACCCTGGAATGTCTGCTTCTACACCACCTCAGACCCCAGAATCAACATGCAATGGACCCCTTGCAATTTGCCTACAGAGAGAAAGTGGGAGTGGATGATGCCATACTGTACTTTCTCCACCGGACCCACTCTCATCTGGACAGAGGAGGCAGCACTGTGAGAGTCATGTTCTTTGATTTTTCCAGTGCTTTCAACACCATTCAGCCTCTCCTACTGAAAGACAAGCTGGTGGGGATGCAGGTGGATTCATATTTGGTCTCCTGGATCACAGACTACCTCACTGACAGACCTCAGTATGTCAGATTGAAGGACTGTACATCAGAGACTGTGGTCTGCAGCACAGGAGCACCACAGGAGACTGTGCTCTCCCCGTTCCTGTTCACACTCTACACCTCAGACTTCCAGTACAACTCTGAGACGTGCCACATGCAGAAGTTTTCAGACGACACTGCCATTGTGGCCTGTATACGGGGAGGAAAGGAGGAGGAGTACAGACACCTGGTGAAAGACTTTGTGGCGTGGTGCAATAGAAACAACCTGCTGTTGAACACCTCCAAGACCAAGGAGATGGTGGTGGACTTCCGCAGAGCCAGGCCACCCATACAGCCAGTATCTATTGTGGGAGTTGTGGAGATGGTGAAGACCTACAGGTATCTCGGACTGCATCTGGATGATAAGCTGGACTGGTCAGCCAACACAGACATCCTGTACAAGAAGGGGCAGAGCCGGCTCTACTTCCTGAGGAGGCTGGGGTCTTTTAACATCTGCCGGAAGCTCCTGCTGATGTTTTATCAGACTGTGGTGTCCAGCTGTCTTTTCTATGCTGTAGTGTGCTGGGGAGGAAGCATGAAGAAGAGGGACGAGATGCGTCTGGACAAGCTGGTCAGGCGGGCGGGGTCCGTGGTTGGTGTGGAGCTAGACTCTGTGGTAACGGTGGCAGAGAGGAGGACATTGCAAAAACTACTCTCCATCATGGATGATGATGGTCACCCACTGCATTTCATCATCATGGATCATAGCAGCAGTTTCAGTGGCAGGCTCTTGTCACAGAGCTGCTCTACGGACAGACTGAGAAGATCGTTCGTTCCGAGAGCCATCAGACTCTTCAACTCCTCCCAGTGGAGCCGGAAGAGAGAGGACAGATGAGGAACGAGTCTCAATATGTGCTTTCTTAATCAGCCTTTTTTTATCTGTACTGGAAAGCACCCTACACATCTACACCCTGGGACTCTTTTGCCTTTTTACTGTATATACTGTTCATTTGCATCCCTGGACACTTGGCACTTTACTGTACACTCTGTACCTTTTCACTCCTGGACACTTTACTGTACATCTTGTACATTTGCACCCCTGGACACTTTGTCACTTTACTGTACATCCTGTACTTTTGCACTCCTGGACACTACACTACGCACCTTACTTAAATACAATACTTGCACAGGTTTATGTTTAATATTGTCATATCTGCTGATACCTTCTATACTTAAATTATTATTTTACTGCACTACCTCATATCTATGACTGATTACTTTCACACTTTGTATAGTTTTTTTGTATTTATATATTTATGTATATATTTTTAAGTCTTAGTTTATAATTTTATAGTTTAGAGTCTTATATTCCTCACTGTGCTCTTTTATTTTATTTTATAATACTTATTGTTTGTTTCTACTGTGTTGTGTAACTGCTACTGGCTGCTAAATTTCCTTCGGGATCAATAAAGTATCTATCTATCTATCTATCTATCTATCTATCTATCTATCTATCTATCTATCTATCTATTAATGACATGATAATGTCATGATAATCATACTCTTTTTATTTCACACGTCTCCACAATTTAGACACTATATGTTTCTATTCACATTTACTAAAACAAACATGTATCCCATAAGTAATTAATAAGTAATGATCTCTCCGATCGTGACGCAATTCTCGAGACCCATCAGAACCAATGGCACGAGCTGGCACTCTTTATGCTTACGTAATGCGGGCCGAGCACCCGCCCTCACCCCCTCTCTGCGGGACGGTGTGTGTGTGTGTGTGGATGTGTGTCGGTATTCATCGCTTTGTTAGAATAGCAAAGTGTGCAAGCGTGTGTGTGTGTGTGTATGTGGGTGTTGATTTTGCACACACTTTGTGTGCGTGCGTGTGTGTGTGTGTGTAAGTCACTGTGTGTGCACAGCAAAGTGTATGTGAGCGTGTGTGAGTGTCGATATTCATGACTTTGTAGGGATAGCAAAGTGTGTGTGTGTGAGAAAGAGAGAGCGAGAGAACGTATGTGTGGTGTTGGTATTCATCCCTTTGTGGGCACAGTAAAGTGTGTGTGTGTGTGTGGTCAATTGGTATTCATCACTTTGTGGGCACAGTAAAGTGTGTGTGTGTGTGTTGGTATTCATCACTGTGTGGACACAGCAAAGTGTGTGTATGTGTGTCTGTTGATTTTCATCACGTTGTGGGGACAGTAAAGTGTGTATGTGTGTTAGTATTTATCATAATATTCAGCAAAATGTGTGTGTGTGTGTGTGTATATATATATATATATATATGTGTGTGTGTGTGTGGGTGTTGGTATTCAGTACTTTGTGGGCACAGTAACGTGTGTGTGGCAGGACTGGGCAGCATCCATCTGCTTAGGCAATGATGCTGATGCTGCCCTGAGCTGCGCCCCACCCACTTCCCCCCAGGCCCCGCCCCCTCCGCACACTCCCCCCTATACACACACACACACACACACACCCACGCCCCCCGTGATGCTTCTCGTCCCCTCCTCGTGCCAACCGAGACAGACGGGCTGACGGCAGGCGGGCGCGGAGCGGCGGAGCAGCGCGTGAGTATAAACAGCGCGGTTTGATTGACGTGCCGCTTCGTTTGATGTTCTGTCTGTATGTTATTGATATGTTGGAGTGAGTGACGTCACGCCGCGGAAAGATGCTGCGATGCTGCGCGTTACTGCGAGGATGCTCGTGACAGCTCTGGCACGCGGGGCGTCATCCGCGCTGGCTCGTTTTGGACGGAACCGGATCCGCCGAACCGCAGCGAGAAGGTTCGACAGTGGAGCCAAATAAGCAGAAACAATCCTGCTGAAAAATCCGGATCATCACCAGCAATTCGGATCAACACCCGGTGTTTAAAACGCTCTAAACTGGAATCGAAGGGTCAAGTTTGTTATAAACCTGGTCCTGCTCATCTAGAAGGAAGTATACTCTGTACTGGTAAGATAGAAGGTCTGAGTTGGTGGGTGGTTTAGCTGGTATATCAATGTGGCTAACAAACCTGACCAAGCTACTTAGACCAGTTGACTCAGGATTGTTCATGATGGTCTACCAGCTTGGTTATGTTGGTGAACAACATCAGTAATATTAATTTGAGTTAGGTGGTTTAGCTGGTATATCAGTATGGCTTGACCAAGCTAGTAAGAGCAGTGTTCTACCAGCTTGGTTATGTTGGTCAACCACCTCCACCACCAGTTATTAATTTGAGCTGAGTGGTTTAGCATGTATATCAACATGGCTAACCACTTGACCAAGATCATTAACTAAAGTAGATATATTTTTTTTGTACTTGTGGACCAGTGTGGTCATGCTTGGTATGCATGGCAATGGTGACTTTGCAATTAGAACACCTAAGTTGAGTGGTTTAGCTGGTATATCATAGTGGCTAACCAACCTGACCAAGCTTGTTAGACCAGTGGAGTCAGGATTGTTTATGATGGTCTACCAGCTTGGTTATGTTGGTCAACCACCTCCACCACCAGTTATTAGTTTGAGCTGGGTGGTTTAGCTGGTATATCAGTAGAGCTAACCAACTTGACCAAGCTTATTGACTAATGTTGTTAAACTGGTCATGCTTGTGGGCAGTCCAGTGGAGTCAGGGGTTTCCATGTTACTCAACCACCTCAGTAATGAATTTGAGTTGGGTGGTTTAGCTGGTATATCAATATGACTACTAACCACTTTGACCAAGCTGGTTGACTTGTGTAGATAAATTGTTCATACTTGTGGACCAGTGTGGTCAGGCAGTGGTGACTCAGTGGTTAGAGCATCTGCGTTGGATGGTTTAGCTGGTATATCAATGTGGCTAACCAAGTATGCCTTAACTAAGCTGGATAGACCAGTGTTGTTAAGATGGTCATACTTCTGGACAGGCCAGTGGAATCAGGATTGTCTATGATGGTCCAACAGCTTGGTTATGTTGGTCAACCACCTTAGTAATGAATTTTAGTTTGGTGGTTTAGCTGGTATATCAATATGGCTAACCAAAATGACCAAGCTGGTTGACTTGTGTTAATAACAGATAAGTTGCGTATACTTGTTGACCAGTGTGGTCATGCTTGTTGACTGTATTGGTTACAGGGTTTGAGGGCAGTGGTAATTTAGCAGTTAGAGCACCTGCGTTGGGTGGTTTAGCTGGTATATCAATATGTCTAACCAGCTTGACCAAGCTGGTTGTATATATTGTTAAGCTGGTCATACTTGTGAGCAGTCCAGTGAAATCAGGATTGTCCATGATGGTCTGCCAGCTTGGTTATGTTGGTCAACCACCTCAGTATTGAAGTTTAGTTGGGTGGTTGAGCTGGTATATCAATGGAATAACCATCTTGACCAAGAACTAGTATTGTTAAACTGGTTATACTTGTGAGCAGACCAGTGGAGTCAGGATTGTCCACGATGGTCTACCAGCTTGGTTTTTCATTTGAGTTGGGTGGTTTAGCTGGTACATCAATGAAGCTAACCAACTGAGCGTTTGTCACTGAATGCAATCAAATCCTCACAGCAAGGTGAATCCTAAATCGAGTAGAATGACTTCCATGGACAGTAGGAAAATTCCTTGAACCCAACAAAGGTTTATTATTCAGTTATTAATTCATATGCACTAACTAAAGCATATTTTATTTCCTCAAGGCTCTATTGTAGGCCCTATACAGTTGATGTTAATTGTGATTGTAAGTTCGTTGTGAAAGTGAAAAAATGTTTGAGAAAGGGTCTAAATGACCAATACTCTTTCTCTGTCTACAGACAAATACTTTTGCCCATATAATGTAGATGTATTCTAAGTGCATGTGTGGTAGCTTTGTGTCCATTTGTCTAATGTGAGTGTATGTCCATTTGCGGTTCTCGTTCTGATGTTCTGATTCGCCTAATGCCCCGAAGGCCTGAATGACTGAGTGAGTGTGTTGCGTTGTGTTCCTGATGTGTGGCAGGGTTGCAGAGCTTGTGCCCATTGAACCCACCAGTATTGATCGATCAGCTTGCTGCCATGGCCAATCGGGGGCCCAGTTACGGCCTGAGCCGAGAGGTGCAGGAGAAGATCGAGCAGAAGTACGACCCGGACCTGGAGTCTCGTCTGGTGGACTGGATAATGCTGCAGTGTGGAGACGACCTGGTGCGTCCAGAACCTGGAAAACAGAACTTCCAGACCTGGCTCATGGATGGAACGGTGAGGAATTAGTGGAAGTTTGTCACATTATGTGTAATCTGTTGTACCCATACTGCTCTGTAATTAATCTACAGTTACAGTAGATACAGAATCACCAGCACTGTAATCTGTTGTACCCGTACTGCTCTGTAATTAATCTACAGTTACAGTAGATACAGAATCACCAGCACCGTAATCTGTTGTACCCGTACTGCTCTGTAATTAATCTACAGTTACAGTAGATACAGAATCACCAGCACTGTAATCTGTTGTACCCGTACTGCTCTGTAATTAATCTACAGTTACAGTAGATACAGAATCACCAGCACTGTAATCTGTTGTACCTGTACTGCTCTGTAATTAATCTACAGTTACAGTAGATACAGAATCACCAGCACTGTAATCTGTTGTACCTGTACTGCTCTGTAATTAATCTACAGTTACAGTAGATACAGAATCACCAGCACTGTAATCTGTTGTACCCGTACTGCTCTGTAATTAATCTACAGTTACAGTAGATACAGAATCACCAGCAGTGTAATCTGTTGTACCCATACTGCTCTGTAATTAATCTACAGTTACAGTAGATACAGAATCACCAGCACTGTAATCTGTTGTACCCGTACTGCTCTGTAATTAATCTACAGTTACAGTAGATACAGAATCACCAGCAGTGTAATCTGTTGTACCCATACTGCTCTGTAATTAATCTACAGTTACAGTAGATACAGAATCACCAGCACCGTAATCTGTTGTATCTATACTGCTGCGTGAAGGTCCTGTACATCACCTCTTTCTCTTTCTTCTTCTATTGTTTAACAAGTGATGGAAAGAACAAAATTTTGATGCTTTACTCCAGACCATGGTTTGCAGCTTCTTTCAAACCTAGTTTTAGTTTTATTTTGGAACAAACAGAGAAGCCCAAAAGTCTGAACCAAAAACTAGCTAGGTGTGAAATTACTCTTAGCCACTTTCCCAAGACCTCCGGTCAGACCTTCAGGGTGGAACAAGGCAAAGAACTGCCAAGAGGGGCCAGCTTTCAATGAGCTCGCAATCAGAATGTGACGAGAGGTCCGGTCAGATCTGAATGCTGATTTGGTTGAGTTGGACTCGACCCAGCTCTCTTTTCTTTACCCCTCCCCACCTCCTCTCTCACTCTCTCACTCTCTTTTTCTTTCACTCTCCCTCTGTAGATCCTCTGTCGTCTCATTAACAGTCTGTACCCCAGCGGGTCGGAGCCCATCAAGAAGATTCCAGAAACCAAGATGGCGTTTAAGCAGATGGAGAAGATCTCCCAGTTCCTGGAGGCAGCAGAAGTTTACGGTGTGGTCAGGGGGGACATCTTCCAGACAGTTGACCTGTGGGAAGGTAACACACACTGATTAGGGGGATTTACGGTGTAACATGACATGAAGAAATGTATGATTATCACATTTTGAGGGTTTGATTATTACTGGTATTGTGGAAAAACGCACATGAGCAATATTTTAGCGGTTGCCCGTGGTATGATTCTGCTATAACAAATTTTTTCAAATTATATGTTGTCCCAGAAATTATTGCGATAAACGATATTGTTGGCATTTAACGACCATTAAATAGCACTAATATAATGATAACATAATATGGTAACAAAGAAATTACACCCTTTTAAAGACAACAAACTTTCCATTTCTGTTCTCGGACCTAATTTTGGAACCGAAAAAATGTTCCCAGCTTGAATTAAAGTAGGTTATAGTCATAAATAATATATATGTACACATTGTACACAAAGTGTGGAGGCAGGGGAACCGACGGTCCATCCCACACCATGACGTGCAGCCCCGGTCTGTCCCAGCTGACCCTCATTGGACCAGCATAAAGACAACACAAACCTAAGAAACACTAAGGTTAAACAACTAGAGCCGCACTGGTCCGTTATTATGTTTCTTTAAGTTTGTTTTGGGTGTTGCTTTTTACATTTTTCCTAATAAAGCTTCCGCAGTACTGAGTCACACCCACAGTCACAATATATGTAAGTGCATTTTGTAAGAGCAAACATAACGGACGATATCACGATTATTAAAATGATTAAGGCTATGTTCATTCATTGAACGATAAGTCGATAGCGTAATTATTGTGACAGGCCAGTCAGGTTTTAAGGAGCAGTAAAGACACTCCACTGAAGTACAGAGTTATACAGGAGTTTCGGTTTAGTTCTCCAGCATTGTTAGCATTAGCCGCTAAGTGCTAGCTGTTTGGCCGTTCAGAGGTGAGTATTATCGGCCTGTAGCCTGCTACAAACCCCGGCAAGCAGTGCTGGAACATAATTAGCATTACCCGTTGGTGCTAGCAAAAGCTGCTAATGCTAATGCTCCATCTGTTAATCTAAGCTTACTGTAAATAAACGGAAGCGCTTTACACTCCCAAATCAACATTTTTAAGAGAGAAATCTGTGTAGATTAACATCCATTAACATTTGACTTTTCTATATTGTCTGAATTAGAAGGGAAGCATGGCGACACCCCTGTTTCTTACTATTGTTAATTAAAATGTGCTTTATAATCCAGTGCACCATATGTATAAAAATAGACCCGAAAAAAAGGGTTTCTTAATGATAACATACCTTATAATTCGTTGCACCTTTAATAGTGCAAAAATGACAGCACATGCATTCTGTGTATTTTCAGCAGACTGTTAAACACCTAATTTTACATACAAAACTGACTTAATTTAATGACTATTTTAGAAACAGATTCAACAATTAAACAAAGTGTCCCCATTTAACCACTCAGTATTATATCAGCCTCTTTCTAAACATATATGCCTAAGATGTGACACAATTTATCATCAACAATGTGTACCATATTTTTCACACTATAAGACACACCGGAATATAAGGTTAGTGCTGGATGTTAATCTACACAGATTTCTCTTCTGAAAATTGTTTATTTGTGTAAGTAAAGCTCTTCTGTTTATTAACAGTAAGCTTAGATTTCCAGATTTCCAGATCAGTGGTTTGTCCCTCGTATCTTGTTTTAACATGGTAAACGCTCAGACTACAGTCTGATATACTCACCTCTGGAAGGTGAAATAACCAACTGGCGCTAAGCGCAATAAGCAGGTAATGCTAATGCTGCTCCAGCAGTGCTAGCCGGGGCTAGCAGCAGGCTAAAATCTGATAATACTCACCTCTAAACGGTGAAAGAGCTAGTCCTTAGTGTGATTAGCGGGTAATGCTAATGCTGCTCCAGCAGTGCTAGCCGGGGATAGCAGCAGGCTATAGGCCAATAAAACTCAACTCTGAACGGCAAAAGAACTAGTGCTTAGCGCGATTAGCACCTAATGCTAATACTGCCTGACCATTCTTTCACTTCACTTGCATATTCTTACAGATTTCTTTTGCTTTTGCATTTTTGTCATACCAACATTTTTCTGAATCCTATTGAGATGCAGTGAGAGGATGCTGGAAAATCCTCCAGTGTGGGGAATTACAAATAAAAGGCAAAACTTTTTCACACAGGGCCATGTAGATTTGGATTTTTTTCTCCCTTAATAATAAACACCTTTAATAATATTTAAACTTGTTTGATGATTTGAAACATATACACTTATATATAAGTGACAAACATGCAAAGAATAAGAAATCATGAAGGGGCAAACACTTTTTCACACCACTTTAAGTGTAACTTCATTTATTAATTCATATACAGCTCTGGATAAAAATAAGAGACTACTTTAAAAATGATAAGTTTCTTTGATTTTACCAAATTAAAAACCTCTGGAATATAATCAAGAGGAAGATGGATGATCACAAACCATCAAACCACCAAACTGAACTGCTTGAATTTTTGCACCAGGAGTAAAGCAGCATAAAGTTATCCAAAAGCAGTGTGTAAGACTGGTGGAGGAGAACATGATGCCAAGATGCATGAAAAAAAACTGTGATTAAAAACCAACCAGGATTATTCCACTAAATATTGATTTCTGAACTCTTAAAACTTTATGAATATGAACTTGTTTTCTTTGCATTATTTGAGGTCTGAAAGCTCTGCATCTTTTTTGTTATTTCAGCCATTTCTCATTTTCTGAAAATAAATGCTCTACATGAGAATATTTTTATTTTGAATAAATGTTGATTCAGAATTTTTTTTCCAGATCTGTATATGATTAATTATATAACTATGAATTTGCGTTATAAATAGCACTGTTAAACAGTGTAATAGGCGTTAAGGCAGTGAATGGTTAATGTTTGTGAAAGCAGCAGCGTAGGAGAGATTGGCTGCACTCAGCAGAACAGCAGAAAGGCCTGAATCCAGGCTATTTAATACTCACGTCCAGCACTTGATGAGTGGCTCTAAAGCTTTTAAAATAATTGCTTATGTCATGAAACCCAAACCCTGCCCCTTTAAATGAGCGCAGGGTGGAGCCTCACAAATCTGAGTCTCTAAATCACCTGTAGAGTATCATCACCTCATTACCTGTATCACATACTGTACTCTGTGGGATTGTGATGCTAATCAGAAGAAGATAAAAGTTAGCAGAAACAACTAGAATGCAGTTCCTGCAGAAACTGTGAGTGTGATTGCAGTGCTGATTCGTAACTGGTTGCCATGGTGTCTGTGTTGGTGGCTATTTTGTTTCTAAGTGGTTGCTAAGGTGTTGATAGTTGGTTGCAAAGGTGTTGCTATGGTATCTGTGGTGGTTTCTATGGTGTTGCTAAGTGGTTGCTAGGTGGTTGCTAAGGTGTTGCTGTGGTATCCATGTTGGTTGCTATGTTGTTTTTTAAGTGATTGCTAAGGTGTTGCTAGGTGGTTGCTAAGAAGTTGCTATGGAATCCGTGATGTTTGCTATGTTGTTTCTACATGGTTGCTAAGGTGTTGCTGTGGTATTCATGATGTTGTTTTTGGTGTTGCCAAGTTAAAATAAAGGTTGATTGATTAATTGATTGATTGTTTAATTGATTGTTTTTAAGTGGTTGTAAAGGTGTTGCTAGGTGGTTGCTAAGGTGTTGCTGTGGTATCCATGTTGGTTGCTATGTTGTTTCTAAGTGATTGCTAAGGTGTTGCTAGGTGGTTGCTAAGAATATAATATAAATAAAGGTTGATTGATTAATTGATTGATAAATTGATTGTTTCTAAGTGGTTGCTAAGGTGTCGCTATGTGATTGCCAGGTAATGTATTCACATAAACCAGATTATAATGTGTTTGCACATGGACGGTAGGTTGCTTTGAAGGTGCAGGGTGGCCAAACTTTTGTGCAGTAGCTGCTTCATCCAATAGCTCCTCCATACACTCACAGCAGTTAGTGTGTGAGACGAAATGTTGGGCCCCCTATTCATTCCTATGGGGACAATTAATTTGACAATTGTATAAAATCTGTACATCATATCAATTCATAACACATATCAAAGCGATTTCAGAGAGAACGCAATTCTATAAGTTCTATAAGCATTCTGAATTTGATCTTCTTATCTCAAAAATTGTACATACATGGGCACGCAAGATTCTCCCCATTCATTCTTAACGGGCAAAACAATCGGACATTACAACGTTTTTACAGATTTTAACTGAAATACTTTTTGTGTACTAATTACTTTTTACTTACTAAATTATTCTATATATTTTTCTCTTTATATATATGTACAATTCAGAACAATTGAAAATGAAAATGTTTACCGGTACTGTGTATAGCACTTTATCATCAGTAAACTTATATACTGACTTTAGATTATATACCATATATGTGTATTACATATAAACTAATTTATATTTGTGTGTGTGTTTGTGTCTTTTCGTACGTAATTAGAAAGTTGTGATGTGAAATGCAGATTTCAGGTGAAGGCTCGGTGTTGTAAAGGTTTGGACGGGAGCAGATGTTTAGTGTTACAGTAGGTTAGGATGATTTAGTTTGAGTGACAGGTGGTGAAATCACTTCCTGTTTAGGTGTGGAGGTGGAACATGGCTGTGGGCAGCTGTGAAACTCTAACAATAGCAGGTTTTATTTGCTGGGTTTAGACGTGAGCAGGTGTTTTTCCAGCTCGGCTGCTTAAACTGGACCTGAGGAGATTCAGAACCGAACCGCTATTGGACAGCTGTCACACGCTGTCGGTCACGCTGAGGTCTGGAGGAAAACCCTGGATAATTATTACATCCAGTCCAAATATTCATAGACACCCCTCCTAATGAATTCAGCATTCAGCTAGTTTACATTACACAGTGCTGTTTGTATACTGTATATATACAGCTCTAAAAAAATAGAGACCTCTTCAGTTTCTGAACCAGTTTCTCTGATTTTGCTATTTATAGGTTTATGTTTGAGTAAAATGAACATTGTTGTTTTATTCTATAAACTACAGACAACATTTCTCCCAAATTCCAAATAAAAATATTCTCATTTAGAGCATTTATTTACAGAAAATGAGAAAATAATAAAAAAGATGCAGAGCTTTCAGACCTCAAATAATGCAAAGAAAACAAGTTCATATTCATAAAGTTTTAAGAGTTCAGAAATCAATATTTGGTATATTTGGGGATGATATGGTGATGAGTTGGGGATGATATGGTGATAAGTTGGGGATGAGTCGGTAAGGAGTTAAGGATGTGTTGGGGAATAAGTTGGGGATGAATTAGTAATGAATTGGGGATGAGTTGGCAATGCGTTGAGAATGAGTTAAGAATGTGTTGGGGAATAAGTCATCCCGAGTTAAGGATGTGTTCGGGATGAGTTAAGGATGTGTTGGAAATGTGTTGGGGATGAGTTAAGGATGTGTTCGGGATGAGTTAAGGATGTGTTGGAAATGTGTTGGGGATGAGTTAAGGATGTGTTGGGAATAAGTTGGGGATGAGTTAAGGATGTTTTAGGGATGAGTTAAGGATGTGTTGGGGATGAGTTAAGGATGTGTTGGTGATGAGTTAAGGATGTGTTAGGGATGAAGGATGTGTTGGGGATGAGTTAAGAATGTGTTGGGGATGAGTTAAGGATGTGATGGGGATGACTTAAGGATGTGTTAGGGATGAGTTAAGGATGTGTTAGGGATGAGTTAAGGATGTGTTGGGGATGAGTTAAGGATGCAATCAAATCCTCACAGCATGTCCAGCTTGACAACCAGCTTGGATCAGGCGTGATGATCAGCAGGCAAGGTTTACATAAGCAGGTTTAATACTGTTAAAATCCGCCCACACACTGAAGAATCAAGTGCTCACCTAAAATCAGTGCAAAACAAAGAATTCTGGACATTTTATACGTTTAGAAAAGTACACTGTGTTTCACTGTGAAATATGTTTAATCATTTCTTTAATGAAAAACAAAACATTTTACATGCAGCCATTCAGTCTGTGTGTGTGTGTGTGTTAGGAAAGGATTTGGCTGCAGTCCAGAGGACCCTCATGGCTCTTGGAAGCGAGGCCCTCACCAAGGACGATGGGCATTACCATGGCAACAAAGACTGGTTCCGCAGGTACCTACCTGAAAATGCATTTAGATGCTGAAGTGCTGGTGAACTGTTCTCAGTGCAGCAGTGATACTGAGGTGTTTAAAAACTCCAGCAGCACTGCTGCTGTATCTGATCCACTCACTGTACCAGCTCAACACTCACTAACACCTCATACACCACCACCATGCTAATCACTGCTAATCACTGCAGTATCTGATCCACTCACTGTACCAGCTCAACACTCACTAACACCTCATACACCACCACCATGCTAATCACTGCTAATCAGTGCTGTATCTGATCCACTCACTGTACCAGCTCAACACTCACTAACACCTCATACACCACCACCATGCTAATCACTGCTAATCACTGCAGTATCTGATCCACTCACTGTACCAGCTCAACACACGCTAACACCTCATACACCACCACCATGCTAATCACTGCTAATCACTGCAGTGCTGAGAATAACCACCCAAAATCCAAATAACAATAATAGCTGAACAGGACGAAAGAAGAATAAGATCCTTCAGAGAGATGTAGAGACAGACAGACAGACAGACAGACATAGATAGATAGACAGACAGAGAGATAAATAGATAGACAGACAGAAAAATATATATTGACACACAGAGAGATAGACAGATAGGTACATAATGATGGAGAAATACATGGATAATGGGTGTAAAATAATTTCTAATTTAAAATAATAAAATAAGGTGGTTATAATGATAATGTTATGCATGATTAGTAAAATGATTTGGACACACCTTAAATTTAGTGTTTTTTTTTTTCATTTTTAAAATGTTCTGCCTCGTAGATTAATACTAAACTCATCCAAACTATAAAGAAAACCAATAAAAGGGTTAAAGAAACCAAAATATGTTTTATATTTTACATTATTCAAAGTAGCTCCTCTTGTTTAGATGATCAGTTTTGAACATCTCTGCTGGATTTTCTCAGTCAGCTTTATGAGGTAGAGTCTCCTGGAATTCAGGCTTTCAGCTAACAGCTGTGCTGAACTCATCAAGAGTTAATTACTTGAATTTCTTGTCTCTTAATAAAGTGTTTGAGAGCATCAGATAAAGTAAAGTAGCGAAGAGGTTACAGGTATACAGTGAATAGTGAATATTTGAATATCATATTTTTTCACAAAATAAGGCGCACTTAAAATCCGCATTCAGAGGTGAGTATATCGGCCTGTAGCCTGCTGCTAACCCTGGCTAGCACTGCTGGAGCAGCATTAGCATTACCCACTAACCACGCTAGATATGAACCGCTAGCTTATATCACCCTGGCTTACTGGAGCACAATATTCAAAGGGTTCCTTACTGTAATGCAATCGGGCGACATTAGCCGCTAACTGCTAGAGGTTAGCTGGTAATGCTAATGCTCCTGACTTAGTGCTGGAGAAATTCGGTAATCTAAGCTTATTGAAATAATGAAAGCAGTTTACTTACCCAAATAAACAGTAGTTTTCAGGAGAGAAATCTGTGTAGATTAACATTTAGTGCTTGTTTGACTTTAAAATAAAAAAAGAAATTATTACATTTTTGTTTACTTAGCTTAGCTTTACTTCACTTAGTTAGTTCCCCCCTCCCCACAACCACCACCACCACCACCTATAATTCAGTGCTCATCAGGAGTTACAATTAGAAGGTGTGTCCAAACGTTTGGCTGTTAGTTTATATATTAATGAAATACCTTCAGTATTTAAATATGTGTGTGTGTGTGTGTGTGTGTGTGTGTGTGTGTGTGTGCAGGAAAGCTAAAGGTCACAGGAGGGAGTTTTCGGAGGAGCAGCTCCGGCAGGGCCGCGCTCTGATTGGTCTACAGATGGGCAGTAATCGCGGGGCGTCTCAGTCTGGAATGGTGGGTTACGGGACCCCGCGGCAGATCATGCGGTACGACTCGCCCCGACGCAACGGGACCGACGCCCCGGATCAAAGCCCCTCCTAAGCCCGGTATCACCTAAACCCCGCCCCCCAAAAATTACCCCACCCACCTCCAAAAATAACTAAAATTACCCTGCAGAATTTCTCCATTTCTCCTCTTTAAGTCACTGATTTATCACAGATTTATACATTGAATTTCCTCTATCATCATCCGGGACTCAGGAAGGGCTAATAAACCACTACAATGAGGTATAATACATATATATATATATATATATATATATATATATATATATATATTTAAACATACAGTGATGTCATCAATAAATAAATACTGCACCTTATATTGTATTTCTATTTAACTAACAGGGGTAATGTGCATGATCTGAATGTGAGAAATCAGGATTAGATTATTACAGTATTATGGGATGATGTTGATGATGCAGTGCTTTAAATGTACAATAAATTATAATATATTTTATTTCATTATTATTTAGTGAAATTTGCTATTTCATTTATTTAGAATACTAACAGAATGATTACAGAATAATTGGCTGCACTTGAACATGGCAGCAGAATATATTATATTTAAGTATTTTAAAATGCTGATTATTATATTATATATAAAAAATAAAGGCTTCAGTCTCTGATTCAAGACAGTAATTTTACAGTAGTTCAGCATATTTAACATTTTGAGATTTGTTTTTTTCATTTTTAACCAATATGGAAAGTCAGAATTATAAGGAAATAAGTAAAACAGTATGAAAATTTAAACACAAAATAAAAAAGAAATGAAAAATAATATTTCAGTGTATAGAGTAATTCTGAAAAGTCAAAAAATGACAAAAATCTCAAGAAAATAAGTAATTACTGTGAGAAAAGTTATATTCATTAATATTTACATTAATTATTTTAAGATCAGAACTTTGAGGTCAAAGTTATGTGAAAGTTGATGGTTTCTAATCTAATTTCAAGTAATTGTTGAGAAAATGGGTGAAACAATGAAAAAAGAATCTAGTTATTTTAAGAGAACTGATTATTTTTAAATCAGAGATAAGAAAATAATTAATTTTTTAAATTAAATTATATTAGAAATTTTAGAAATCTTAGAAAAATTAGAAATCAGTAAAAAATATGAGCAAATACATATTTTGCAAATTAATTAAAAAATATATAATTATTGAAACATCTAAACAAGTAATTAAAAAAGTACTAAAGTACTAAAAGAAAATTAGAAAATTGGAATTTTGAAGAAATAAATCAAATTGAGATATAAATTCAACATTTTTAAAAGAGAAACAAATAAACACATAAAATCTGTCATTATTAGGATATTCTAATACACAATTTAGGCATATTCATTAAAATATAATCTTAATATTAATATATATTTTTTTATTAAACAAGTCATTGTGATTTACTTTAATTAAGAAAGAAATAAAAATAAGAGAATTAGCCTTAATAAAAAAAACATATTATTTTAATATACTAATTCACACTTACACTAACTGGCCCCGCCCACTTCCTGCGTCCCTGCTGATGATAGAGGATGGCACTAGAGCTCAGGGGACCTTAGAACCCGCAGAACTACAGAACCTGAAAGAGAACCAGAGGACAGGAAACGAGAGACAAATCAGACCAGTTAGCTTCCAGTTCAGAGGCTACTGGGAGCCCTTTAGTTTAGTGGTGCACTGCTGTAAAACACACCCAGTACCAGCACTGGTCTGGGATCAGCTTCCTGCAGCGCCCGGTTGCACCAGTTGTGCGTAAGTTTTAACGTAAGTGTTTATGAAGTTTCAGATTTACTCATTTCGAATAATTTAGTCCCACCCTTTAACAAAAAGAGCCAATCAGCTTGCTGCATGTGCAGAGAGAGGAGGAGAGTCAGAGTACCGGTGGGGAAGCTTCATGGCTTCCATAGCCTCGCTATGGAGATCTGCGCAGGTGCAGCAGCCTCAACAATCCATAAAAATCATGTTTTTGTGCATTTTTAAGCCAAACGCTACAAACTTTTCTTGAGATTTCTGTCAGATTTCATCACTGACATAAATATAATGTTGAAATTGTAATTAAACCTTCAGTTTAGAGTATTTTGGTGTCTCCCCTTCACTTATTTTAGTCTCTGCTCTTTACTTCTTTTTAGAAAATAAGTAAAATAGACAATATGTATCTATTTTTTGTATCAAAATAATTTTAAGTGAACAGAAATCTTATCATATATGTATGTTATCAACAGAAATTTGAGTGAAATACGTTGAAATCTGAAATCTACAATCAAACATTCTTAAAAAGTAGTAAAATTCAAGTAAAATATAGACAAAGTAAGTTATTTTGACATAGCTTGACAGTAGCTTTTAATTGGTAATTCTTAAAAAACATTTATTTTAGAAATAAACAAGTGCTGGATGTTAGTCTACACAGATTTTTCTCCTGAAAACTGTTTATTTGGGTGAGTAAAGCACTTCTGTTCATTTACAGTAAGCCTAGATTTCCAGATTTCCACTAAGGCTGGGTGCAGCAGCATTAGCATTAGTGGCTAACCGCTTGGGCTAACCGGATGTAAATGCCGCCTGAAAGAGCTACACAGAGGAACCCTGAGGAGTGTTCCGGTAAGCCAGGGCGCTATCAGCTAGCGGTTCATCCCACGTAGTTTGTTTTAACATGTTAAACAATATATTTATATGACAAACAATGTGATATACTTATCTCTGATTGGCAAAGGAGCAGTGCTAGCCGGTGTTAGCAGCAGGCTACAGGCCGATAATACTCACCTCTGAACGGCAGAAGAACTAAAGCTTAGTGCTGTGGTTAGCGACCAATACTAATGCTGCTACAGCAGTGCTAGCTGGGGTTAGTCTGATATACTCACCTCTGAAGGGCGAAAGAGCTAGCGCTTAGCACGGTTAGCGGCTAATGCTAATGCTTCTCCAGCAGTGCTAGATGGGGTTAGTCTGATATACTCGCCTCTTAAGGGTGAAAGAGCCAGCACCTACAGCGGTTAGCGGCTAATGCTAATTCTGCTTCAGCAGTGCTTTCCGGGGTTAGCAGCAGGCTACAGGATTATAATACTCACCTCTGAACACTGAAAAAGCTAGTGCTTAGCGTAGTTAGCCACTAATGCTAATTCTGCTCCAGCAGTGCTAGATGGGGTTAGTCTGATATACTCGCCTCTTAAGGGTGAAAGAGCCAGCACCTACAGCGGTTAGCAGCTAATGCTAATTCTGCTTCAGCAGTGCTTTCCGGGGTTAGCAGCAGGCTACAGGATTATAATACTCACCTCTGAACACTGAAAGAGCTAGTGCTTAGCGTAGTTAGCCACTAATGCTAATTCTGCTCCAGCAGTGCTAGATGGGGTTAGTCTGATATTCTCGCCTCTTAAGGGTGAAAGAGCCAGCACTAATGCTAATTCTGCTCCAGCAGTGCTATCCAGGGTTAGCAGCAGGCTACAGTCCAATAATACTCACCTCTGAGCGGCGAAAGAGCTAGTGCTTAGCGCCGTGGTTAGCAGCTAATGCTAATTCTGCCTCATCAGTGCTATCCAGGATTAGCAGCAGCCTACAGGCTGATAATACTCACCTCTGAGCGGCAAAAGAGCTAGCGCTTAGAGCTGTGGTTAGCGGGTAATGCTAATGCTGCTCCAGCAGTGCTAGCCGGGGTTAGCAGCAGGCTACAGTCCGATGATACTCAACTCTGAATGGCGAAAGAGCTAGCACTTAGCGCTGTGATTAGCAGCTAATGCTAATTCTGCTTCATCAGTGCTAGCCGGGTTTAGCAGCAGGCTACAGGCTGATAATACTCACCTCTGAGCGGCGAAAGAGCTTGCGCTTAGTGCTGTGGTTAGCGGCTAATGCTAATGCTGCTCCAGCAGTGCTACCTGGGGTTAATACTCATCTCTGAACTGCTCCTTTATACCTGACTGGTAGAATTCATACATAAGGAGCACCGGATTATAAGAAACACTGACCATTTTTTGTAAAATTAAAGGATTTTAAGTGTGAAAAATATGGTGAAAATATGCAAAACTGGTGCAACTCGGGTCCAGCTAACAGCCAATCCGAGACCAGTACTCAGAGTGTGCTGTAGGTGTTGGTTCTGAGAGGAATCCCAGTGCGTGGTGTGGAATACCGCATGCCTTCAGAGTGTTTCAGCCTATCAGATTCCTCATGCTGTATTTTTTACTTTCAGTGACGAGACACAGTGTTTTCTTTTTTGTTTTTGCTTGTTTTATATATTTATTTATTTATTGTTTTATTGGGTGTTGAGTTACGAACACTACATTTTACACTATAGATAGTACAAGTCGTGATTTGCATATTTATACCACCAGTTACATTATGTTATACACTATATTACACTGTACAATAAATATAGAGCTCATCTCTAAACAGATACTAGCCTGTGAATAAGTGTGGGTTATATAACACAGCGTACGCTCACTCTTTATTATTATTATAATGCTGTTATTATAGAGTTGCTGGAGGAGCCTGTTTGTGTTTGTTTGTTCAGAGAAAAGCAAAATTTAATGTTTATTCTAATCAGAAGCCATATAGAGAACCAATAGCATTGCAGTTTTTAATGCAGTGTATTATGGTTATTAATTATTATTAATAATTATTAATGGATGTGAAATATCACAGTATTATTCAAATCAGTGCTTTAAATATCAGATCTTTACGTCCTGATATTTGGTGGAAAGATCACTTTGCTCAAACCCAAACACATTTGCTGGCTTTATAAGGTCTAAGCTGGTCTTTGATAGTTGGTTAAAACATAACCTAAAACTGGTAAACTAGCTGAATTAATCCAATGACTGTATAAAAGCTGGATAAAAACATGGATGCTGTGGTACTATTCCATATCGTTCTATAGAAATAAAGCCAAAATGATCCCCTCAAGATGCTAAATCAGACTCATCTACTCATCATTATGTTTTTAGGTAGCCACGCCCACTTATGAAGCATTTGTCTCAGTCTGCCTTCATTGAGTTTCATTTAATTTAGTTTAACTTCCAATAAGTGTAATTAACCATCAATAAAAGTGCAGTTCATGTATTTTATTACCAGAATAAATGAACTGTCTCTCTCTCTCGCTCTCTTTCTTTTGCTCATGCCCTCTGTCTGTCTCTCTCGCTTTCTCTCTTTTGCTCATGCCGTCTGTCTTCGTCTCTCCACCGCTTGCTCTCTCTTTTCATTCGCCATCTGTCTGTCTGTCTCTCTCTCTCTCTCTCTCACTCTCTCTCGTTTGCACCATCTGTCTGTCTGTCTCTCTCTTGCTCTCTCTCTCGCTCTCTTCCGCACCCTCTTTCGCTCATGTTGTCTGTCTGTCTCTCTTTTTCTGCCTCTCTCTCTCTCTCTCTTTCGGTCGCGCCATCTGTCTCTCTCTCTCTCGCTCTCTCTCCATTTCTCTCCCTCTCTTTCACTCTCTTTCTGTCTCTCTCGCTCTCTCTCTTTCACTCACGCCGTCTGTCTGTCCCTTTCTCTCTCGTTCTCTCTTTTGTTTGCACCGTCTGTCTCTCTCTCTCTCTCTATCTCTCTCTCTCTTCTTGGTTTCGCACCGTCTGTCTGTCTCTCTCTCTCTTTCTGTCTCTCTCTCTCTCTTCTTGGTTTCGCACCGTCTGTCTGTCTCTCTCTCTCTTTCTGTCTCTCTTTCTCTCTCTTCTTGGTTTCGCATCGTCTGTCTGTCTCTCTCTCTCTTTCTGTCTCTCTCTCTTGCTTACACAAACATCAATCAGACTTATTAAAATAAAAACTGGGAAGAACGTCGTACAGAATGAACGAAATAACGTATATATATATATATATATATATATATATATATATATATATATATATATATCAGATGGAAATCAGATGGAAAAATGGGCGTGGCCATTTTGCCATTGAAACATATGGGGTTGGGCGGAGCCACACGTAATACTGCAACCAGCCAGCAGAGGCGCTGTTGTACTGTTCATGCGTTATACAGTCAATGGGTTAAACAGTTTAGCTGCTTAGTAATCCTCAAAATCAAGTTTTAGCAACATTCCAGATCAGAACGCTCTGATGTCATAATGATGAATGATGATGTCATTAATGCCTGTTTGTGCCAACTGCATGATTGGTGGTTAGAAAAGTCATGTGATGCAAAGGAAGTCTGTATTTCATATGTTATTTGCAGTTTGCAATATGTGATATATTATTTAATGTGTGTATATATATATATATATATATATATATATATTTACACACAGTATATATAGTATATACGTTCAGCACCAGTGCTATTATTAATAATAATCATTTTCTGTTAAATGTTTTTTGCTAGAGAGCTAGCTAAACAAAATCTTTAAGATATTATATGTTTGTTTAACAACATGCCAAGTATGACAGTGTTCATGAGTATTAATGAATGTGCTCACTCACTAATTATTTTTATATATATAATACGAGTGATTCTTCAATTAGGGAACCTTTTTGTCTCTGAGTTATTAATTCATGTAGGTTGTACTGTTTCTCCATCAGCAGCCAGAGTCTGAGAGAGAGAGAAAGAGAAAGAGAGTACAGTAGCTCATGCTGTTTCTCCATCAGCAGCCAGAGTCTGAGAGAGAGAGAGAGAGAGAAAGAGAGTACAGTAGCTCATGCTGTTTCTCCATCAGCAGCCGGAGTCTGAGAGAGAGAGTACGGAAGGTCATGCTATCATAGCCGCTCAACATCTGTCTTGTAGTCCTTCTGGGTTCTAATCTGTAGTCTTTATATTTTGAATGCATTGCCAATATTTACTAGTGTTTTACTCCATTTTGCTCATTGAACTTTTTAAAAGGATGGCAAGGCCTTGTGTTGTGTTCCATACCTGGCAACCGGGTGTGTGGAAATAGGACTAGGCAATGGGCGTAACAGATTCGACAGATTTAACTCTGTTGTTAAGAGACGCTAGAGGCTAAACTTAGCATTTTTCCTTAATATCTGATCAAACATCGGCATCATTTTCTAAATTACAACAGAAAATTATATATTTTTTGTTTTTATGATTAATTTTCATAACTTAAAATCAGTTAAATAAGATAAAAAGAGCCCCTGATTGAAGAATCCCTCTTTTTCTGATTCAGTATGTGTTTAACACAGGGCAGCGTTATGCTAAAGGTGCTGAAATAGTGCAGTAAATACCGACTGTGTGACTGTGAGTAGACTCAGCATGGTTCAGTGGGTGGTTCATATGGTCTCAGTGGTGGTTAATGTGGTTTTAAATGGGTGATGAAACGTGACGACGCCTTTCTCTGATATACTGCAACAACTACACTGTGGCCGAGCAATATAGCAACCCTGCCGCGTCTTACAGCCAGCGCTAGAACTGCATTCCTCATCGCTTCCAATCGATCGATGTACAGAACTGAATATATTATTGATTTTTATTGATTTATTTAATTTAATGTTTGTGAAATGTCAATAAAACTGTTCTAATTCCTACTGATACACTGGTTTTATTTCACTATAAAATGGAAATGAAATAAAGGGTTCTTTCTCCTTTTTGTCCAACAGGTAGTGCTGTTGAGCCCAAACAATATGTAAATTAACTACATTGACAGACGTGATGGAATACCTGTTCATTCACAGTTTCTTGATTGGATTCAGATTAATACAAGATAAGTGATAGAGAGGCCAGCATGTTGTATTATATATTATATATATATATATATATATATATATATATATATATATATATATATATATATATATATATATATATATGATGAGTCCAGTACATTTTCTGAAACAATATTTTCAACCATGACTGTATAATACAGATATTTAGAAAAAACAAAATCGTATTATTTATTATTTAATATTTAATATTTATAAATATTAATAATAAATAAAATGATAAAATAATTGTTATCATTAAATGAACACCTATAAATCATTTTTTATATAAGCCATTCCACTAAATGGGAGCCATTTGCTTGTTGTAACTCTAAAATTAAATCTAAATTAAACTTACATGTTTAATCTTTTTTCAACTGTGAATCTAATAACACTTATATTTATCTATTCTCAGGCAGCTTTACTTCATTTTTAACAAGGTTTCTAAAACTAATTTAAAAGCATGTTTAAAAGCAAGTCCACTAATTCCTTTAAGTTTCTCTCATGAAAGTCTTTATTTTAAAGAAATTGTTGACTTCATTTTCAAACAACTGATATTTATGACAAAACACACTCTTGTCACTGGAACTCACTCCTGTCACTGGAACTCACTCCTGTTACTGGCACTCACTCCTGTTACTGGCACTAAATCCTGTTACTGGAACTCGCTCCTGTCACTGGAACTCACTCCTGTCACTGGAACTCGCTCCTGTCACTGGAACTCACTCCTGTCACTGGAACTCGCTCCTGTTACTGGAACTCGCTCCTGTTACTGGAACTCGCTACTGTTACTGGAACTCGCTCCTCTAACTGGAACTCGCTCCTGTCACTGGAACTCGCTCCTGTTACTGGAACTCGCTACTGTTACTGGAACTCGCTCCTCTAACTGGAACTCACTCCTGTTACTGGAACTCACTCCTGTTACTGGCACTAAATCCTGTTACTGGAACTCGCTCCTGTCACTGGAACTCACTCCTGTCACTGGAACTCGCTCCTGTTACTGGAACTCACTCCTGTTACTGGAACTCACTCCTCTAACTGGAACTCGCTCCTGTCACTGGAACTCGCTCCTGTCACTGGAACTCGCTCCTGTTACTGGAACTCGCTACTGTTACTGGAACTCGCTCCTCTAACTGGAACTCACTCCTGTTACTGGAACTCACTCCTGTTACTGGCACTAAATCCTGTTACTGGAACTCGCTCCTGTCACTGGAACTCACTCCTGTCACTGGAACTCGCTCCTGTTACTGGAACTCACTCCTGTTACTGGAACTCACTCCTGTTACTGGCACTAAATCCTGTTACTGGAACTCGCTCCTGTCACTGGAACTCGCTCCTGTCACTGGAACTCGCTCCTGTCACTGGAACTCACTCCTGTTACTGGAACTCACTCCTGTTACTGGCACTAAATCCTGTCACTGGAACTCGCTCCTGTTACTGGAACTCACTCCTGTCACTGGAACTCACTCCTGTTACTGGAACTCGCTCCTGTTACTGGAACTCACTCCTGTTACTGGAACTTGCTCCTGTTACTGGAACTCGCTCCTGTTACTGGAACTCGCTCCTGTTACTGGAACTCGCTCCTGTCACTGGAAGTCACTCCTGTCACTGGAACTCACTCCTGTTACTGGAACTCACTCCTGTTACTGGCACTAAATCCTGTTACTGGAGCTCACTCCTGTTACTGGCACTAAATCCTGTTACTGGAACTCGCTCCTGATACTGGAACTCACTCCTGTTACTGGAACTCGCTCCTGTCACTGGAACTCACTCCTGTCACTGGAACTCACTCCTGTCACTGGAACTCACTCCTGTTACTGGAACTCACTCCTGTTACTGGCACTAAATCCTGTTACTGGAACTCCCTCCTGTTACTGGAACTCACTCCTCTTACTGGAACTCACTCCTGTTACTGGAACTCCCTCCTGTTACTGGAACTCGCTCCTGTCACTGGAACTTGCTCCTGTTACTGGAACTCGCTCCTGTCACTGGAACTCACTCCTGTTACTGGAACTCGCTCCTGTTACTGGAACTCGCTCCTGTTACTGGAACTAAATCCTGTTACTGGAACTTGCTCCTTTCACTGGAACTCGCTCCTGTTACTGGAACTCGCTCCTGTTACTGAGTTACTGGAACTCACTCCTGTCACTGGAACTCACTCCTGTTACTGGCACTAAATCCTGTTACTGGAACTCGCTCCTGTCACTGGAACTCGCTCCTGTCACTGGAACTCACTCCTGTTACTGGAACTCACTCCTGTTACTGGAACTCACTCCTGTTACTGGCACTAAATCCTGTTACTGCAGCTCACTCCTGTTACTGGCACTAAATCCTGTTACTGGAACTTGCTCCTGTTACTGGAACTCGCTCCTGTTACTGGAACTCGCTCTTGTCACTGGAACTCGCTCCTGTTACTGGAACTCGCTCCTGTCACTGGAACTCACTCCTGTTACTGGAACTCACTCCTGTTACTGGCACTAAATCCTGTCTCTGGAACTCGCTCCTGTTACTGGAACTCGCTCCTGTCACTGGAACTCACTCCTGTCACTGGAACTCACTCCTGTTACTGGAACTCACTCCTGTTACTGGCACTAAATCCTGTTACTGGAGCTCACTCCTGTTACTGGCACTAAATCCTGTCACTGGAACTCATTCCTGTTAGTGGAACTCGCTCCTGTTACTGGAACTCGCTCCTGTCACTGGAACTCGCTCCTGTTACTGGAACTCGCTCCTGTTACTGGAACTCGCTCCTGTTACTGGAACTTGTTCCTGTCACTGGAACTCGCTCCTGTTACTGGAACACACTCCTGTCACTGGAACTCACTCCTGTTACTGGCACTAAATCCTGTTACTGGAACTCGCTCCTGTCACTGGAACTCTCTCCTGTTACTGGAACTAGCTCCTGTCACTGGAACTCACTCCTGTTACTGGAACTCACTCCTGTTACTGGCACTAAATCCTGTCTCTGGAACTCGCTCCTGTTACTAGAACTCACTCCTGTCACTGGAACTCACTCCTGTTACTGGAACTCGCTCCTGTTACTGGAACTCACTCCTGTTACTGGAACTCGCTCCTGTTACTGGAACTCGCTCCTGTTACTGGAACTCACTCCTGTCACTGGAACTGACTCCTGTTACTGGAACTCGCTCCTGTTACTGGAACTCACTCCTGTTACTGGCACTAAATCCTGTCTCTGGAACTCGCTCCTGTTACTGGAACTCACTCCTGTCACTGGAACTCACTCCTGTTACTGGAACTCGCTCCTGTTACTGGAACTCGCTCCTGTCACTGGAACTCGCTCATGTTACTGGAACCTGCTCCTGTTACTGGAACTCACTCCTGTTACTGGAACTCACTCATGTTACTGGAACTCACTCCTGTCACTGGAACTCGCTCCTGTTACTGGAACTCGCTCCTGTTACTGGAACTCACTCCTGTTACTGGAACTCGCTTCTGTTACTGGAACTCACTCCTGTCACTGGAACTCACTCCTGTCACTGGAACTCGCTCCTGTTACTGGAACTTGCTCCTGTTACTGGAACTCACTCCTGTCACTGGAACTCACTCCTGTCACTGGAACTCGCTCCTGTTACTGGAACTCGCTCCTATCACTGGAACTCGCTCCTGTTACTGGAACCTGCTCCTGTTACTGGAACTCACTCCTGTTACTGGAACTCACTCCTGTTACTGGAACTCGCTCCTGTTACTGGAACTTGCTCCTGTTACTGGAACTCACTCCTGTCACTGGAACTCACTCCTGTCACTGGAACTCACTCCTGTTACTGGAACTCACTCCTGTCACTGGAACTCACTCCTGTCACTGGAACTCGCTCCTGTTACTGGAACTCGCTCCTATCACTGGAACTCGCTCCTGTTACTGGAACCTGCTCCTGTTACTGGAACTCACTCCTGTTACTGGAACTCACTCCTGTTACTGGAACTCACTCCTGTCACTGGAACTCGCTCCTGTTACTGGAAATCGCTCCTGTTACTGGAACTCACTCCTGTTACTGGAACTCGCTCCTGTTACTGGAACTCACTCCTGTTACTGGAACTCACTCCTGTCACTGGAACTCACTCCTGTCACTGGAAATCGCTCCTGTTACTGGAACTCACTCCTGTTACTGGAACTCGCTCCTGTTACTGGAAATCGCTCCTGTTACTGGAACTCACTCCTGTTACTGGAACTCGCTCCTGTTACTGGAACTCACTCCTGTTACTGCAACTCGCTCCTGTCACTGGCACTCACTCCTGTTACTGGAACTCACTCCTGTTACTGGAACTCGCTCCTGTTACTGGAACTCACTCCTGTTACTGGCACTAAATCCTGTCTCTGGAACTCGCTCCTGTTACTGGAACTCACTCCTGTCACTGGAACTCACTCCTGTTACTGGAACTCGCTCCTGTTACTGGAACTCGCTCCTGTCACTGGAACTCGCTCATGTTACTGGAACCTGCTCCTGTTACTGGAACTCACTCCTGTTACTGGAACTCACTCATGTTACTGGAACTCACTCCTGTCACTGGAACTCGCTCCTGTTACTGGAACTCGCTCCTGTTACTGGAACTCACTCCTGTTACTGGAACTCGCTTCTGTTACTGGAACTCACTCCTGTCACTGGAACTCACTCCTGTCACTGGAACTCGCTCCTGTTACTGGAACTTGCTCCTGTTACTGGAACTCACTCCTGTCACTGGAACTCACTCCTGTCACTGGAACTCGCTCCTGTTACTGGAACTCGCTCCTATCACTGGAACTCGCTCCTGTTACTGGAACCTGCTCCTGTTACTGGAACTCACTCCTGTTACTGGAACTCACTCCTGTTACTGGAACTCGCTCCTGTTACTGGAACTTGCTCCTGTTACTGGAACTCACTCCTGTCACTGGAACTCACTCCTGTCACTGGAACTCACTCCTGTTACTGGAACTCACTCCTGTCACTGGAACTCACTCCTGTCACTGGAACTCGCTCCTGTTACTGGAACTCGCTCCTATCACTGGAACTCGCTCCTGTTACTGGAACCTGCTCCTGTTACTGGAACTCACTCCTGTTACTGGAACTCACTCCTGTTACTGGAACTCACTCCTGTCACTGGAACTCGCTCCTGTTACTGGAAATCGCTCCTGTTACTGGAACTCACTCCTGTTACTGGAACTCGCTCCTGTTACTGGAACTCACTCCTGTTACTGGAACTCACTCCTGTCACTGGAACTCACTCCTGTCACTGGAAATCGCTCCTGTTACTGGAACTCACTCCTGTTACTGGAACTCGCTCCTGTTACTGGAAATCGCTCCTGTTACTGGAACTCACTCCTGTTACTGGAACTCGCTCCTGTTACTGGAACTCACTCCTGTTACTGCAACTCGCTCCTGTCACTGGCACTCACTCCTGTTACTGGAACTCACTCCTGTTACTTTTTATGTTTTTACTAACAGGACTGAAAGTAACAGGAATTAGTTTTTTAGCATAGAATTATCAAAAACATGAAAAATAGCTAAATGGCGGCTATGCTAATAGCACAAGGACACTGAGCACATTCTAGTGATTTTCCTTATATTTCTATTTTAAAAATAAACCAATAAGATGTAAGAATGAATGTAGGTAACAGGACTGAGTGTTGAGATTGAGCTCCTCAGTCATCGTTACAGTAAGATCAAATATACAGAAAAACTAATGAGGGAACTTTGGGAATTTTGTTCTTATGATCTTCAGAAGAACCAGCTGATGATGTCTTTTCCTGTTGTAGATGTGACTTCCTGTTGTAGAATGTATCAGATGTTTCAGATGTTACGGTAACAGAACTGAGTGAAACCCAGAAACACAACTAAACTAAAATGTGTATGTAACTTAAATATGATGGATGTATTATGAACAAAATATTTGGAGTCACACAACAATGCAAATAAATGACATCTCTGAATGATTTTAATAATTATATTTCATGGTAAAGTTTATAGTTAGAGAGTGGGGGACAGATAAATGCTAGTAGTTTTTTATTAATATTTTTAATCACATATCTTACTTTTGCAATTAGGTAAGCGTACAAGACACTATGATTAATAATAAAATGTATTTTAAAGTTATTTTGTGTGCACATTCATACATGTAATTTCATTGAGACAGAAATGACACCCATTCGGTGGAATGGCCCGTTTCTCCGTTTCTCTGCTTATAATTCCTGTACTGCTCGCTAGAGGGCGCCACTGCAGCGTTTGGCTGTAATACAGTCTGAACAGTCCTGTATGAAGAAGATGCTGCTGGTCTGTTGGAATCTATGAATCTATGAGTCGACTCCCATTATGATTCCATGGAAAAGAATGGATTCTAAGAGTCGATTCCACAGTATTTTATATATCTAACTAAAATATTAACCGTATCCATGAAATGCAACACAGTATTTATACATAATACACAGAATCAAAGAATCGACTCTTTGATGTTTCTTAAACTACAGTTCATAAATCCCTGAGACTTTCCAGCAGGAAAGAATCGGAGAATCGACTCTTTAATGCTTCTTAAACTGCAGTTCATTTACCACTCAGATACAATGGTTAATAAAAAATAAATCAAAGAATCGACTCTCATATTTCTTTTTAATGACAGTTAGATTATTGATGTATAAAAAATGTTAACAAACCACCCAAATAAGAAAGAATCAGAGAACCGATTCTTTTATTCTTAGTAAAAGAGTTAGCTAGAGTTACACGTTATTTTGTTTTACTCTGTAAAAGACAACAAAAGACACTGAGATTATTTTTACATAGCATTACAGTCCATAAACCACTCAACTAGACTACAAAATAAGAAAGAATCAGAGAATCGACTCTTTTATTCTTCTTAAACTACAGTTAATTAACCACTCTGTTCGATTCGCAAATAAAAAAGAATCAGAGAATCGACCGTTTTATATTTCTTCAACCAGTGTATAATTGTATTATTGGTTATACGCTGTTAAACGCGTTTAATGATTAATTAGTCAGATTATTGATGTATACAAAATGTTACACACATAAACCACCCAAATAAGAAAGAATCAGAGAACCGATTCTTTTATTCTCAGTAAAAGAGTTAGTTAATGTTAAACATTTTATTTAGTTTTACTCTGTAAAACAACGATAGACAATGAGATTACTATTTTTTTTTTACAATATTACAGTCCATAAACCACTCGACTAGACTCCCAGATAAGAAAGAATCAGAGAATCGACTCTTTCATTCTTCTTAAACTACAGTTCATTAACACTTAACTAGACTCCCAAATAAGAAAGAATCGGAGAATCGACTCTTTAAGCTTCTACTACCACAGTTCATGAACCACTTAGACTCCGAAAAAAGAAAGAATTAGAGAATTCTTTTTTAGTCATTGAGGTGGGTATGTTCAGAAATAGGAAAAATAGGAAGTAGGAAAGAAATTAAGAATCCACTCTTTTAGATAGATAGATAGATAGATAGATAGATAGATAGATAGATAGATAGATAGATAGATAGATAGATAGAAAAGACAATGATATTACACTCATAAATTACTTTCAGTTAGACCCACAAATAAGAAAGAATCGGAGAATCGACTCTTTTAAGCTTCTACAACCACAGTTCATAAACCACTTAGTTGGAGTCCCAAATAAGAAAGAATTAGAGAATCGACTCATTTTTTTATTCATTGAGATGTGTATGTTTGTGTTACACATTTTTCATTTTATTTTGTTTTACACTTTAAAAGACATCAAATGACAGTCAGATTATTATTTTTACATAATGTTACACTTCATAAACCACTTAGTTGGACTCCCAAATAAGAAAGAATCGGAGAATCGACTCTTTTTTATTCATTGAGGTGGGTATGTTTTTCATTTTATTTTGTTCAGTTCATGAACCACTTAGTTAGACTCACAAACAAGAAATAATAGTCGAATTGATTCTTTTATTCGTTTCCAGCTCTTGTTAAATTCTCATTTGTTTTGTTGTACAAAACAAATACAACAAAAGACAGTAAATTGTTTTTATATTATATTACACTTTATAAACTACTTAACCAGACTCCTAAATAAGAAAGAATCGGAGAATCGACTCCTTCAAGCTTCAACAACTACGCTTCCTAAACCACTCACTCAGAAATAGGAAAAAACTGAGAAAACACTCTTTTAGATAGATAGATAGATAGATAGATAGATAGATAGATAGATAGATAGATAGATAGATAGATTAAGAAAATTATATTACACTCATAAATTACTCTCTGTTAGACCCATAAATAAGAAAGAATCGGAGAATCGACTCCTTCATGCTTCAACAACTACACTTAATAAACATAAAAAGACTAGTTTCTTTCTTTTTTTTGCTTTACAAAACAGATGCAATAAAATATAGTCAGATTATTATTGTTTACAGAATATTGCACACATAAACTACTGATTAGAATTTTCAAATAAGAAAGAATCAGAGAATCGACTCATTTATGCTTCTCCAATGCTTTGTCACACATTTCTTATTTCATATGTTTTACACTTTAAAAGATTATTCAGATTATGTTTATACTGTGTATAGAATATTAAACACATAAACCACTCAGTTAGACTCTTAAAAAAAGAGAAAGAATCAGAGAATCGACTCCTTGGCTTTAGGAGTCGACTCGTGCAGCTCTGTGAGCTGGACTCGTAGGGCTTTAGGACCGCGAGAGGGGAAAGCTTTAACGGGATTATGGAAGCGGGAAGGAAATCGCGGAATATCCGAATTTGCAGGCTGATTTTTATTGATTAGGGCTGAGTTTCTGATGGTAATCGATTCCCGATCAGCAGTGAATCGGATCACAGAGCGCAGTATGGCCAGTGCGGCGGCGGCGGCGGAGGAGGAGGAGGAGTCCCAGCAGGTGGAGGATGAAGAGCACTGGCTCTATGGGGGTAAAAACAGCCCGAATATCCAAATAAATCACTTAAACACCTCAATCACAGCTTTAATAAAGAAAATACTGCATAAAAACACCAGTTATACAGCTCTAGCTTTAATAAATCCGCTGTAAACGCGCTGTATATCACTGAGCAGCGCAGCCTGTGCTCAGGCTCTACAGTAAAAGCCTATAGCTGCATGCTGAAAAAAATAGTCCCTCAATATTCCACAAAACACACAGATATAAACTTTATTATATAATACAAATTATCCAGCAGTGTATTCTCCAGCGTTTCAGACTCATATTAAACACCAGATAACGACAACAACACGTGAAAACCTACAACTGGCCCGGGACTATTTCGCTGCTGCGCACTGGTTTGAATGTTGTTGGTAGTGATGCGTTTCGGTACGTCACCGCTTTTCAATTTTACTCCCTCTCAGGCGGAGGGATACAGTAGAGCATTTATAATAAACTGCCTTTAGATAATAAACAGCAAAACATAACTAAAAAGAGAAACAGAAAAATAAAAAAAATGTGCTAAGTTGATTCTGTGTGAAGAGTGTAAAGAGTGGTTGCTGTGATGTTGCTGTTGCTATGGTATTCCAAGTGCTTGCTTAGGTTTTGCCAAGCTTTTGTTTTGTGGTCTGTATTATTTTTTGAGGTGGTTGCTAAGATGTTGCTATACAGTTGCTAAGGTATTCCAGGTGTTTGCTAAGTGGTTGGTATCATTTTTGAGGAGGTTTTTAAGGTGTTGCAGGTGGTTACTAAGTGGTTGCTATTATATCTAA
The DNA here is from genome assembly GCF_023375975.1 of Astyanax mexicanus. Classification (NCBI taxonomy): domain Eukaryota; kingdom Metazoa; phylum Chordata; class Actinopteri; order Characiformes; family Acestrorhamphidae; genus Astyanax; species Astyanax mexicanus. Next base: position 3,030,733 of record NC_064408.1, read on the forward strand.
ATTGGCTCTTAAGGTGTTGCTAAGCAGTTGCTAAGGCATTCCAGGTGGTTACTTTGTGGTGATAGGTGGTTGCTATCATATCTTAAAGTGTCTGTTAAGGTGTTGCAAGGCAGTTGCTGAGATAATCCGGGTGGTAGCTAAGATGTTGCCAAGTGGTGGCTGAGCTGTTGCTGTAGTTATGGTATTCCATGTGGTTGATAAGGTCTGGCTAAGCTGTTGCTAGGTGGTTGGTATCATTTTTGAGATGTTTGCTTAGGTATTGCATGACAGTTGCTAAGGTATTCCAGGTGGCTGCTAAGTGGTTGCTATCATATTTAAAATGTCTGTTAAGGTTGGTATCATTTTTGAGATGTTTGCTTAGGTATTGCATGACAGTTGCTAAGGTATTCCAGGTGGCTGCTAAGTGGTTGCTATCATATTTAAAATGTCTGTTAAGGTGACGCAAGGCAGTTGCTGAGGTTGCTAAGATGTTGTCAAGTGGTTGCTAGGCAGTTGCTGTCTTATCTGTGAGGTGGTTGGTCTGCAATTTCTAAGTTTCTGAGGTATTCCAGGTGATGGCTAGGTGGTTGCTATCATTTTTGAGGTGGTCGCTAATGTGTTGCCTGACAATTGCTGAGGTATTCTAGATGGTTGCTATCATATCTAAAGGGGCTGCTAAGGTGTTGCTAGGTAGTTGCTGAGGTATTCCAGGTGGTTACTACGTGGTTACTATGTAGTTGCTATCATTTTTGATGTGAATGCTAAGGTGTTGCCAGACAGTTGCTGAGGTAATTCAGGTGGTTGCTAAGGTTTTGCTAAGCTGTTGTTAGGTGGTTGGTTTCATTTTCATTTTTGAAGTTGCTTTCATTTGAAGTTGCTTTCATTTTCAGTAGTTGCTAAGGTATTCCAGGCGGTTGCTAGGTGGTTGGTGTAATTTCTGAGGTGGTTGCTAAGGTGCTGCTCGTCAGTTGCCAAGTTATTTCAGGTGGTTGCTATCATATGTAAAGTGGCTGTTAAGGTGTTGCTAGGCAGTTGCTGAGGTATTCCAGGTGGTTGCTAGATAGTTGGTATAATTTTTTAGAGTTGGTGGGTAAGGTGTTGCTAGAAAGTTGCTGAGGTATTCCAGGTGATTGCTAAGTTGTTGCTAGGTGGTTGCTAGGCAGTTGCTATAGTATCTGAGGTGGTTGGTTAGCAGTTTCATAATTTGGTATAACTTTTGAGGTGGTTTCTAGGTTTTTCACATTAGTTTAATCAAGTAAAAAAATTGGAACAAGTTAAAATTAACTAGAAAATGTGAGTTATAGTGCACACTTTTCCTATTGGCTCCTGCAACCATTTATTTGCATAGTGGGTGTGTCTTCCTTTCACCCTTTACTCACCATCAGTGTGTAGTCGTGCCAGTCTCAGTGTTGATGGCTGTAAGAGCAAGTTACCATTTACTACATGGATGACTTTTACTTATGTGTATAAACTCATTATAATAATCAGAAATGTGTTCCTGCAGATACTTAAATAAATGAGTTAAAATAAATTACCAGAACAAGTGAATATAACTCATGATAAGAAGTTATTTATATTTTAAAACTTAGAATGCTAAGTTGGAAAAAGATGTGTTATGTATTTAAATCTTATTTGCAGATAGAGTCAAAAGCCAAATCAGACATGCATTCATAATGAAGTTAATAAATTCTATTTAATTTTAATGTTAAACTTTAGGTTAGTACATTTTATAAACAATTTCAACCATTATGTAACACATGTTAGATTAAAGGCACTTTAACCTGTTTTCACCGAAAAAAAAAAAGCCCAGAAAAAGTCTGGAATTTATGACCCAAATTAAAAAGTGCACAATACTGATTGTCTTTTATAGGTTTTTTATATTCTTTCAGCTTGGAACTTTAAATAGTAATGTCATGTATTAAGACTGCAATGGCAGGATTAGATAATGACAAGATAAGTATGCTAATCCACAGAAACATGAACAATTATTTAATTTCTTTTTTCTCAAGCAGATGAAAACTCCAAGAATCCGTCTGTAAATGATGAGACGAGGTAAGAAAACACTTTATCTGATTCTCATTCAGTGATTTTCTTTATATTATCCAAACCATCACTGATCATCAGTAAATTTTACATTTCATTTAAAGTAAATCAAGGGAGCAGAGTCTGGAGGAAGAGTGGAGAGACACACAGTCCAAACTGCTCGATCATCAGTGATGGTTTAGAGATGTGGATTTCATTTTCCAGCAGGACTTGGCACACTGCCCACACTGCCAGCAGTACCAATTGGTCTTATAATATAATATTCTAATTTTCTCATCAACAATAAAATAAATAAACTCTTAAAATAGATCACTCTGTGTGTTTAAGACATCTATATAATATATAGAGTTACTGAAATAAAGTAACTTTTCAATATTATTAAAAATGTTTTGAGATGCATTAGAACAGTATATATTACGCAGCGAGTAAACAGTCAGTTTTTGAAGTCTGACCAGAACCAAACCAGAACCGTGATGTTGTAGACGATGACTGCTCATCAGTGACAGAACATCTACAGAACATCAGGCAGGCACTGGGTGATGTATGGGTTTAGAGGCGGGGCAGAAGGAAGAGCTGATTGGGCTGAGCAACTGCAGTGTGCCTCTGTAAGCGATGAGATGCAGATGATTAGACATCATCAGCGTGGGGGGGGGGGGGTGTTATTGATTGACTGATTTGCATATTGTTATGTGTCTACATAAGGAAAGTACACGGAAACCTCATCCGCTTCTATAGCTGGCCTATCACCTTATTACTTCAGAGGTACTAATTTAAGTTATTTATGAAATAGTGGCACTTTAACCTCTAAAGACCCCGTGTCCTCGTGTCTTGTGGACGTTACATTCTGCCACTCTGCACCATGATAATTCATTTTTTTAAACACTGACCCTTTGGCCTCATATGGAGACACTGCCTATACCATCTACATCGATTTTGAACAAGATGACGGGAATCCCAGTCTAAGGTTTCTACAGCCAGTTCAGACAGAAACATGCATACATATTGTTTTTGGACTAATTGGGTCCTTCTGTGGACTCCATGCCGGAATGAGCCAGATCTGTTTTGTAGTGGTAGTTTAATGAGTTTGAATGATTAAATAATTGATGTTCAGTGAAGCTAAGCTAACCGCAGCTCCTCCTCTGTGCTACAGGGAGAAAGAGGAACCAGCTGAGGAGCTCAGTGCCGACCCAGAGGACAAGAATGAAGCAGAGCAGGTACTGCAAGATTCTGCACTACACAGATTACAGTGCTGGTGATTCTGTATCTACTGTAACTGTAGATTAATTACAGAGCAGTACGGGTACAACAGATTACAGTGCTGGTGATTCTGTATCTACTGTAACTGTAGATTAATTACAGAGCAGTACGGGTACAACAGATTACAGTGCTGGTGATTCTGTATCTACTGTAACTGTAGATTAATTACAGAGCAGTACGACTACAACAGATTACACTGCTGGTGATTCTGTATCTACTGTAACTGTAGATTAATTACAGAGCAGTACGGGTACAACAGATTACAGTGCTGGTGATTCTGTATCTACTGTAACTGTAGATTAATTACAGAGCAGTATGGGTACAACAGATTACAGTGCTGGTGATTCTGTATCTACTGTAACTGTAGATTAATTACAGAGCAGTACGGGTACAACAGATTACGGTGCTGGTGATTCTGTATCTACTGTAACTGTAGATTAATTACAGAGCAGTATGGGTACAACAGATTACGGTGCTGGTGATTCTGTATCTACTGTAACTGTAGATTAATTACAGAGCAGTATTACGATGCTGGTGATTCTGTTTACAGGAATTTAAAACTCTATTTCTTTTTTTTTTGTTTTTATGAGGCCACCAAAAGTGCAGAGGATGAAGAAGAGGAAGATAGTGACAGTGATGATGAGGATGATGTCAAGGTTACCATCGGCAACATCAAAACAGGAGCTCCGGCTTACATGTACTCTATTAAAATCTTTCTCTGATCTGATTCAGTTATTATTAATCTAATACACTCTAATAAAATATCTATAAACTCTGTATTGTGTGTCTGATCTTGTATATTTTGTGCAGGGGGTCTGGAATCAACCTTAACATCAAGCCAGTGAGAGGATATGGAGTCACAGCTACCAGTGAGTAAATATCTGTTACTGTCAATTACTGAGTTTGTAAAAAAAAAAAAATTCAGCGTTCTTGGGAATCACTGTTTATAAGAATTTACTTTGGAGGAAATGATAACACTCCTGCATAACATGCATTTTTTATTTCTCTTTGCTATTTGGGCTAATCATCACCTGATTAGTGTAAAAACTAAGAATTATCTTTTTACATGATGTTGATTCTGAAAAAAATGATGTCCACATATGAGGACTTTAGTTTTATATGTCGATAGAACACAATGAAGTCGAAATGCCGCATTTTGAGCAATATGTCTCATTTGAAGTGCTGTCTCAAAAAGAAGAATTTACTTAACATAAGCAAAAAACAAACATTTACTGTATTTACTGTTCATTTAAATTTCTGAATAAAATCGAAACTGTAACGTGTTTTTTAAACTCTTCTGCCACCACTAGGTGGCAGTATAATAGCCTCATAAGAGGACTCCATGCCAATGTAGAGCAAAATGTAGTGTTTTGGTCTAGACAGCCCTAAATGTGACACATGTCCACATATGTGGACGCCAGGTGTTAAGAGGTTAATATAAGATAAATAAATAAATATCTTGCTTTTCAATGAAAAGGCAGTTACAAAACTGCAATTTAAAAAATATTTATTGAACACAACATATTTCCCTAAACTATTATCCTAATCCTAGTCCTTTACTATTGTTCTAGTAGAGAGTAAAAATGAACTTAAACATGCCGTTTGTATGCTCTCCCTGGCAGTGCTGTGTATTGCAGTACACATACAGCTGAAAATGTTATTCTCCGATTTTATTTTTTGTTGTCTATTCTGGATCAGATAAGCTTCAGTGTAAAGGTGTGGTGGATCTGGAGGCTCCTGGTTTTAACGGGCTGCATGCGGGCGAGGTGGAGGCGGATACGTATGAAGACAAACCCTGGAGAAAACCGGGTAAAAAATCACTCTCCACACTGTCGCTTCACTACAGACACTTTTTCATCATTTGTCTTGTGTATTATATAATTTTTATTACAAAACCAACCTCAAAAAATTCTAAAAAATAATCTATAACAAAATTATATCTTAATATTTTAATATTTTCAGAATTTAACATAATTCTTAGTAAGTTATTGCACTTCAGAGTGTATACATTAGAGGGCAGTGCTGTATCAGTAGTGTATATAGTGCAACAACCCAGCAACACCTTATAAACTGCTTAGCAACTGAATAGGAGCACCATAGCAACCACCAAGCTTCACCTTAAAAAAAAAACAGCAGCTATTCCATAGAAGCACCTGTGAACACCTATGAATACAATAATCTAGCAACACCTTAGAAACAGCTTAGCGACACTGTAGCAACCAGTCTGTTATTGTGTAACAACTAAATAGGCATACCTTAACAACCACCAAGCAACACTTTAGCAACCAGCAGCTATTCCAGAGAAACACCTATAAACAGCTAAGCAATAACCTAAACATCTTTGCAACTGGTCAGTTTGAGTATCAACTGAATAGGAGCACCTTAGCAACCACCAAGCTTCACCTTAAAAAAAAAAACAGCAGATATTTCATAGAAGCACCTATGAACACCTATGAATAGAATAATCTAGCAACACCTTAGAAACGGCCTAGCGACACCATAGCAATCAGTCCATTAGTGTAGCCACTGAATAGGAGCACCTTAGCAACCACCAAGCAACACATTAGCAACTTACAGCTATTTCATAGAAGCACCTATGCACATCTATGGATACAATAATCTAGCAACACCTTAGAAACTGCTTAGCCGACACTGTAGCAACCAGTCTGTTAGTATAGCAACTGAATAGGAGCACCTTAGCATCCACTTATCAGCAGTTATTCCATAGAAGCATCTATGAAAACCTATAAATACACTATTCTAGCAACAACTTAAAAAGGCTTAGTAACACCATAGCAACCATAGCATTGGAAAATATTATCAACCACTAAAAAAACACACCTTAGCCAAAGCAGCTATTCCACAGAAACACCTATGAACAGCTAAGCAATAACTGGTCAGTTTGTGTATCAACTGAATAGGAGCATCTTAGCAACCACCAAGCAACACCTTAGCAATCAGCAGCTGTTCTATAGAAACACCTATGAACACCTAAGCAATAACCAAGCAACACCTTAGAAACTGCTTGGCGACACCTTAGCACTCAGTCCATTAGTGTAGCCACTGAATAGGAGCACCTTAGCAACCACCAAGCAACACCTTAACAACTCGCAGCTATTCCATAGAAGCACCTATGAACATCTTTGAATACAATAATCTAGCAACACCTTAGAAACAGCCTAGCGACACCATAGCAATCAGTCCGTTAGTGTGCCAGCTGTATAACCACACTGTAGCAACCAACCTGTTAGTGTAGCATCTGAATTAGAGCACCTTAGCAACCACCAAGCAACACCTTAGCAACTTACAGCTATTCCATAGAAGCACCCATGAACACAACAATCAAGAAATAACTTAGATAAATCTTAGCGACACCATAGCAATCAGTCCGTTTGTGTAGGAACTTAATTAGAACACCTTATCAACCACCAAGCAACACCTTAGCAAACCAGCAGCTATTCCAAAGAAACACCTATGAACAACTAAGCAATAACCAAGCAACACCTCAGAAACTGCTTAGCGACACTATAGCAACCAGTCTGTTTTGTGTAGGAACTCTATAAGACACTGTAGCAACCAGTCTGTTAGTGTAGCAACTGAATAGGAGCACCATAGCAACCACCAAGCAACACCTTAGCAACCTGCAGCTATTCCAAAGAAACACCTATGAACATCTTTAAATACAATAATCTAGCAACACCTTAGAAACTGCTTAGCAACACTGTAGCAACCAACCTGTTACTGTAGCAATTGAATAGGAGCACCTTAGCATCCACCAAGCAACACCTTTGTAACCAGCATCTATTCCATAGAAGCACCTATGAACACAATAATCAACTTAGAAAAAGATTAGCGACACTGTAGCAACCAGTCCATTCTGATTAGGAACTCTATAAGACACTGTAGCATCCAGTCTGTTAGTGTAGCAACTGAATAGGAGCACCTTAGCATCCACCAAGCAACACCTTAGCAAACCAGCAGCTATTCCTTAGAAGCACCTGTAAACACCTATGAATACAGTAATGTAACAACACCTTAGAAACTGGTTAGCAACACCTTAGCAACCAGTCCATTAGTCTGTTAATGTAGCAACTGAATAGGAGCAGCTTAGCAACCACCAAGCAAAACCTTAGTAAACCAGCAGCTAGTCCAAAGAGGCAGCTATCATACCTTTGAAACTGCTAAGTGACACCATAGCAACCAGTATAAGCATATCTTAGCAACCACCTTGCAATGACACACACGCAACCAACAGCTATACCACAGCACCTTTTAAGCAACCTCTTGGAAACACCATAATGGCCACCATGCAAAACCGGAGAAGCAGCAACCGCCTAACGACCATTTGGCAAAACCACAGCCACCTGGGTTACTATGGCAACCAGCGTGAACCACTCTATTCTAACTGCAATATCTGTTTTAAGCTGTAGAGAAACAGTACGTTTTTCAGAGGAAACTATAATATACATTTTATTTTATTCGGCATTTTATTTTTAAAAAATGATTCGTACTATTGTGTGTTTGTGTGTGTGTGTGGGTGCAGGAGCTGATCTGTCGGACTATTTTAACTACGGTTTTAATGAGGAGACGTGGAAGGCGTACTGTGAGAAGCAGCGGCGGCTTCAGCTCGGCCTGGACCCCTGCGTTCCACCAAACTTTGAGAATAAAATCACCGTATGTTTATTATTTCTGAATATATCTGCACTGATGGGCGTGGTGTTCTGGAAATTAGGTGTGTTCAGCTACATTTCTGGAGTTTTGCTTGTTTATCTTGGTAACAGAAAACACAGGAGCTCCACTGACTGAATACAACCTAGACAGACGCCAACAGTCAGACGTTCATCGCTATCTTGGCAACACTGTAACAGTGCACAAACTCAACTTTTACATCAACAATAAACAGAATAGTAAATAAAATAACATTGCTGTTCCCGTAAATGAGCTGCTGGAGCTCCTTCACAGCGTCAACCAGCAGCTCAGTTTCCTCTGCTGAGAAGAGTTTGTTGAACACGTCCAGGTAGCTGCACCGTTAAAATAGCAATCCCCTGGGTTCTCAAAGTCAGAGCGCACCTGACTCTTCTTAAAGGGAATGATGAGCTCTTAAAGAGACACTCTGATTGGTTTATTATTTCACGTTACGCCCAAAATTAACCACATTCATGATTAATTATGAGTATTAATTACAAGGTGTACTTTTCCCGTCGTTACAATAGCAAAGCCAACACTGACACGCCCTAAATCAAGCTGCACGGTGCACGGGATGAATGGCTCGTCTATAGATTAATAGATCTATAGGAGAAACTGGTCCAGAGGGCAGGCAGGCACCGGCACCCAGCCACAAAAATACTGGCACCAGCAGCGTCCAGCAGGGGGCAGCTCAGGATCAGCATGTTTACTGCACGATACGTTTTAGGACCCGTGGGCCAGATGTGGATCACAAGCATAAAACATCTGGCCTGTGAGGTTGTTTGAACTATAATGAACGATATTGAAAAAAATATCAAATAAAAAGCTTCTCTGGTGAGCTTTTGTTTACATTTCTCCCCTCTCTCTCTGCCGCGCTCGGTGTGACTTTAGTAATAATCTAGCAACAACTCACAAACTGCTTAGCGGCACTGTAGCAACCAGTCAATTTTGTGTAGGAACACTATAAGACACTATAAGACACTATAAGACACTATAAACCAACCTGTTACTGGAAGATTTGAATAGGAGCACCTTAGCAACCACCAAGCAACACCTTACCAACCAGCAGTTATTCCAAAGAAACACCAATGAACACCTAGGCAATAACCAAGCAAAACCTCAGAAACTGCTTAGTGACACTGTAGCAACCAGTCTGTTAGTGTAGCAACTGAATAGGAGCACCTTAGCAACCACCAAGCAACACCTTCGCATCCAGCAGTTTCACAGGATTATAAGGCACAGTTTAAGAGACACTAGTAACTAATGCTGCTGCTCCAGCAGTGCTAGTCGGGGTTTTCAGCAGGCTCCGGGCTGATATACTCACCTCTGAATGGCTAAAGAGCTAGTGCTCAGTGCGGTTAGCGGCTAATGCTAATGCTGCTCCAGCAGTGCTAGCCAAGGATAGCAGCAGGCTACAGGTGGATAATACTCAACTCTGAACAGCGAAATAGCTAACACTGCGGTTAGCAGCTAATGCTAATGCAGCAGGCTACAGACCGATATACTCACCTCTGAACAGGAAAAGAGCTAGGGCTAAGCGTTGTGGCTAATGCTAATGCTAATTCTGCTGGAGAAACTTCACTGAAACTCCTGTATAACTCTGTACTTCAGTGGAGTGTCTTTACTGCTCCTTAAAACCTGACTGATAGAATTCATACATAAGGAGCACCGGATTATAAGGAGCTCTGATGATTTTTGGGGAAATTAAAGGATTTTAAATGCAGCTTATAGTGCAAAAAAATACTGTATTAATTTATATTTTCTCCTCCTTCAGGTCCAGCAGGGTAGAACGGTCAGTTTGGAGAAGGACCCCGAGAGCCCAGCGCCTAAACTGGACTATAAGACTGAGTTCCCACCACAGGTTATATCAGCATCCAGTAGACTGAAAGCTGGACCTCCACCCAACAGGTACAGGGTGTCTTAACCCATATCATATCTAATATGATACATTCTGAGAGGTCTGCAACATCAGTGTAATTGTTAAGTAAATACTTACCTTAATTACAATGTATGCTCTAAATCAGGGATGTCCAAACTTTTTTTGTTGGGGGCCAGAAGGAGAAATATGTTTGAAGTCACGGGCCACAGACTCTGTAATAAAACAAATAATGAAATATACCACTTTAAATAATAAATTTTCCTGATTATTTCATTTACACACCATTTTACTTGACTTACTCTCTTTATCTTTGACAGTGTTGTGTAAACTAAGATTTTTCAAATTGATGTTTAATTTCATGATGTCTCTTAATATTAAATTCCTTAATTACGGCAACTTTTAGACTCTTTGGCTCGTTTCTGACACCTAGCGTTCAAACTTTGAATCTCACATTATAAAAACCTGCTGAACAGCGGGCCAACTTTCATTCTGTTTCTAAAATACCTCGGGCCGTAGTTTGGACACCCCTGCTCTAAATAGTAACATTTGTATATCATATGTATATCAAATTCTGTTTTTTAATCACAGTTTTAATTTCATGCATCTTTGCATCATGTTCTCCTCCTCCACCAGTCTTACACACTGCTTTTGGATAACTTTATGCTGCTTTACTCCTGGTGTAAAAATTCAAGCAGTTCAGTTTGGTGGTTTGATGGCTTGTGATCATCCATCTTTCTCTTGATTATATTCCAGAGGTTTTTAATGTGGTAAAATCAAAGAAACTCATATTTTTCAACTAAACAGTGGATATCCCACAATGCAGGAAAATGGGCGGGACCATCGATGTGATTGGCGGACAGATGGGAACCATTCGTAGGGTGGAGGGGCGTCGGAGAGAGATCCCAGAACAGAACCCCATTCAGGTGAGAGTTTAGAGTGGAAGATACTGATGTTTTTCCTCTCTTATGCTAATTAGTTACTGGCATAGAACTACATTTTTCTTACATTACAGGTTCTTGGGGACCATGGCAACAAGCCACAGCCCGTGACTCCTCCCACTGCCCCGCCTCCAATTCCTATTGGAGTTCCTCCACCGCACTTCCTGCACCGCCCACCTCCTGTGTCTGGAATTCCCCCACCCATGCAGCCCCCAGGTAAGAATACCACCTGAGCCTCATACAAGCCCCGCCTCCTGTCTGTTTGAATGGGGAGTGGCCAAAATACTGTAAACTGAAGGTCTAATTACCATTTCAACAACATATTTAACATCACTGATAAAATCTGATAAAAATCCAATCAACAGTTTGAAACGTTTGGCTCAAAAATGCCCCAAAAAACATGACTTCTCATCTGGTTGGTGTGGTGTTGCTAGATGGTTGTTGCGGTATCTCAGCTTGTTGGTGTTGTGTTGCTAGAAGTTTGCTGTGTTTCTTCAGCTGGTTAGTGTGATGCAAGATGGCTGCTGTGGTATCTCAGCTGGTTGGTGTGGTGTTGCTAGATGGTTGTTGTGGTATTTCAGCTTGTTGATGTGGTGTTGCAAGAAGGTTGCTGTGGTATCTCAGCTGGTTGGTGTGGTGTTGCTAGGTGGTTGTTGTGGTATTTCAGCTTGTTGATGTGGTGTTGCAAGAAGGTTGCTGTGGTATCTCAGCTGGTTGGTGTGGTGTTGCTATATGGTTGCTGTAGAGTCTCAGCTAATTGTGTGATGTTCCTAGATGGTTGCTGTAGTATCTTAGCTGGTTGTGTGGTGTTGCTAGATGGTTGCTGTGGTATTTCAGCTGGTTGGTGTGGTGTTGCTATATGGTTGCTGTAGAGTCTCAGCTAATTGTGTGATGTTCCTAGATGGTTGCTGTAGTATCTTAGCTGGTTGTGTGGTGTTGCTAGATGGTTGCTGTGGTATTTCAGCTGGTTGGTGTGGTGTTGCTAGATGGATGCTGTGATACCTTAGCTGGTTGTGTGATGTTCCTAGATGGTTGCTGTGGTATTTCAGCTGGTTGGTGTGGTGTTGCTAGATGGTTGCTATGGTATTTCAGCTGGTTGGTGTGGTGTTGCTGGATGGTTGGTGTGGTATCTCAGCTTGTTGATGTGGTATAACTAGATGATTGCTTTTGTGTCCCATGTAGATGTATGGCATTGATAGGTGGTTAATATGGTATCCCAGGTGGTTGTTTTGGGGTTGGTAGAAAGTTAGTAGAAGGTTGCTGTGATTATGGTAGACATGGAATCAGTACTTGGCAGAACTCCGCTAATACAGGGACTAGACAAGCTGTGTTTGTGCCTTTGCACACCTGGGTTAGCAATGGGTGCAACTTATGTAAAGTAGCTGAGTGCATTCAATAGAATAGGGCTCTACACATGTGGTCACATGATTATTATACAGTGATATGGATGATTGCAATAATCATGTTCGTATCAATTAAGTAAGTATGATAATGGTGAAGATGTTAATGACAGTGGTGATGATGTCATTTTATTACAGGTATTCCTCCACCTGCTCTTCCAGGTAAGCATTTAATATTTTTTATAATGTTATATGTTTTAGATTAGTGATTCTTCACCTGGTTAAGTTGTTTTTTTATCTTGTCTTCAGGTATATTCCCGCCTCCTCACGTCCCTCCACCCAACCTGATGATGCCACCTGTCAACAGGTAAGAGAGTAATGATGATGATAATAATGATGGTCATTACCTCAGTGCTTTACAGAGGAAGATGCTGTTTAATCCAGAACTGATTTCTATCAAATTAATTGTCCAGTACTAGTTGCTGAGATGTTACTAGGTGGTTCCTAAGGTGTTGCTAGTTGAATTCTAAGAGGTTGCTAAGGTGTTTCTTTAGTATAATGTTTAGTTGCTGAGAAGTTGCTAAGTTATAGATGTTACTAGGTGGTTTGTATGGTGTTGTATGGTGATTGCTAGGTGGTTACTTAGGTGTTGCTCTGGTTTAGCAGTTAGTTGCTGAGGTGTTGCTATAGTATAACAGTTAGTTGCTAAGGTATAGATGTTACTAGGTGGTTTCAAAAGTGTTGCTAGGCAGATTCTTAGAGGTTGCTAAGGTGTTGCTCTTGTTTAGCAGTTAGTTGCTGAGGAGTTGCTATAGTATAACATTTATTTACTAAGTTTTTAACAGTTTAACAGTTATTTACCTAGATTTTACTAGGTGGTTTCTATGGTGTTGTTAGGTGATTGCTAGGTGCTTACTTAGGTGTTGCTATGGTTTATCAGTTAGTTGCTGAGGTTTTGCTATAGTATAACGGTTAGTTGCTAAAGTATAAACGTTACTAGGTGGTTTATAAGGTGTTGCTAGTTGGATTCTAAGAGGTTGCTAAGGTGTTGCTGTAGTATAACAGTTAGTTGTTGTAAAGTTGCTATGGTTTAACAGTTAGTTGCTAAGGTATAGATGTTACTAGGTGGTTTCTAAGGTATTGTTAGGTGGTTGTTATGTGGTTACTTAGGTGTTGCTCTGGTTTAGCAGTTAGTTGCTAAAGTATAGATGTTACTAGGTGGTTTCTAAGGTGTTGCTAGTTGAATTCTAAGAGGTTGCTGAGGTGTTGCTGTAGTATAACAGTTAGTTGCTGCGAAGCTGCTATGGTATAACAGTTAGTTGCTAAGGTATAGATGTTACTATGGTGTTGCTAGGTTGTTGTGTTGGTGTTGCAATGGTATAATGGTTAATTGCTTAGGTATTTCCATGGTATAGCTTTTACTAGGTGGTTTATAATGAGTTGCCAGGTGGTTGCTAAGGTGTTGCTGAGGTATACTGGGATTCCTGCAGAAAATCAGTTAGTCAAGGTGGTGCCTTTGCTGACCGTCCTTTGCCGACCGGCCTTTGCTGACCGGGTGGTTAGTTGCTGAGGTGTTGCTATGGCATAATGTTTTATAATATGCATGTCAGTTAGTTGCTACGGTATAGGTGTGGCTTGGTTGGTTGCTAAGGTGTTGCTGAGGTATAGTGGTATTCCATAGCAACACCTCAGCAACTAACTGTGATGTTAAACCACCTCTTCTTGTATGAATTTTATTAGTATTTATTTTTATATGAATGTTTTACTGACTGAACATTTGTTAAACATGTACAGGCTAATTCTGCATCTTCTCTAAACTGTGTTCTTCTTAACAGCCGATGTCCCACTTCAGGGTATGGTAGCAGAGCCCCGCCCCCTTTTGGATACAGCAGTGGAGGTAAACGTAATAAACACTGATGACATCGTCACTTACAGTAACACACACTGCCAGGTAGATGTCGCACTACAATGCATCTTATTTAGCCACGCCCCCTCACTACTATCATCTGCTCCATACTCCTGGATCCTGCTGTTAGCATTGTAGCTAACGCAGTTCAAATGTTCTGAGTCTGCCTGTTAATATCACATTTCCAGTTCTGCTGAAGCCTGTCTGTTAGCATCTTGGCTAATCTTCTTTTAACCTGGG